>NC_141876.1:538525609-538828639 GCF_056163025.1 Triticum urartu
CTGTCATTTTTTGCAATTGCACCTTTTTATATATATTTAAACAAGGTATTTCTTACCTTCATTGTCCTCGAGCTGCTTCTTGGCACGCCCAAGCTCTTGCTCGGACCGCTCGAGGTTCTGCTTTAGCGTGTCCACTTCCGCATTCAGTGCGGCGGACGCAAGCAGAGAATCCTGCATACGCATATTGACTCCTTTTTGTTAGACTCCTGCGAATTTTATTTGATCCTCTATTCGGCTTTTCTTCCCGAACGCCAAACAGAGCATCAGGGGCTACTGTCTATGCGGTAATATTATTTACACATTCTTTACTTACCTCAAACAAGCTTCAGTCAGTCCGCTCTTGGCGGACTGAACCTTCTGGACCACCGCACTCATAATGGTGCCGTGCTCCTCGTCGATGGAGGCGCCTTGGAGCGCCTCCAACAGATTGTCCGGCACCTCCGGTTGGACGGGGGTCACCGGCACGGTGGGCTTGCTCCTCTTGGAAGGAGGTCCCACGCCGGACTCTGGAACCTTTGAAGGTTCCGGAGCGGTGTCCGGCCTAGAGCCGGACTTGGAGCCCTGGGGGGTTTCATCCCCTTTACTCCTGGAGTCCGGGAGGTCGCCTTGCGGTGCCTCCAGGACCACCTCCTCCCGGCTTGGAACCTGTTGGGACAACACTTCGGTGTCGTCCGTAGGGCGGGGGGAGGAAGCCGTCGGAAGCGAGTTCACATCCGACGAGTCCAGTGAGCCACTCGACGACGCGTTGAGCTAGTCTTTGGGTGGGCTGCATAAACATATTCAACATAAGGGAAAGCTGTGCAATAAACGAATACTATGAATTACTCTGGTATCTGGATACTTACGATTTTGCCAGGGGCTTGGCCCTGGGCGGCCAGTCCTCTCCGCCGTCCTCGGCGTCGGTGGAGTAGTCCGGAGGAAGGGTTTTCCCCTTCTTGGACCCTCCGGCCTCCCCAGAGAGGGCGGCCTTCCTTTTGTTCTCTCCTCCCGCTGGAGGGGGAGAGGTCTCTTCTTCTTCCTCCTCGTCTTCACAGGAGGAATGCGCCTCGGAACCGTCGGATAATGGATCCGACACCTCTTGGCGCCGGGCACTCTTTTGAGTCCCCGTGGCCTTTTTCGCGGCCTTCTTCTCCGGCACCACATAGGGTGCCGGAACCAGGAGCTTCGCCAAGCGAGCGTCCGTTGGGCCTTCGGGCAAAGGAGCCGGACAGTTGATCTGTCCGGACGTCACCTGCCAATCCTGTCAAAGGTAAGGGAGCTTAGATCCCGCATGGAGTCAAACTATGAAAAACTAATACCCTGTAAAAGGAAAAAACAGCTTACCGCATGAGCGTGACGCTGCGTACTGAATCCGCGATCCTCGGTAGCGGATGCGGGGGCTTAGGCGCCCTTGAAAAGCACCTTCCAAGCATCTTCGTACGTCATGTTGAAGAGCCTGCTCAGAGTTTGGTGCCGCGCCGGGTCGAACTCCCACAGGTTGAAAGCCCGTTGTTGACACGGGAGGATCAGGCGGATGAGCATAACCTGGACTATGTTGACAAGTTTGAGATTCTTGTCCACCAGGGTTTGGACGCATGTTTGGAGTCCGGTCAGCTCTCCTTTTTTACCCCACGACAGGCCCATCTCCTTCCAGGAGGTGAGCCGTGTAGGGGGTCCGGATTGAAACTCGGGGGCTGCGACCCATTCGGGGTCGCGCGGCTCGGTGATGTAAAACCACCCCGATTGCCACCCCTTCAGGGTCTCCACAAAGGAGCCCTCGAGCCATAAGACGTTGGCCATCTTGCCCACCATGGCGCCTCCGCACTCCGCCTGGTTGCCGCGCACCACCTTCGGCTTGACATTGAAAGTCTTGAGCCATAGGCCGAAATGGGGGCGGATGCGGAGGAAAGCCTCGCACACGACGGTAAACGCCGAGATGTTGAGGACAAAGTTCGGGGCCAGATTGTGGAAATCCAGGCCATAGTAGAACATGAGCCCCCGGACAAATGGGTGAAGAGGGAAGCCCAGTCCGCGGAGGAAATGGGGGAGGAACACCACTCATGGGGCCTAGAGGTGGGGATGAGCTGCCCCTTTTCAGGAAGCCGATACGCAATGTCGTTAGACAAGTATCCGGCCTTCCTCGGTTTTTTGATGTGTCCCTCCGTGGCGGAGGAGACCATCCGCTTGCCTCCCGCTCCGGACATGGCTGGAGAAGGTTGAGGTGGGGAGTGCGGACTTGAGCGCTGGAGCTCGAGTGCGCGAGAATGGATAAGCAAGGGAGGACGAAGGCGTAGGTGAAAAGGTGGATCCTTATCCCCTTATATGGGTGGACACAACTACGTGTCCCCACCAACCTGGTAAAACTCGCTTATCTCCAAGCGCCGTAATCAATGGCGCGGTTGGGTTACCCACGCCTGTATTGATGAGAATCCCGGAATAAGGGGACACGATCCTTGCTTTAACAAGACGTGCCAAGGAAACTGCCTCGCATGACGCACTGAGGTGGGATAATGAAACGACTCGGATAAAGGCTTGGCCGTGGTGTGTCACAGTACGGAATAGGTCAGCGGATTAGATTTGTGTAAATATTATTCTCTCTATGGCAATATGTGGAAACTTATTTTGCAGAGCCGGACACTATCTTTGTGTTCAAAATCTTCTATGAAGTACTTGGAGGAGGAACCCGCCTTGCAATGCCGAAGACAATCTGCGCGCCGGACTCATCGTCATTGAAGCCTGGTTCAGGGGCTACTGAGGGAGTCCTGGATTAGGGGGTGTCCGGATGGCCGGACTATACCTTCAGCCGGACTCCTGGACTATGAAGATACAAGATTGAAGACTTCGTCCCGTGTCCGGAAGGGACTTTCCTTGGCGTGGAAGGCAAGCTTGGCGATACGGATATGTAGATCTCCTACCATTGTAACCGACTTTGTGTAACCCTAACCCTATCCGGTGTCTATATAAACCGGAGGGTTTTAGTCCGTAGGACAACATACACAACAACAATCGTACCATAGGCTAGCTTCTAGGGTTTAGCCTCTCTGATCTCGTGGTAGATCTACTCTTGTACTACCCATATCATCAATATTAATCAAGCAGGACGTAGGGTTTTACCTCCATCGAGAGGGCCCGAACCTGGGTAAAACTTCGTGTTCCTTGCCTCCTCTTACCATCCGGCCTAGACGCATAGTTCGGGACCCCCTACCCGAGATCCATCGGTTTTGACACCAACACCACTGCTTTACTCTGATTTCTTGTCTTGGTTGCGAAGTTGCCTTGTGTTGAAGGATGGATACGGCTGGATGTAGGGATTGTTAGTTTGGGTGAGATATTATGCTTCCCCTGTATCCCCAACACCTGATTGCATAACCAAAAAGTTTGGGGAGTTTATAAGTGGGAATTCAAGTAGCTCGTAGGATATCCTTCCTACAGGCACATGATACGATATGGGATCTATCATATGTTTGGTTTCTGGCTTATTCTGCAAGCCAAATCCTTTGTTTTGTTTTGAGTTGTGGTATTCGAGTTGCTTTAATGTCAAGTGTTGACTCCATACCTTCCCTAAACGATGTTCTCATATTTCTAGGTGAATACTAATCCTTCATGATAATTGAGATGGTCATGTCAATCCTTTTCAACCGGCGTGTTTCTGTTCAAGTGGATCCGATCATTTCAACATTCGCAAGATCACCTCTCAGTTTTCCCAACGGTGTTCGTTCTATCTGCCCAAGTTGTCTTTGTTTTCCCACCCTCCCACCCTTTTCTTCAAGGATTCAGATTTCTTAATAAAGTATCCTTCTATTGATGGGAAGTCTCTCCATTCTTTTCCATCAATGTTCTTATCCGGTGATTCTCAGGAAGATACTAAGGAAGCTTAGAGTTTATTATTCTTCATTCTTTTATCTTCTCCGGTGGATTCAAATCAAGCTTTCGGTGTTGATCATATCATTTTCATTGGTTCACATGCTTTACATGTTGGAAGTTCTTATCAAAGACTTTCTTATTTATTCACCTCTCGCTATTCATTTGTTCCGGAGTGTTGAAGATATCTCAGAAGATTCGCGTTTCCATTGCTAATTCGTTTAAGCTATCTCGAGGTTGTTATCTCATTCAAGTCATTTAATTCAACCGGTGCAATCTCTCTTTTAAATCGTTCAACGGTGTTTCTCTTGAGTGGGCCATAATCAACAGGTCTTTTTCCAGGATCTTACCTAACTCTTCTTTTTCCGGAGTTATTCGGAAATTCATTTCAAAGTTTGAAGTAAGAATGAATTGTCATCAGTCAAATGTCTTTCTCCAAGATCTTTCAAATTATTTTCATCATTGGTTCAACCTTTCTAATTTTCATCCCGGAGTATCTCAACAATTCATGGTGGTCTTTCTCATTGTCATTCTCTGTATTTTAAGACCGAAGAAGAGTTTCTCTTCAATCTTATCCGTTCTCTCAAAGATTCATGGTGCTAGCTTTATGCCATCCTCTCATAATTGTTTTCGTTTGTGAGAATTCTTTTCACCCATCTGGAGCAATTCATGAGTCTTTTCAGTTTGATTCTCCGAAAGCCATCAACTCAGAATTATTCATTCTCAGCTTTCAGCTCTCATTCTCCAAATCTTATCGGTGCATCGCTCAAGTATTCTCTATTCAGCCTGTGATCTATTTGTTCTCATGTATCTAAATTCCCTCAAGTATCTTCATTCATCTTCTAATTCTTCCCGGTGTTTCTTTATCTTTTCTTCGTTCATTTTCAATCCTTACGGTGGTTTGTTCAAGGTTCCTCTTCATACATTATCATTTGTTCTTCCCAATCTTACCGGCAGATCGTTGAAGTCTTTTCTCAAGTTTGCGCCATATCTATCTTAATCCTTTCAACGAGAATAAGTAGTATGCCAAATCCATTGCTTGTCATCAATTTAGTTGGTGAAGGATGAGCATAATGTAATTCTTATTCTTGTTTCATCGAGTAAATTCAATTCCTTATTCCGGAGGTTTATCAAAAATTCTCGGTTTCAATTGTTTCATCTTTTCTTTTCCCGGAGTTCCAAGCTCTCTCAAGTATGTCACCACGAAGCTCCATTTAAATCATCGCAAGGCTTCACCTTGTGTTTTCAACTTCTCTTTCTTTTTGTTATCCTTTTGTTTACCAGAGTTCTTCATGGAGGCTCTACGTGGTGGTTCGTCAAGGATTCTTTTCATTCTTCAATTGTTCTTCAAGTTTTCTCTCGAAGTTAAGTTCCGCCAAGCTATACTCTCAAATAAACATGGTGCTCAACACGTGTTTTGTTTCGAGGAGTTCAAGAATTCTTCATCTTGCATTTAGTAGTGCAATTCTTTCTATGTTATCTTTTGAGGTGGTGTTATGTCATTCTTGACAATTTCCTTTCGTGTTTCATGATTCGCAAGTTGTCACGGATGGGATATGTAAACCCTTCATTTTCTTTTCGTTCAGGAGATCCTTTGCAATCCATTAACCTCTTTGTTGGAGTTATCTTGTGTCATTTTTTACCTAAAGCCTTCCCTAAGGATTGTTGCCATTTATGGTGCTTATAAATGACCCAAGTTCTTCATTTATCCTCCTGATGGAATAAGCTTCTCATCTCCTTGTTGATATCAATTCAATCTATTGTTTTCCGTTAGTGGTAGAATTTCACCTCATAGTTTTGAGAAGTTTTCCATAAGCCCACTACAAGCTTATTCTTTTCATTGTTGGTTCCAACAACTCCATTCAATCCTTCTTTCTAAGGATGCTTTCAAATTCATTGGTGGTAGAAGTTATCATTTTCTGCTACTTTATTTCTTCCTAACGATCTATCTTCTATTCTTTCTTCCGGAGGCATTGTGAAGTTGCTCTTTTCACTCATCATCTCAAGTTGTGAGGACCATGTTTTTTTGTGCTTATCCATTTAACTGGAGTGTCGTGCCCTCTTTTCAAGTTCTTCCCTTTCTGTCAAGTTTTGCCTCCCTTCTCAACCGGAGTGCTGTCTGAAATCTTTCTTACCCCTTGTACCATTCTTTCAATAGTTCTGAAGGCAGTGTACTGTTGATTTCGTCAAGTATCCTCTCATCTTGTCAAGTTATTGTTCAATTCCTTCCATTTACAGTCGGAGTGCTGCCCAAATTATATCATTCTTATTCCTTCTCTATCTTGTTTAACCGGAGTGTTGTGGCCATTGTCGGTGTTAAAACCGGCGGATCTCGGGTAGGGGGTCCCAAACTGTGCGTCTAAGGCGGATGGTAACAGGAGGCAGGGGAGACGATGTTTTACCCAGGTTCGGGCCTTCTTGATGGAGGTAAAACCCTACGTCCTGCTTTATTTATTATTGATGATATGGGTATTACAAGAGTTGATCTACCACGAGATTGGAGAGGCTAAACCCTAAAAGCTAGCCTATGGTATGATTGTCTGTTGTCCTACGGACTAAAACCCTCCGGTTTATATAGACACCGGAGGGGGCTAGGGTTACACAAGGTCGGTTACAAAGGAGAAGATATCCATATCCGTACTGCCTAGCTTGCCTTCCACGCCAAGTAGAGTCCCATCCGAACACGAGACGAAGTCTTCAATCTTGTATCTTCATAGTCCAATAGTCCGGCCAAAGGATAGAGTCCGGCAGTCCGGAGACCCCCTAATCCCGGACTCCCTCAGTAGCCCCTGAACCGGGCTTCAATGACGACGAGTCTGGCGCGCAGTGTTGTCTTTGGCATTGCAAGGCGGGTTCCTCCTCCGGATATACCACAGAAGAGTTTAAATAAAGGATAGCGTCCGACCTTGCAAAATAAGTTCCACATACCACCGTAGAGAGAATAATATTTCCACAAATCTAATCTGCTGACACGTTTAGGCAACATGACATCATGCCACGGCTCGGCGATTATTCGAACCATTTTTCTTTAACTAGCCCCGCACATAACGCGAGGCAGTTTCTTGACATGTCTTGTCAAAGCAGAGATCATGTTCCCCTTATTACGGGATTCTCATCAATACGGGCGTGGGTAACCCAACCGCGCCATCGATTACGACGCTTGGGGGATAAGCGAGTTTTACCAGGCTAGTGGGGGCGCATAGTTTCAGCCGCCCTTATAAAGGGATAAGGTCTAACCTTTTTCTACCCACGCCTTCTTCCTCCTTGCTCACCCATTCTCGCGCACTCGAGCCCCAACGCCCAAGTCCGCATCTTTCTCCTCAACCTCCTCCAAACATGTCTGGAGCGGGAGGGAAGTGGATGGCTTCCTCCGTTACAGAGGAACACATCAAAAAGCTGCGCGGGGCCGGATACTTAGCCGCGAATATCGCGCATAGGCTGCCCGCTGCGGGGCAGATCGTCCCTACCCCGGAACCTCATGAGAGGGTAGTTTTCCTCCACCACTTCCTCCACAGACTGGGGTTTCCCCTTCATCCATTCGTCCACGGTCTCGTGTTCTACTATGGGCTGGACTTTCATGATCTGTCCCCGAACTTCATCCTCAACATTTCGGCGTTCATCGTCGTTTGTGGGGCCTTTCTCCGCATCCGCCCCCACTTCGGTATGTGGCTGAAGACCTTCAATATCAAGCCGAAGGTGGTGGGCGGCCAACAAGAAGAATGCGGCGGAGCCATAGTGGGCAAGATGCCCAATCTTATATGGCTCGAAGGCTCCTTCATGGAGACCATAAAGGGGTGGCAATCGGCCTGGTTCTACATCACCGAGCCGCGCGACACCAACTGGGCGGCGGCCCCCGAGTTTCGATCCGGATTCCCTACATGGCTCACTTCCTGGAAAGAGAAGGGCTTGTCGTGGGGTTCATCGGCGGAGCTGGACGGACTCCAGAAATGTATCCGGAACATGGCAAGCAAGAAACTCAAGCTTGTCAACATAGTCCAAGTCATGCTCATCCGCCGGATCCTCCCGTGTCAACAACGGGATTTCAACTTGTGGGAGTTCGACATGGCCCAGCACCAAACTCTGAGCGAGCTCTTCGACACGATGCACAAGGACGTCTGGAGGGTGCTGTTCAAGGGCGCCGAGGTCCCTCCCTCTCTCACCGAGGACCGCGGGCTAAGCGTGAAGCGCCAAGCGCATTCGGTGAGTTCTATACATCCGGTAGGATATTTATTTCCCCTTGCTTAACCATGTGCAGGGTCTGAGCTCCATGCCTTTGACAGGACTGGGTGGAGACGTCGGGGTAGATTAACTGTCCGGCCCCTCTGCCCGAAGACACTGCGGACGCTCTCCTGACGGAGATGCTGACTCCGGCTCCTTACCAGGTGCCGGAGAAGACCAAGAAGGCCAAGGGAACCCGAAAGAGTTCTCGGCACCAGGTGTTATCGGACTCATCGTCCGATAACTCCGCTACACACTCCTCCCCCGAAGACGAGGAGGAAGATGAAGATGCTCCCCCTTCAGTCGGGGGAGACAAGAAAAGGAAGGCCGCCCCCACTGGGGGGGCCGGAGGGTCCAAGAAGGGAAGGACTCTCCTTTCGGACTACTCCACCACCGCCGTCGAAGGCGAAGACGAGTGGCTGCTTAGGGCCAAACCCCTGGCGAAGTCGTAAGTATTCGGACACCAGAGTAACTCATAGCATACTTTTGTCGCACTGCTTCTCCTAACGCCGAATTATGATTATGCAGACCGCCCCGAGCCCGTATCGACGTATCCTCGTCGGACGGCTCCCTGGACTCGTCGGCTATGGATAGCGATCCACTTCCAACCTCCACCTCCCCTTGCCCTACGGACAACGCCGAGGTGTTGTCTCAAGAAGCACCGGGTCAAGGGGAGACAGTTCCGGAGGCGCCTCAAGGCGACCTTCTGGACTCCGGGAGCAGAGGGAGCAAGGCTCTCGAGGGCTCCGAGTTTGGCCCTCAGCCGAACACCGCACTGGAACCTCTAGTGGTTCCGGACTCGGGCAGGCGGCCTCCTTCCAAGAGGGGCAAGACGCCTGTGCCGGTGACCTCTGTCCGTCCAGAGGCACCGGACAATCTGCTGGGAGCGCTTCGCGGCGCTTCCATCGACGAAGAGCACCGCACTATTATGAGTGCGGTGGTCCAGAAGGTTCAGTCCGCCAAGAGCGGACTGACTGAAGCCTGTGCCAGCCTTCTAACAGGCTTTGAGGTAAGTTTTTGAAATATAGGAAAAATATTACCGCATAGACAGTAGCCCCTGATGCTCTGTTCGATGTTCACAAAGAAAAGCCGGATAGAGGATCAAACAATATCGCATGAGTCTAATATAAGTGTGTCTATATGCGTATGCAGGCTTCGCTGCTAGCCTCTGCCGCACTGACTGCGGAGGTCGCCGCACTGAAGCAGGACCTCCAAGGGTCCAAGGAAGAGCTCGGACTTGCCAAGAGGCAGCTCGAGGAGAACAAAGATAAGTAGTACCTAGTCTATGGATATGTATAAAAAGAATGCGATTGCAAAATAAAAGGATCATCGTAAATTTGCCAGGGGCCACGACCGAGGTGGCTACCCTGAAGCAAGCTCTATCCGAGGCCGAAAACAAAGCGGCCAAGGAGCGCACCGAGCGGGAAAGGCAGGAGGCTCAGGTGGGCGAGGTGCAGCAAGAGCTCCACGCTCTCGTGACGAAGCACGAGACGTTGGAGCTTGACTTGAAGACGCGAGAGTCCGAGCTTGCCACGTCCCTTGAGAGCGCAAAGAATGCCAAGGCCGAAGCCCAAAAGGCCCTCCAGGAGATTGATGCGATGAAGAAGATAGCGGCGGGTAAGGCATTCTATATGCAAAGCAAGCATGTAAAAGTAAATTACTTGTTACTTACCTGAATCCGGAGCTCTCTAGGAGCATTCGCAGATTTGCCCCGCAGCGTGTCGGATGCCGTGAAATTTTACTGGGCCGAGGAGGGAGGCTCCACGGAGAAGCTGTTCTGGTCTCAGTATACTGGGACCGAACACCCGGTGCCTATGAGCGACCAGCTGAAGCAGCTGGTCTAGCTACACAAGGCGGGTGAATAGGCCATGAAGGGCTTTATAGTCCGGATGTGGCCTGGCGACGCCCTTCCCAACAGCTACTTCGGCCTGGTGAGGCGGCTTGTGGATGCCTGCCCACGGCTGGAAGTCATCAAGCGGTCCGTCTGCATCGAAGGTGCATGTTGGGCTTCCGCCCATGTGAAGGTGCAATGGGCCAAGCTGGACATCGTGAAGCTGATCAAGGAAGGGCCGCTAGAGGGCAAGGAGCATCGCCACCCCGAGATGTACTATGAGGGTGTCCTGAAGGGTGCTCGTCTCGTAGCGGACGAGTGTACGAAAGATATAATATTTGAGTGAACTCGCTCGTGTAATCCTATATTCATGAAAACTTGTTCATATGCGCTATGCAACGCTTGTTTGAATTTCAAATATTACCTTCTGTTCGGCTGTTTATCAAATCTGAGAGATGGCTAGTCGTCGGCTTCTGCCCCCATGCCACGAGTGTTGGGGTGTTCGGGATAAACCTGAGCACTCTTGTTCCCATTTTTGGGTCCTTCGAGGGAGGTGCTCAGCACAACGAACAAGGCAATCGGACTATAATGCGTTATCACTCTCACTTAGCCATAGAATTCTATAATTTTAAATTTCGGCGAAGCCCCTAGTGTTCGGAAGGCCGAATTTGGGGCGCGATACACGCCTTAAGCTGGACAGGGCCGACTCCTCGCTCTAAGCAGCATAATTCTTTAAGGACTCGAAAACCTCTCGAACAGCAACCAGTCTCTCGCCTTATCATGACAGTCAGTTTTAGCTTTCTCTACTGAGGTGCTTAGCCCAGCAGAACCGGGGCAAAATCGCAGTAGTTCTCCCAGTGCTACCTTAGCCGATATAGCGGAACGTAAGGTACCAAAACATGGGAGCCGGGCAAACCCAACTATTGACCCAAGACATGATTTGGAGCTGATGCATATAATGCTATAAGTTTGGGGTGCCGCACTGTCGAAAGTGTTCGGACTTCTCACGCCGTATTATGGGGTATGCTTAAGCCCCTAGCGTATTGGCTGTACCAGCGTGTATGGGTGCTGGATGTCATGAATGAACATATATATATATAAACACTATTCTGATCACGGGATCAGAATAATATTCTGATCACAACCTGACCTGCCCCGCTAGTACTACGTTGAACTTCCCTGTGAACTACGTTGAACTTCCGCTAACATTGCCCAAATGGGGCTTGCGATATACCGTTGAAAAGCTATGGACTCCAATATCATGATCCAACTTAAACTTTTTGCAAAAATATAAGCGGTTTTAGAGCAGTTTTGAAAACTGTTTTTTCTTCGCACAAAAAACGTGAATCGTATTTTCGATCGCATTTCTAAACCGTTTTTCGGAATGAGGCATATAATATGGCGTTGGAAAGCTGCTGCAAAACCGCTCCTTCCACATGTTGTAAGTTTTCTCTAATTCCCTATGGTTAAAGAGTAATTTCAAAAAACGTAAAATTTCATAAACCGAACAGCTGAGTTCGTTTTTTCGATGTCATTTCTAAACGGCATATGATCCGGCGTTGGAAAGCTTATGAAAATGCGCTACTTTTTCGTCTTGAAAGTTTTTTTCTAATTTTGAATGGTTTAAGAGTAATTTAAAAAATGGTCCAAGTCCTACCGAGTTCATATTTTCGAGCTAATTTTTTAACCGTCCGTCCGAATGCAGCAAATGATATGGCGTTGGAAAGCTTGAACAAATGCGAAACTTTTCGGTATGTATTGTTTCTCCCAATTCTTTATGGTTTTAAGTCAGTTTCGAAAAAGGCGAAAAACGTATTTTCGCCGTAATTTATACAAACTTTATCAGAATGGGGCAAATAATATACTGCTGAAAAGCTACGGAAAATGTGAAACTTTTTCATGTTGATGGTTTTCTCTGATTTCTAGCTGTTTTCAAGTAATTTAAAAAACGGCGGGATCATGCGCTCTGCCTTTATCGCGAAACAGATTCTTCGAAAATGCACCGCATGAAGAACCTGAACTTCTCGGCACGTGTACCTGAACTTCACTCTGTCTTTCACGCGATTTTTTTGCTCGTAGGTCTCCATCCACTGCTCGTAACTCTCCATCCATTCACCGGAATTGAGCTGGTGATATACCGATGGAAAGCTGCTGTAAGCACGCAAGTTTCCTGTGTTGATCATCTTTTCATACTCGCGGCGATTTTAAAAGTTTTTCATCTAAAATTCATTCAGCGTAGTAGTTGAACTTCCTGCTGTTTTCACGTTGAACTTCTGTGACGTATTTTTGTTTGTAATTTTATCATCCATTCGTTAGTGTTACACAAATACTATTCCTTTTGTACAAACGTCTCTCACAATATTTTTTTAACTTTCTCCCACCGAGGACTTGAACTTACACAAATGATATTCCTGTCGTTTTGAAGTAAATTAGAAAATGACGAGATCATGATTTCTGCCTTCATCGTGAATGGAAAAGCACTACGTGAAGTAGTTGAACTTCTCGGGCATGTCTGTTTGAACTTCACTCTGTTTTTGACGTGCTGTTTTTTGCACTACTTGAAGTAGTTAAACTTCTCGGGCATGTCTGTTTGAACTTCACTTTGTTTCACTTTATTGTAATTTTCTTATATGAAATACACACCATGTAGTACGTGAACTTTCGCTTGTTATCACTTTGAACTTCTCTCTGTTTTGAGATAGTTATTTTAAAACATAAAAAAAACATATTTTTTATGTATTTTGGACATCTAAATACACGGTAAACCTCTCTCACAAGAATTTTTTAAGCTTTTCCTCGCTGAACACTTGAACTTCTAGCAACTATTTTTTCGTTTATGGGTTGTTTTTTCCATTTATGGGTTGTTTTTAAAAGTGCAAAAAATGGCGTTGTGTTTTTTTATTTTTGAAGAGGTAAATCCTAGGTTTTAATGAACTCCAAACTTCTCTGTTATTTCAATTTGAACTTCACCTTTTATATTTTGAGTAAAGAATAGTATTCGATTTTTATACTGAAATACAAGGTGAACCTCTCTCGCAAGATTTTTTGAACTTCTCCGGACAGAGCACTTAAATTTCTGTCATGTATTTTTGTTCAACATCTCTCACAAGAATTTTTGAACTTTCTCGGACCGAGCACTTGAACTTCTAGCAACAAAACTTTTAGCCTTTGCTTTTCCATTCTTTTTTTCATACAAATGCACACCGTGTAGTACTTGAACTTCTGGCAATTATCAATCTGAACTTCTCTCGGTTACGCGAAAATATCTGAGTTTTTTATAGACATTGAACCACACTACCTTTTTTATTTGAACTTCATTGTGTATTTTTAGAAATTTCAAAATTGGAGGTTTTTTAGCAACATCGAACTTCTTCGTTATTTGGAATTGAACTTATTGGTTTTATTCTTTAGTAACTAGAAAAATCCAATTTTTCAAATAAACATCTAACCGCTCACTTTTTTAAATTTGAATATCCGGATATTTAAAAAAGGGGGAAATCCATATTTACAAACTTTTTAAACTGCTCGATTTTTTAATTTGACTTTCTTGGTTTTGGAATAAACATTTTTTGAACTTCTATGTTATTTAAATTTGAACTTCTCTATTTTTTTAGTAAAATATAGAAACATCATTTTTTATAAACTTTTCGAAGTGCTCGATTTTTCTTATTTTTGAACTTCTCGGTTTATTCTATTGTAACGGGGAGAATCACAGGGTTGTAATAAACATCAAACCACTCCGTTATTTAATTTGAACTTCTATTTTTTTAGGAACCGGGAAAATTTGTTATTTAGTTTTTTCGAACTGGTTAGTTATTTTAATTTTAACTTCTTTGTTTTTTTCCAATAATAACGGAAAAACGTTTCTTATAAACATCGAACCGTTCTGCTTTTTATGTGAACTTCTAGGTTTCTTTGAAATGGGAATAATCTGATTATTTTAAAAAGAATATCAAACCACTTTGTTATTTTAACTTGAACTTCTGGATTTTTTTAAACAGGAAAACCAAATTAGTTTAGCACTTGATCCCCTTTTTTGTAACTAGGAAAGTGTTCATTTAGATACTATTGTCTTGTAGGTATTAACACATGCACCTTGTGTATTGCGAAGGACATACATGCACAAGGCACTCGAATCAGAATAGTAATAAAATAATTTGGATGCAAATCAAGTGAAAAAATAAACTGTTGATAGATAAGGTCATGTGTCCATTACCCACAATGAAATAGTACTAATGAGTACAAAGTAATTTCACAAATCTGTACCATAGCATGGATCTCCCATGGATACGTTCAGTGGTAGTACTCAGTGAAGAATGCATAACAAAAACTGTAAAAGAGGTCAAGAGTGGTTAAGTGATAAAGATGCAAGCTTTTTCCATGATTGCACTGCACATGTTCAGAGATTTCGCACCAGCAGTGTGCTGCTGTTGAACCTTTGGCATTCCTTATATAAATGAGCTTGAACTCCTGGAAACTTGTGAGATATGAACGCATCTCTCGAAATCCATCGACTAGTTAAGAACAATTCCTGGGATCCTCCCACATGGTGCATAAAAGTTGGCCTTCAATCTCAATAATAATATTATAGGAATCCTTCTTCAATCACCATCAACATGGTTATCCCTGTAGGTCAACTATCAATTTAAGATTCTGAACATACTAGCTTAGGCAAAATGTGCACGAGCTACTGAAGAAACTGAAGATTGTTGGCAAACAACATAAGGCAGTAAAGGTTGTTCTTGAACTTCTTGGTTTTTTTATTCTGAACTTGCGATTTATTTACTTTTTGCAGGGTGCAGTGCCACTGCGGGTGCTGGGAGGCCGGGCTTCGCTCCCTTAGGTAGCTGCGTCCTCCACTGCTTAGGACAGCAAGCAGGGGAGGAAGGAGGGACGGACCTGAAGCAAGCACTAGTAAGTTTTTGAATATAGTGGACATCCTACTTATAAGCTCAGGAAAAAAAAGCACATCAGACTATGTACGTCACAGTGCAAAGCAAAGGAAAATCAAAGTGAACACTTAGTTACAAAAGTTTCCTTACAAGCATTAAGGCCAAAGCGAGGAAATAGCTACAGAATCACGTAGCAAAAGGGCAAAACACACGGGAACATACGCATTTTACATTGACCTTTTGTATGTTCACTATATGCAAAAAGAACAGAAAAATTAAAGTAAGTTCTCATAAGCATAAAACAAACAGGTAGAGGGCACACTATCAATTGGGGAAATTTCTGAATCTTCTGTACACATTCTTGAACAAAGAATGAATTACTGATTTTTATAGTACAAACTTCTGAATCTTATTCTGGCACATTAGCACCTGTACATACTTGAGATTTAGGAGAGAACGAACGAGTAGAACAAAGAATTAATTTTCACGTACAAATTTCCATATCTTCTGTATATACTTGAACAAACAAGACAGCAAAAAGATAGAGAGCATAACACCAGCATTTATATGTGAGATTTAGGAAAATGAACTAGAAAAAGACAGAGGCAGATTACGGACGCGTTGACAGAGGGCTGCTGGATGGCATATAAGGCGGAAGAGAATGTGAGGCAGATTACGGACGCGGTGACAGAGGGCTGCTGGCTTGTTTGTTCAAGTATATGCAGCATTTATAAAGATTTCTGAGGTACCTTTTTTATTTGAACTTCTTGCTCAAATTTTTGACCTTCCAAATTTGACTTTTAGATATTAAAAACTTCATTTTTTTAAACATCGACCTACTTGTGTTTAGCACAGGCACAAGTTTTATTTCTCTTAGTAATACAAAATTCCTAGTTTGGGAATAAAAATCCTAGTTTTTTATTAAATATCAAGCCGTTTTGTTTTTTAGATTTGAAACTTCTAGGTTTTTTTTAGCGGAGAATATCCTTTTTTAACAAATTTGTGTTGAGATGCTTTTTTTTTAGTTTGACCTTCCTGGGATTGTAATAAACGTTTCACTTCTTCTGTTTTTTAATTTGAACCTCTAGGTTTTTTCTAGAAACAACGAAAATCCAGTTTTTATATAAATTTTGTAACTCCTTTGGTTTTTTAATTCAAACTTCTTGGTTTTTTATTTATCAATGGAGAGAAATCCTAGTGATGTAATAAACGTCTAACTGTCCTGTTATTTAAATTTGAACTTCTAGGTTTTTTTTAGAAACAAGGAAAGTCTATTATCTTTTTGAACGATAATCTGTACATACAAAAATCCCAAAAAGATAAGTTGCGACAAATGAAAACCAACACATAAGTTTTATTGCATAGACAAAATACATTCTCACATGAACATATAATCGATTCATGGTTCCCATATTTTCAGTGCCATTCTTTCTTGTACACTTTCAGAACTTTTTGTTGGTGGAATACAATAACTAGCGCCATAATATATCCCCTTGAACCTCTGTCGTATATATATCTGAACTTCATCCATGTTTCATGTTTTTGTGCTCTTTGTTCTTCGTCACACAACACCAAAAAAGCTTTTCACTAAATGTAGGATTCAGTAAAAACCTAGCGTTGTTTCCTGAACATACTTCACTAAAAAATTCAGGATACAAATGCAGGATTCAATATATGTAGTTACAAACATCCATTTTTGTTTGCTAAAATCCGTAGTTGGCAGTCAGGCAGGTCAAACAACACTTTCTGTCGTTGAAGAAGGTCGAGGCGACCTCCCGAGAAGTTCAATTAAAACAAAGATTGCAATGGCAGACCATGGACATGGGAATTTGTTTTGGATGAGGCGGCAGGCTAGGGAGAGCTCGGTGGCCGGAAACACAGTGGCCAATGCATCAGGGGTATATGAGCTTTAAGGCCATCTAACTTTTTTGGTCAATGCATCAGGGATGCTCTGTGCGTGCATCTCCTCAATACTGTACTATTGTCAGTCATCTCCCGAAGATGCACACACATATATGGTGGCCCTCTTTATCTTGTACTACTACGAAAATTGAGATTGCTGCTGCTACTACAGTGGAAGTATATCACCACTGATGTGCTATTTTTGAGTCGGCATGGAGGCTTGCCATCAACCTAATCATCGAATGCATATGGTAATTAAGGGCGATTGACATGTAGAGGAGTACAGGAGCATTTGATACTACATACTGTGATTTAGAGAATGCTATGACTATTGATGGATGGAAAAGTACTGTCTCCGAGTGAATAATAATCTTACTAACCAGTTCAGTTTGCAGCATCACCACGGACGCAGGCATCCCACATGCATCTCAACAAACACCACACAACGACCAAAGCATGGAACATGCGCGTGTGGCCGAAGACATGGGGTGTGCTCCCGTCCCCGCTGAGTTCGCCAGCCGCCGTTCCGTCCCGAGCTCTCCCCCACTCCATCTCCATCCATGCAGTGAGTGCACGCGATGAAATTAGCCGGCACCATCGCGAGGTGGAAAACAGCGGCCATGGCTGCCGTTGAGCAGCAGGAGGGGCCGCTGTGTGGTCCGACCACGGGAGCGTCTTGGCGGCGGAGTTCCAGCACGGGAGGCTGGGGGCAGTGGGCCGGCGGCTGGAGGTGCTCTGTGTGGCAGGGCTCCGGCAGCGGTAGGAGGGAAGAAGGTTGCGGTGGCAGTTCGAGGAAAGTCGTGGCGGCAAGTGGAGCAAGTTCCCGCGTCGGCAGGTTCCCGGCAACGGGAGGTGGGTTGGTGGCGATTGCGGCGGCGCGATCCACATTGTGGGACGGTGGAGGCGGCCCGATTCCGGGCGAGGAACGATGCTGGCGGCGCGATCCGCGGCGAGGGACAGTGGCGGCACCGGCTGGGGGTGGTGGCGCGTTCCGGGCGTCGATGGCGACGTCGGTTGGGGGCGGTGAGGCATTCTGGGCGGCGACAGCGACGCCCGTTGGAGGCGGTGATGGGGATCGGTTAGGGAATTCGGGATCTGGGAGGGTATAGGTGGGCTTTTTTCCTGTTCGGTACCAGCTCCGGAGTTCGGGAGGAACCCTCTGTCGCCCTTATAAGGGCTGTTGTGATCCAAATAACTATTCTAATTCTGGGATTAGAATAGTGCTATCCTATATATATATATATAAAAGAAAAATGCAATAATAGTCTTAGTGCTATGCATTGTTTATTTAAAAAGGTGCGTTAAATCAGAATGATACAGGTAGTGCGATAAGCAAAAAGTAGGACTATGTCCCCTCCAAGGGCAAGCTGAAGAATAGTATTAAAGCAAGTATTTCACTCGTTATCGTAATCCACCTGGGAGTTCCATGGTGTGACGTAGCTTTCTGCCTTCTTGGTTGCTGCATCATATGATCGGCAATCATGCTGTCGGACAGGGTTTCCAGAGATTAAAATCCTGAAAGAGAAAAATAACAAAGCAGGAAGCCCCTAGTGCGGTTTAAGCCGCGTCTTGGAGCATGTCGTAATCGTGCCCCCTCCCTACCTGTGCCCATGGTATTTTTAATGCGTAATTATGTACGCGTGGCACGAGTTTCGCCGCTTGGCTTGGGCCGGGGTGGGGGCCGCATTGCTATGCGAGCTCGGAACGTGTCAGGCGGTCCTGTTGCCGATTACTCCGGGCGCGCTTGACTGTGTTCGGGTCCTTAAACGTCGAACTAGTGGATTGCCTTAAGAGGCTACTTTGCGCTTCTGCTGCGAGGGCCGTGGTGTGCTCCTCCGTTCGGAGAGAGCGCTCTATGTTTCCATTAACTGTAATGACCCCCCGAGGTCCTGGCATCTTGAGCTTGAGGTATGCATAATGCGGTACCGCATTGAATCTCGCAAATGTGGTTCGCCCGAGCAGTGCGTGATAACCACTGCGGAATTGGACTATATCTAAGATTAACTCTTCACTTCGGAGGTTATCCGGGGATCCGAAGACCACTTCCATTGTGACAGAGCCTGTGCAATGTGCCTCTACACCTGTTATGACGTCTTTAAAGGTCATTTTTGTGGGTTTGATCCTTGAGGGGTCTATACCCATTTTGCGCATTGTGTCCTGGTAAAGCAGGTTCAGGCTGTTGTTGTCGTCCATAAGGACTCGAGTGAGGTGAAATCCGTCAATTATTGGATCTAGGACCAGTGCGGCGAATCTGCCATGACGGATACTAGTGGGGTGGTCCCTGCGATCAAAGGTGATCGAACAAGAGGACTATGGGTTGAACTTTGGGGCGACTGGCTCCAACGCATATACGTCCCTGAGCGCACGCTTCCGCTCCCTCTTGGGGATATGGGTTGCATATATCATGTTCACCGTCCGCACTTGTGGGGGGAACCTCTTCTGTCCTCCGGTGTTCGGCTGCCGGGGCTCTTCCTCGTCATCGCTATGTGGCCCCTTATCTTTGTTTTCGGCATTTAACTTGCCGGCCTACTTGAACACCCAACAATCCCTGTTGGTGTGGTTAGCTGGCTTTTCAGGGGTGTCGTGTATTTGACATGAGCGATCGAGTATACGGTCCAAACTGGATGGGCCCGGAGTGCTTCTTTTGAATGCCTTTTTCCACTGACCGGGTTTAGAGCCTTTGAATCCGGCATTGACTGTCGTATCCTCGGTATTGTCGCTGTTAATGCGGCGCTTATGTTTGTTGCGACGTGACCTGCTATTGTCGTCCTTGGTATCCGAAGTACCATGGTTCTTTGATATATTATTACTACGAGCCAGCCAGCTGTCTTCTCCCGCACAAAAGCGGGTCATGAGTGTCGTGAGGGCTGCCATAGATTTCGGCTTTTCCTGACCAAGGTGCGGGGCTATCCACTCGTCGTGGATGTTGTGCTTGAAAGTTGCTAGGGCCTCTGCATCCGGACAGTCGACGATTTGATTTTTCTTTGTTAGGAACCGCGTCCATAATTGCCTGGCCGATTCCTCTGGCTGCTGAATTATGTGGCTCAAGTCATCGGCATCTGGTGGTCGCACATAAGTGCCATGAAAGTTGTCGAGGAATGCGGCTTCCAGATCTTTCCAACAGCCAATGGACTCTGCTGGCAAGCTATTGAGCCAATGCCAAGCTGGTCCTTTGAGTTTGAGTGGGAGGTATTTAATGGCGTGTAGATCATCACCGCATGCCATGTGGATATGCAGGAGGAAATCCTCGATCCATACCACAGGATCTGTTGTGTCGTCGTATAATTCTATATTTACGGGTTTGAAACCCTCTGGGATTTGATGATCCATTACTTCGTCTGTGAAGCATAAGGGGTGTGCGGCGCCTCTGTACTGGGCTATATCGCGATGCAGCTCCAATGAGTCTTGCCCGCTGTGCTCGGCCTGACCGGATTACTTTTACTGTATCCGGTGTGACGATTATCGTCTCGCATAGTGGCGCACCCTCGTAATCCGTAGATTGATCTTGCATGTTTTGCTTTGTCCTCCAATACATCTCGCAGGTTTGGCATATTTACCCATGCCTTTTTATTTGAATGGCGTCGAGGTGCAGGCTGAGCTTTTGGCTGGAATGCCTCTCTGTCGCGGCCACGAGGTGGCCGATCAGCCGCGTCATACGCTTCTTCCTCTAGTCGAGGTAGCAACCTGCATTTTGGGTAACTCTTGGAGGGGCGTTTGAGTTTATATTCCTCGACCGCCACAGTCCATCAGTCAGCTAGTAGATCTTGATCAGCTTGAAGCTGCTGTTGCTTTTTCTTAAGGCTATTTACCGTGGCTATAAGCCGGCGCTTGAAGCGCTCTTGTTCGACGGGATCCTCTGGCACGACGAATTCGTCATCGTCGAGGCTTGCCTCGTCTTCGGAGGGAGGCATGTAATTATCATCCTCCTCCTCTTCATCCGCCGCTCTCTCAGGAGGGCTGGCTTCTCCCTCCTCCTGCCCTAAATCGTGCTGGGGGGGATTGTTGCCATCTTCGGCACTATCCGGAGTGCTATTATCTCCTGTGCCGGTATCACCACTTTTGCTTTGGCGGGACTTAGAGCGGCGCCGCTGACGTCGGCGCTTGGGTTGCTTCTTGGAGGGGTCATCCTCTGTTGTCTCGTCGCCATTACCTTCTTTGGATGTGTCCACCATGTATATATCGTATGATGAGGTGGCTGTCCAGTGCCCTGTGGGCGGTGGTTCCTCTTCGTCTCCCACATCGTCGTCCATACCATCGATGTCTTCGGAGTCGAAGTCGAGCATGTCGGTTAAGTCATCGACAGTGGCTACTAAATGGGTGGTGGGTGGGCGGCCATTTTCTTCGTCATCCGCATCCCAATCCTGCCGGACATAGTTCGGCCAGGATCCTTCTGACAAGGAGAGAGACCTTAATGAGTTCAGTATGTCGCCAAAGGGCGAGTGATGAAAAATATCCGCGGAGGTAAACTCCATGATCGGCGCCCAATCGGATTCGCTAGGAACGGGCGCAGGCGGTTCGGAGTCCGTGGCCGGAGAAGGATCCGGCAGTTTGACAACACGGCTCTCGTGCAGGGTAAGGTCGATATTCGGCTCGATCGCCGCTGAGGATAAGGCCTCCGTGGCAGGGTCCATCCACCCGTCCATGGACGGCGCAACTGGCTCCGAATTGAAGGTCAGAGCGGCTGCCGGTGCGATCTCCTGAATACTGTCCGATGGTAGAGCTAAATCGTACTCATCGTGACCGTGTGACGCACAAGGCAGAGGCTCGAATCCGTCGAACGTCAAGTCTCCGCGGATATCGGCTGTGTAGTTTAAGCTTCCAAATCTGACCTAGTGGCCAGGGGCGTAACTTTCGATCTGCTCCAGATGGCCAAGCGAGTTGGCCCACAGTGCGAAGTCGCCGAACACAAATATTTGTCCGGGGAGAAAAGTCTTACCCTAGACTGCATCACTATTGATGATCGTAGGAGCCATCAAGCCTAACGGCGACGACACAGAGGAACTCTCAATGAAAGCACCAATGTCGGTGTTAAAACCGGCGGATCTCGGGTAGGGGGTCCCGAACTGTGCATCTAAGGTGGATGGTAACAGGAGGCAGGGGACATGATGTTTTACCCAGGTTCGGGCCCTCTTGATGGAGGTAAAACCCTACGTCCTGCTTGATTTATTCTTGATGATATGGGTATTACAAGAGTTGATCTACCACGAGATCGGAGAGGCTAAACCCTAAAAGCTAGCCTATGGTATGATTGTCTGTTGTCCTACGGACTAAAACCCTCAGGTTTATATAGACACCGGAGGGGGCTAGGGTTACACAAGGTCGGTTACAAAGGAGGAGATATCCATATCCGTACTACCTAGCTTGCCTTCCACGCCAAGTAGAGTCCCATCCGGACACGAGATGAAGTCTTCAATCTTGTATCTTCATAGTACAACAGTCCGGCCAAAGGATAGAGTCCGGCAGTCCGGAGACCCCCTAATCCCGAACTCCCTCAGCCATCATTCCTCTTCTAACCGGACTCTCGTCCAAGTGCTTTCATTTTACCAAGCTCATATTCTTTACCTTCCTTTTCCAACCAGAGTGTTGTTGTATTTGATCCTTATCGTTCCGTGTACATCTCGTTTCATCCGGAGTGCTTGCATGTACTTATTGTCCATTGAAACCATTTTTCTCGTGTCTTTCAACCTACAAGGTTCTAGTAATGTTCCTTGTTCCTCTTTTCTAACGGAGTGCTTTCAACTTTGTTCATCTTCGTTGTATTCTTTCTTTCAATTTGTTCAACCTCGCAAGGTTCTTTGGTTTCACTCATTTGTCAAAGAAGCAACTTAGCTTCACCTCTTCTCTTCATCTTCCGTTTCCCTCCGCTGCCATCCTAGATCTCGGGACGAGATCCTCTCGTAGTGGTGGAGTGTTGTGACGCCCCAAGACCGTTGCGCCAGGTGTCTTCCAGTTATTTGTTGTTGTTGCCTTGTCATTCGCTTGCGTGTTGCATCTTTCCATGCCATCATGTGCATTGCATCATCATGTTTTTTCAAAACTTGCATCCGTCCGGGTTCCCCCAGTTCCGTCCGTTGTCCGTTTTGAGCCCAGACACACTCGCACGCGCCCGCGGCATGTCCGGAATATTATTTTACAAGTGGCCGAAAAATGTTCTCGGAATGGGTTGAAAGTTGGCATGCGGTGTTGTTTTGTTGTCAGTGGACTGCCTGTTAATTTTCGTCGCATTCGGAGCTCGTTTCATAGCCCAACCATTAAATATATAGCGGCATTATAGCCGGTCGGACGTTTTCGGTCTCCGAAGACTGCTTTCGGGCCTCTCTCTCTCCTCTCCTCTCAGCCCGAGGGCTTCTGCACAGCCCACAAGTTCCAACCGGCCCCTCGTGTGCGCGTCCGAAACTTCCCTAGGCCCGACCCGGGCAGTCGTTACCGATGTGTCCAGATCATCCCCAAACATCTATAAAACATCTTCGTTTTATATTTTTGGACTCCCTAACCTATTTTTCCCGACCGTCCGATTTCGATCGGAGGAACAGATTAACCCCTACCCTAATCCCCCACCTACTATATATTTGAGCCTAACCCTAGATCTTAGGATGTCCCATCCATCCCTCTCGTCTCCGCCACCGCCACCCACTCACCATCTCCATCGGGATCCTCCCAGATCCATCCACTCCACCCAGCCGACCCGACCACCTCCCTTGTTTTCAGCACCGGGCCAACCTCCTCCTCCCCTCGATCCACCCAATCCTGCAACCACCTCCTCGCTTCTCCTCTGCCTTGACCAGAGTATGGCTCCCCTGCTCATGGCGCCCGAGCACCCAACGCCAGCAGCTAGCAGTCCACCCCCACGTCCGAGTCCTCGTGCTCGTGCGCCTTCTACACGAGACCAGAATCCCTCGTGCCCGGGCATCTCCGTCGACCCTGCCGTCGGCCGGCGACCTCGTCCACCGGAGCTCGACTTCGCCGGCCAGCAGCAGCAGCAACCAGCGCAGCCCCCTGCCTCAACCTTCGCCTCCCCGTCGTTCCTGCACCGCCGTCACCCCGCTTCCCTGAGCACCTCGTCGCCATTGCCAAAAGGTAGAGCCGTCCAGCAACACCAGCTCCTCCCGCCATGCTTCCCTCCCATCTGCTGATGTTCGTCTTCCCCTGCTCTTTCTCATATCTCTCTCTTTCTGTTCATGAGCACAGGAGGAGTGGAGCATTGCGCCACCGTCCTCGGTCGTTGCCGTTAGCCATTGTTCTTCACCGGATACAGCATCCCCGGCCACAGGTCTGGTCCTCCTCTGCCCTCCCGTGAAGCCCTAACGCGCCAGGTCCCACCAGTGCATCGCCACCCGCCGTCCTGTGCCTCGCCCGTGCGCCGGCGTCGTCTGCTACGCCCCTACGCCTCAAGTCCCGTGTCACCGCCGCCTTGCTCCATCCCCGCCGTTTCCGCCAACGGCCTCCTCTCATGCCATGCGCCGCCGGAGCCGCGCCTCCTCGTGCCCTGCACTTCAAGTTCCTCACGCCGGAGCGCCGAGTCCACCTCTGCCCTACGCCTCCCTGCATCCTCTGCTTCGAGCGACAGAGCGCAACCGGATCGACGCTCGCGTTGACTGCGCTGCGTCCACAAGCGTACATCTGGTGGGCTCCAAGGCCCAGCTACGCGCCCTTTGCGGGCTTCCCTCCTCCACCGACTGGGCCAAGGCCCATGGTGAGGCAACCCCCCCCCCCCAGCGCCTCCTTTTTTCCCTTCCTTTGGCCCAGCCAGATTCGGCCCGCCTCATGTTTTTTTCCAGTTCTGCGATTTAGTTATTATTCCATAGATAGTAGTTTTGCAGAAAAACCCTTCTAGTTCATGCATTTAATAACTCCACATCCGTGCATCGGATTAAAATACTTCATATATGAAAAATGCTTAGAATTTTGTCTAGTTTCATAATATGCCACTTTCATCCGTGTTTGAAATGTTTAAAATGTTGTTTGATTAAATTTGCTTAAATGCCATGCTAAAATGCTTTAATTAATAACTAAATAACCGTAGCTCCATTCTTAATAAACTTTATATGTAAATGGGGTGGAAAATGCATAGTTTAACATGGTGGCAGTAATTTGCATGTTTAACAACTCTAAAATTGTGTATAGGGCAGAACAGTACCAAATCCATAATTTGCATATGAGGATTTTTCAGGAATTGTTGTTTGTTGTTCCGGCCTCATTTAAACTTGCCTAGATAGGTAGTTTTTATATGATTCACCTCTTGCCATGTTTAAGAACATTTAATATTGTTGGGTACCTAAACGAGAGAGAACTAAATATTTTTATGTGGAGTTCCGTCAATATGCAACTCGTTACATATTGAACTCCACTTAATTTGTAGTTTTGTTTATGCACTTTTGCTATGCCATGCCTCATTAAACCAGACATGCATCATACATGGTTGTGCATCATGCCATGTTTATGTGATGGTTGTTTACCATGTTGTTTGCTTCTTTCCGGTGTTGCTTCTTCGGGTTAGTTCCGATAACGTTGCGGTTGTGAGGATTCGTTCGACTTCGTCCGTTTGTCTTCTTCATGGAATCATTCTTCTTCCTTGCGGGATCTCAGGCAAGATGACCATACCCTCGAAATCACTTCTATCTTTGCTTGCTAATTGTTCGCTCTATCGCTATGTCGTGCTACCTACCACTTGTTTATCGTGCCTCCCATATTGCCATGTCAAGCCTCTAACCCACTTTCCTAGCAAACCGTTGTTTGGCTATGTTACCGCTTTTGCTCAGCCCCTCTTATAGCGTTGTTAGTTACAGGTGAAGCTGAAGTTTGTTCCATGTTTGGAACATGGATATGTTGGGATATCACAATATCTATTATTTTAATTAATGCATCTATATACTTGGTAAAGGGTGGAAGGCTCGGCCTTATGCCTGGTGTTTTATTCCACTCTTTCCACCCTAGTTTCCGTCATACCAGTGTTGTGTTCCTTGATTTTGCGTTCCTTACGCGGTTGGGTGTTATGGGAACCCCTTGACAGTTCGCTTTGAACAAAATTCCTCCATCAAGGCCCAACCTTGATTTTACCATTTGCCTCACCACCACCTACTTTTCCCTTGGGAGTCGCACTCCCGAGGGTCATCTTTATTTTAACCCCCCCCCCCCCCCCCCCCCGAGCCAGTGCTTCTCTAAGTGTTGGTCCGAACCGAGCCGCCTGCGAGGCCACCTCGGGGAAACTCGAGGTCTGGTTTTACTCGTAGCTTGTCTCATCCGGTGTTGCCCTGAGAACGAGATACGTGCGACTCCTATCGAGATTGTCGGCGCATCGGGTGACTTTGCTGGTCTTGTTTTACCATTGTCGAAATGTCTTGTAACCGAGATTCTGAGACTGATCGGGTCTTCTCGGGAGAAGGAATATCCTTCGTTGACCGTGAGAGCTTGTGATGGGCTAAGTTGGGACACCCCTGCAGGGTATAAACTTTTGAGAGCCGTGCCCGCGGTTATGTGGCAGATGGGAATTTGTTAATGTCCGGTTGTATAGAACTTGACACTTGACTTAAATTAAAATGCATCAACCGCGTGTGTAGCCATGATGGTCTCTTTTCGGCGGAGTCCGGGAAGTGAACACGGTCTTGGAGTTATGGTTGTGCGTAAGTAGTTTCAGGATCACTTCTAGCTTCATGACCGTTGCGTTGCTTCTCTTCTCGCTCTTATTTGCGTATGTTAGCCACCATATATGCTAGTGCTTGCTGCAGCTCCACCTTACTACCCCTTTCCTACCCATAAGCTTAAATAGTCTTGATCTCGCGGGTGTGAGATTGCTGAGTCCTCGTGACTCACAGATACTTCCAAACAGTTGCAGGTGGTGATGATACCAGTGCAGGTGACGCAACCCAGCTCAAGTGGGAGCTCGATGAAGATCTTGATCGTTGTTATGTTTCTTTTCCGTATGATCAGTAGTGGAGCCCAGTTGGGACGATCAGGGATCTAGCAATTGGGGTTGTCTTCTTTTATTTTGGTTCCGTAGTCGGACCTTTGATTGTACTCTGGATGATGTATGTTTAACTTGTTATTTGTGTGAAGTGGCGATTGTAAGCCGACTGTTTATCCCTTTCTTTTTTAGTACATGGGATTGTGTGAAGATTACCCCTCTTGTGACAAACCTACCATGCGGCTATGCCTCTAAGTCGTGCCCCGACACATGGGAGATATAGCCGCATTGTGGGTGTTACATATGGTGTCGTAGCCGAGCCATAGACATGCTATCTAGATGGAAATGGTGCCGTAGCCGAGCCATAGACATGCTCTCTAGATGGATATGGTGGCTAATGGTGCCACCAGACTTTATTTTAGACGTGGTTTCAGATGGATATCATGATCTAAATAATTAAGTCTGACATGCTCTTAATAACAAAAACAAAAATATCATGTATACAATATTTTTCTTGCAACAAAAACATGTTTATAATACCCGCATGTCAAAAAATCAAAGTGTTGTGCCATAGGCTATATACAGAAGGAAATTGCCACAATATGTACAAATAAATTTGACATGGGCAAGTCCAACAATAAATTGATTTACCATCATGCACTATTTTTGTTCAGCATGGCAATAAATGGATTTACCATGGAAATAATCAAGGAAAAAAATAGAGCCAGCGCGTGCACTATTTTCTAGGCCTCTTTTAACTTTGTGGGCCTTCGACCCTCAACGCAATGAGACGGCCCAACCAGAGCTGAGTTTCAATTTGGGCCCTAGAACTACATTTTTTTCTTCTGCGGTCGCTGTTGTCTGACGAAACTGAAAGTGTACAAAACTGTCGAAACTGACATGATCCACAAATTAAGCAACACAGAGCATAGAGCACATGATCCACAATTTAAGCAACACGGAGCATAGAGCACATGATCCACAAATTTAACCAAATCCTAGAGCACATGACACCACACAAATAACATCTCTAACGAGTGATGACCAGCAAGTAAGCAAATCCTAGAGCAGCTACACAAAAATAAAAGGGATAAAATCCTAAAGCTATCAGATTTGCTTGCTTGTTCGATTGAATCATCTGCTTCAAGTTCTTATTCATCTTCTTTAATTCCCCCTTTAGATCTGCATCCCCAACTGTCAGAGCAGAGACCAAATTCGTTGGTGCTGACGGCAGACTGAGCTCCCGGGTTGGGGCCCCATTGAATTGAATCCGCTTAACGTAGTCATCCAACCATTCAAAATGTGTGCATTTCTTCACGATCTGAAACGAAAACATGAACCTGAAATCCCAGAACGAAAAAGAAGTAAAAGCTAATAGAAAAAGAAATCAGAGAAAAATCATGAGATCTAACTTGTCCCTCTGGCTTGCTCTCGCATTTCACAAACTCGCGCCCATAGTTGCCATTCTTGACCTCCTTCGAAGTCAACCGTATCAGTGGCGCTCTGCATGTGCAGTCAGGACATCGCTCCATGGGAAGTGGACCATACTGGGTCCACGAGGGGCGGGAGGCTGAAGTGGAGCTCGAAATATCGCCCAAAGTCGCTGGAGAAGAAGAAGTAGAGGAGTGGCTCCTCTTATCACCGGAGAAGGAGAAGCAGAGGAGGAGTGGCTCCTCTCATCGCCGCAGAATAAGTAGCAAAAGAAAGGGGAGGCACAACCAACAAGTCTCGCGGACCGCCTCTCGTGGATCGCCCCATAATCCAACAATGCGGAGCCATCCATGTGATCCAACGACGCGGAGCCTGCACTCAGCCTGCCCTCGGGATTCCTTCTAGAAGACCACATCTGAGGGATGTCGCTTGGTGCTAGGGTATGATCGGACGGCTGACTTCAGAGCTAGGGTTAGGCGAAACCCCGCGGGGTTTAGAGGGGTTTTGAGCTGGTCAACAGGGTTTCCAAGACTTTGACTAAGCATAACTAATTTTTAAAAAAATCAAAAAAAATATGAAACCTTCGTCATTCGTCGTTTTATAAGACACACCAACGAGGAAAAATACTAAACTTGGTATACGTACATTTACAAAAAAACCTAGCTAGCACGATTGAGGTCAAATGAGCACCATTAATAAAAAATAAAAAAACCTACACACAATGTTGTCTTGTGTGACATGTTACCAACCAAAAATCATAAACTTTGTCTATGAAAATTTTCATGAAAAAACCTTCACACATATGAGCTATCACGTAAAACATTTCATAGAGACCAAGGAGAGGAGGTAGGGTTCCCTTCGGTTTTTGAAAATTAAAAAAACAAAAAAGTAACCAAAGCTTGATTTCAAAGTGAATAAGAGATCAGATTGATCACCTAACGTTTATAGTGTAGTTTTCCATTTTCATATTTTAAACGTGTTTTTAATGGTTTTCTATTAAAGTATATTTTTTCAAAAAAATGTTAAAATATAAAGATTAATTCAATAAACAACGATTCTTCAAATCTACACTATATAGATTGAATAGGTGTTAATAAAAAATATTTGGCTCATTTGGAGTAGGTCCAAAAAAACTTGATTACAAATGGGGTTGTTTACCCTAGCTTAGGAGCTCATTTGGAGCACATTTCTCATGACTACAAGTTTTACCACGCAAAAGAGATCTGATTGATCACCTAACGTTTATAATAGTTCAACAAACTTTGCAACTCACACCACAGGGGAATGGACTTCAAGTGTTGGTTCAAATTCAAATTTTGCCTCAGTTTTGTATTCTACCTCAAATTTCACATCAAAATACAAATAGAATTATTACACCTTACAAGTTTTCACAGTAGTTCAAATTGACGACAGAATCCTTATTACAAATCCTTAAAGTTCAAAGTTTATGACTTGCATTCAAGTTCAAATTCAAATCTTTGCCTTGCTCCTTGTGTTCCGGGATGGGTTAACCGTCTTGCTTCTGGTTTCCCTAGATGGAATATTTTGTGCTTTTGAAAGCTTTGTCTTGTTGCTTCTGATCTTCACTTCTGGTGGTGGTGGTTTTGTTAAGCTTTGACTAACCGAGCAAGTGATGACCAGTTGATGGTCATTTGTGGGTTCACTAATCCTTAAAGGAACTTCAGACAAAATAACTTCCCCCTCCCCTATAGCTTCAAAACCTTCGTAAGCCATGGTTTCAAATTCTGCATTAGATGATGGTTCAATCGAAGTTTCTTCCTCTCTAGGTCTTTTCTGTCTTGTGCCTCTAATTATTCTAGAGCTGGGTCAAACAGAAATAAGCTTAGTCATCCATAAAAGAGAGAACAAATGCAAAAATAGGGAAAGATTGCACACATACCAAGCTGCTACTTCAGTTGCTTCATTCTCCTCTAAACTTGCTGCATTCTCCTCTGCTGCTGCATTCTCTTCTAAACTTGCTGCATTTTCCTCTGTTGTTGCATTTTCCTCTGTATTTGCTGCTGCCCATTGTTCCTCTTCTCCAAATGATGCATCAACTGGATTGGTACAAAGCCTAGCAATATGCCCTAGAATACCACATCTTTGCACTTATGCTATTTTTTACATGACCCTCTTCACCATCTCTTATCTTGTTTTTGCTTGGTCTTCCTGGTGGTCTAGTCAGTACAGAAGAATAGAGTTTGAACCCTGGGTCTACTATGTTCCATTGGTCTTTTCCCAAGAGTGCAGGCATATTTTCAGCATAAGCAGCCCTAAATTTGGCAACGGAGAAATATTCAGAGCAATATTGATCAACTTCACCATCTTCACCTCCAATAACAGTCATGAGATGTACGGCATGTATGCACGGTTTCCTGTGGATCTTCCATTGCCTAAAACTGCATTCCTTAGTTGCAAGGTTCACTGGATATCTCCATTCCCTCTTTTTACTGTTAATGTATGTCACCTCAGCCTCGTATGTCGATGGTCGAATGCATTTCATCCTTAGTCCTCTTGCCTTGGCATGCAATGCCTTAATCAGAGATGGGAGCATAAGATGGCCAACATATTGTGTTTCTGCAATTCTTTTATGAAGAGCCATCTTTATCATGATCATCTGCCTGATCTTATCAAATGCTTGCCACAACAAAAGCCCTTTCACTGACTTTAACTTTGCATTGAAACACTCAGCGAGGTTATTGGTCACATAGTCTACTTTGCAGATTTCATTGAATTTGCTTCTTGACCACACCTCCCATGATGTTCATCCATGCACTCCTTCATCAAAGGATTATGAGCATACAACACTCTCAAATGGTGCTCATGCTTCCTCAAGCTGCATGTGTATGATGCTGGCCATAGATTCTCATCATAAACTTTGCCTTTGAATTTCTTTTTAAAATTCTATGCTAGGTGTCGCATACATTCCCTATGTTCCACTCTAGGGAATACAATTTCTACTATAGTTTCTAAACCCTTGCAAGCATCTGTGTGTATAAATAAACCTGAGGGTGTACCTATAATGTTGCGCAACTGCTGCAGAAACCAGACCCAACTCTCCTCGGACTCTACCTCCAACACACCAAATGCAACTGGGAATAGCCAGTTGTGTCCATCAACTGCAGAAGTTGCTGCTAGCTGGCCTCTCCATCTTCCATTCAAAGTAGTTCCATCGACAGCCAAATAGGGCCTGCAACCATTCAGAAACCCCTACCAACAAGCCTTGAAACAAACAAAAGCCCTCTCGAAGCACTCCTTCTCCAGTGCCTTCCCTTTTAATTTGTACTTAACTGTATGCTTGTCAATCTCTACAACACTCCCTGGACTAGCTGTCTCCACTTTAGCTTTGAAGGTGTAAAGCAACTGAAAACTCTCATTCCATGGACCATTAATCCTATCAAGAACCCTTTTCTTAGCATAGAAAATCCTCATGTAAGGTATATTAATCTTGTACTTCTCAAATAGCTTCCCATGGAGTGTTGTTGGACCAATTGTTGGTGTTTCCCTCACCCAATCCAAGATTGCATCTGCCACCCACCTAGTCTTTGCAAGCTTTGATTTGTCCTTTCCCCCTCCCCCTCTAGGTGGGAAAGTGTGCCCATGTGGGTTGCCTTTTATCTGAAACAAAATGAAAAATGATGTCAAATACAATTAAGAAACAGTACACATGATCTGAATATAGAATGGATAAATAATCTAATAAAAAGATTCAGTTGTAATACCTGAATCAATTTGCTCTTTAGCATAGTGGATGCATGCAACCTCCACCTACACCTATCATAAGGGAAATGAACAGTGAATCTTCCTGGCTCACTCCTATCAACCTCATAAGAGTTTTTAGTGAGAATGCAATATGTAGTCACTGCACTACGACAGTCCACCATCAATTCAAATACGGTTTCTGGAGTAAACTCAAGATTCTTCCTGTTCCACTCAATTGTTGGCATGCCCTCATCATTGAAGGAAATATGCCCTAGAGGCAATAATAAAGTTATTATTTATTTCCTTATATCATGATAAATGTTTATTATTCATGCTAGAATTGTATTAACCAGAAACATAATACATGTGTGAATACATAGACAAACAGAGTGTCACTAGTATGCCTCTACTTGACTAGCTCGTTAATCAAAGATGGTTATGTTTCCTAACCATGGACAAAGAGTTGTTATTTGATTAACGGGATCACATCATTAGGTGAATGATCTGATTGACATGACCCATTCCATTAGCTTAGCACCCGATCGTTTAGTATGTTGCTATTGCTTTCTTCATGACTTATAAATGTTCCTATGACTATGAGATTATGCAACTCCCGTTTGCCGGAGGAACACTTTGTGTGCTACCAAACGTCACGACGTAACTGGGTGATTATAAAGGTGCTCTACAGGTGTCTCCAAAGGTACATGTTGGGTTGGCGTATTTCGAGATTAGGATTTGTCACTCCGATTGTCGGAGAGGTATCTCTGGGCCCTCTCGGTAATGCACATCACATAAGCCTTGCAAGCATTGCAACTAATGAGTTAGTTGTGAGATGATGTATTACGGAACGAGTAAAGAGACTTGCCGGTAACGAGATTGAACTAGGTATTGAGATACCGACGATCGAATCTCGGGCAAGTAACATACCAATGACAAAGGGAACAACGTATGTTGTTATGCGGTCTGACCGATAAAGATCTTCGTAGAATGTGTAGGAACCAATATGAGCATCCAGGTTCCGCTATTGGTTATTGACCGGAGACGTGTCTCGGTCATGTCTACATTGTTCTCGAACCGTAGGGTCCGCACGCTTAATGTTACGATGACAGTTTCATTATGAGTTTATGTATTTTGATGTACCGAAGGTTGTTCGAAGTCCCGGATGTGATCATGGACATGACGAGGAGTCTCGAAATGGTCGAGACATAAAGATCGATATATTGGAAGCCTATATTTGGATATCGGAATCGTTCCGGGTGAAATCGGGATTTTACCGGAGTACCGGGGGGTTACCGAAACCCCCCCGGGGGTTATTGGGCCTACATGGGCCCTAAGGGAGAAGAGGAAAGGAGGCAAGAGGTGGCCGCGCGCCCCTCCCCTCCCTTGTCCTAATAGGACAAGGAGAGGGGCGCCCCCCCCTTCCTTTCCCTCTTCCTCCTCTTTCCAACTTCTCCTTCTCCAACTAGGAAAGAAGGGAATCCTACTCCCGGTGGGAGTAGGACTCCCCCTTGGCGCGCCCTCCTTGGCCGGCCGCCCCCTCCCCTTGGCTCCTTTATATACGGGGGCAAGGGGGCACCCTAGGACACACAAGTTGATCTTCGTGATCGTTCCTTAGCCGTGTGCGGTGCCCCCCTCCACCATATTCCACCTCGGTCATATTGTAGCGGTGCTTAGGCGAAGCCCTGCGACGGTTGAACATCAAGATCGTCACCACGCCGTCGTGCTGACGGAACTCCTCCCCGAAGCTTTGCTGGATCGAAGCCCGGGGAGCGTCATCGATATGAACGTGTGCCAAGAACTCGGAGGTGCCGGAGTAACGGTGCTTGGATCGGTTGGACCGGGAAGACGTACGACTACTTCCTCTATGTTGCGTCAACGCTTCCGCTTCGGTCTACGAGGGTACGTAGACAACACTCTCCCCTCTTGTTGCTATGCATCACCATGATCTTGCGTGTGCGTAGGAAAATTTTGAAATTACTACGTTCCCCAATAGTGGCATCCGAGCCAGGTTTTTATGGTTTGATGTTATATGCATGAGTAGAACACAAGTGAGTTGTGGGCTATATAAGTCATACTGCTTACCAGCATGTCATACTTTGGTTCGGCGGTATTGTTGGATGAAGCGGCCCGGACCGACATTACGCGTACGCTTACGCGAGACTGGTTCTACCGCCGTGCTTTGCACACAGGTGGCTGGCGGGTGTCAGTTTCTCCAACTTTAGTTGAACTGAGTGTGGCTACGCCCGGTCCTTGCGAAGGTTAAAACAGCACCAACTTGACAAACTATCGTTGTGGTTTTGATGCGTAGGTAAGATTGGTTCTTGCTTAAGCCCGTAGCAGCCACGTAAAACTTGCAACAAACAAAGTAGAGGACATCTAACTTGTTTTTGCAGGGCATGTTGTGATGTGATATGGTCAAGGCATGATGCTAAATTTTATTGTATGAGATGATCATATTTTGTAACAAAGTTATCGGCAACTGGCAGGAGCCATATGGTTGTCGCTTTATTGTATGCAATGCAATCGCCCTGTAATGCTTTACTTTATCACTAAGCGATAGCGATAGTCGTAGAAGCATAAGATTGGCGAGGCGACAACGATGCTACGATGGAGATCAAGGTGTCGCGCCGGTGACGATGGTGATCATGACGGTGCTTCGGAGATGGAGATCACAAGCACAAGATGATGATGGCCATATCATATCACTTATATTGATTGCATGTGATGTTTATCTTCTATGCATCTTATCTTGCTTTGATTGACGGTAGCATTATAAGATGATCTCTCACTAAATTTCAAGATAAAAAGTGTTCTCCCTAAGTATGCACCGTTGCCAAAGTTCGTCGTTCCCAGACACCACGTGATGATCGGGTGTGATAAGCTCTACGTCCATCTACAACGGGTGCAAGCCAGTTTTGCACACGCAGAATACTCAGGTTAAACTTGACGAGCCTAGCATATGCAGATATGGCCTCGGAACACTGAGACCGAAAGGTCGAGCGTGAATCATATAGTAGATATGATCAACATAGCGATGTTCACCATTGAAAACTACTCCATTTCATGTGATGATCGGTTATGGTTTAGTTGATTTGGATCACGTGATCACTTAGATGATTAGAGGGATGTCTATCTAAGTGGGAGTTCTTAAGTAATATGATTAATTGAACTTAAATTTATCATGAACTTAGTCCCTGATAGTATCTTGCTTGTTTATGTTGATTGTAGATAGATGGCCCGTGCTGTTGTTTCGTTGAATTTTAATGCGTTCCTTGAGAAAGCAAAGTTGAAAGATGATGGTAGCAATTACACGGACTGGGTCCGTAACTTGAGGATTATCCTCATTGCTGCACAGAAGAGTTATGTCCTAGAAGCACCACTGGGTGCCAGGCCTGCTGCTGATGCAACTGACGATGTTAAGAACGTCTGGCAGAGCAAAGCTGATGACTACTCGATAGTTCAATGTGCCATGCTTTACGGCTTAGAACCGGGACTTCAACGACGTTTTGAACGTCATGGGGCATATGAGATGTTCCAGGAGTTGAAGTTAATATTCCAGCAGAATGCCCGGATTGAGATATATGAAGTCTCCAATAAATTCTATAGCTGCAAGATGGAGGAGAATAGTTCTGTCAGTGAGCATATACTCAAGATGTCTGGGTATTATAATCACTTGATTCAACTGGGAGTTAATCTTCCGGATGATAGCGTCATTGACAGAATTCTCCAATCACTTCCACCAAGCTACAAGAGCTTCGTGATGAACTATAATATGCAAGGGGTGGATAAGACAATTCCCGAGCTCTTCGCAATGCTAAAGGTTGCGGAGGTAGAAATCAAGAAGGAGCATCAAGTGTTGATGGTCAACAAGACCACTAGTTTCAAGAAAAAGGGTAAAGGGAAGAAGAAGGGGAACTTCAAGAAGAACAGCAAGCAAGTTGCTGCTCAGGAGAAGAAACCCAAGTCTGGACCTAAGCCTGCAACTGAGTGCTTCTACTGCAAGCAGACTGGTCACTGGAAGCAGAACTGCCCCAAGTATTTGGCGGATAAGAAGGATGGCAAGGTGAACAAAGGTATATGTGATATACATGTTATTGATGTGTACCTTACTAGAGCTCGCAGTAGCACCTGGGTATTTGATACTGGTTCTGTTGCTAATATTTGCAACTCGAAACAAGGACTACGGATTAAGCGAACACTAGCAAAGGACGAGGTGACGATGCGCGTGGGAAATGGTTCCAAAGTCGATGTGATCGCGGTCGGCACGCTACCTCTACATCTACCTTCGGGATTAGTATTAGACCTAAATAATTGTTATTTGGTGCCAGCGCTGAGCATGAACATTATATCTGGATCTTGTTTGATGCGAGACGGTTATTCATTTAAATCAGAGAATAATGGTTGTTCTATTTATATGAGTAATATCTTTTATGGTCATGCACCCTTGAAGAGTGGTCTATTTTTGATGAATCTCGATAGTAGTGATACACATATTCATAATGTTGAAGCCAAAAGATGCAGAGTTGATAATGATAGTGCCACTTATTTGTGGCACTGCCGTTTAGGTCATATCGGTGTAAAGCGCATGAAGAAACTCCATACTGATGGACTTTTGGAACCACTTGATTATGAATCACTTGCTACATGCAAACCGTGCCTCATGGGCAAGATGACTAAAACGCCGTTCTCCGGTACTATGGAGAGAGCAACAGATTTGTTGGAAATCATACATACAGATGTATGTGGTCCGATGAATGTTGAGGCTCGTGGCAGATATCGTTATTTTCTCACCTTCACAGATGATTTAAGCAGATATGGGTATATCTACTTAATGAAGCATAAGTCTGAAACATTTGAAAAGTTCAAAGAATTTAAGAGTGAAGTTGAAAATCATCGTAACAAGAAAATAAAGTTTCTATGATCTGATCATGGAGGAGAATATTTGAGTTACGAGTTTGGTCTACATTTGAAACAATGCGGAATAGTTTCGCAGCTCACGCCACCCGGAACACCACAACGTAATGGTGTGTCCAAACGTCGTAATCGTACTTTACTTGATATGGTGCGATCTATGATGTCTCTTACAGATTTACCGCTATCGTTTTGGGGTTATGCTTTAGAGACGGCCGCATTCACATTAAATAGGGCACCATCAAAATCCGTTGAGACGACGCCTTATGAATGGTTTGGCAAGAAACCAAAGTTGTCGTTTCTTAAAGTTTGGGGTTGTGATGCTTATGTGAAAAAGCTTCAACCTGATAAGCTCGAACCCAAATCAGAGAAATGTGTCTTCATAGGATACCTAAAGGAGACTGTTGGGTACACCTTCTATCACAGATCCGAAGGCAAGACATTCGTTGCTAAAAATGGATCCTTTCTAGAGAAGGAGTTTCTCTCGAAAGAAGTGAGTGGGAGGAAAGTAGAACTTGATGAGGTAACTGTACCTGCTCCCTTATTGGAAAGTAGTACATCACAAACCGGTTTCTGTGACACCTAAACCAATTAGTGAGGAAGTTAATGATGATGATCATAGAACTTCAGATCAAGTTGCTACTGAACCTCGTAGATCAAACAGAGTAAGATCCGCACCAGAGTGGTACGGTAATCCTGTTCTGGAAGTCATGCTACTAGATCATGATGAACCTACGAACTATGAAGAAGCGATGGTGAGTCCAGATTCCGCGAAATGGCTTGAAGCCATGAAATCTGAGATGGGATCCATGTATGAGAACAAAGTGTGGACTTTGGTTGACTTGCCCGATGATCGGCAAGCAATTGAGAATAAATGGATCTTCAAGAAGAAGACTGACGCTGACGGTAATGTTACTGTCTACAAAGCTCGACTTGTTGCAAAAGGTTTTCTACAAGTTCAAGGGATTGACTACGATGATACCTTCTCACCCGTAGTAATGCTTAAGTCTGTACGAATCATGTTACCAATTGCCGCATTTTATGATTATGAAATTTGGCAAATGGATGTCAAAACTGCATTCCTGAATGGATTTCTAGAAGAAGAGTTGTATATGATGCAACCAGAAGGTTTTGTCGATCCAAAACGAGCTAACAAAGTGTGCAAGCTCCAGCTATCCATTTATGGACTGGTGCAAGCCTCTCGGAGTTGGAATAAACGCTTTGATAGTGTGATCAAAGCATTTGGTTTTATACATACTTCTGGAGAAGCCTGTATTTACAAGAAAGTGAGTGGGAGCTCTGTAGCATTTCTGATATTATATGTGGATGACACATTGTTGATTGGAAATGATATAGAATTTCTGGATAGCATAAAGGGATACTTGAATAAGAGTTTTTCAATGAAAGGCCTCGGTGAAGCTGCTTACATATTAGGCATTAAGATCTATAGAGATAGATCAAGACGCTTAATTGGACTTTCACAAAGCACATACCTTGACAAAGTTTTCAAGAAGTTCAAAATGGATCAAGCAAAGAAAGGGTTCTTGCCTGTGTTACAAGGTATGAAGTTGAGTAAGACTCAATGCCCGACCACTGCAGAAGATAGAGAGAAAATGAAAGATGTTCCCTATGCTTCAGCCATAGGCTCTATCATGTATGCAATGCTGTGTACCAGACCTGATATGTGCCTTGCTATAAGTCTAGCAGGGAGGTACCAAAGTAATCCAGGAGTGGATCACTGGACAGCGGTCAAGAACATCCTGAAATACCTGAAAAGGACTAAGGATATGTTTCTCGTTTATGGAGGTGACAAAGAGCTCATCGTAAATGGTTACGTTGATGCAAGCTTTGACACTGATCCGGATGATTCTAAATCGCAAACCGGATACGCATTTACATTAAACGGTGGAGCTGTCAGTTGGTTCAGTTCTAAACAAAGCGTCGTGGCAGGATCTACGTGTGAAGCAGAATACATAGTTGCTTCAGAAGCAGCAAATGAAGGAGTCTGGATGAAGGAGTTCATATCCGATCTAGGTGTCATACCTAGTGCATCGGGTCCAATGAAAATCTTTTGTGACAATACTGGTGCAATTGCCTTGGCAAAGGAATCCAGATTTCACAAGAGAACCAAGCACATCAAGAGACGCTTCAATTCCATCCGGGATCTAGTCCAGGTGGGAGACATAGAGATTTGCAAGATACATACGGATCTGAATGTAGCAGACCCGTTGACTAAGCCTCTTCCACGAGCAAAACATGATCAGCACCAAGGCTCCATGAGTGTTAGAATCATTACTGTGTAATCTAGATTATTGACTCTAGTGCAAGTGGGAGACTGAAGGAAGTATGCCCTAGAGGCAATAATAAAGTTATTATTTATTTCCTTATATCATGATAAATGTTTATTATTCATGCTAGAATTGTATTAACCGGAAACATAATACATGTGTGAATACATAGACAAACAGAGTGTCACTAGTATGCCTCTACTTGACTAGCTCGTTAATCAAAGATGGTTATGTTTCCTAACCATGGACAAAGAGTTGTTATTTGATTAACGGGATCACATCATTAGGTGAATGATCTGATTGACATGACCCATTCCATTAGCTTAGCACCCGATCGTTTAGTATGTTGCTATTGCTTTCTTCATGACTTATACATGTTCCTATGACTATGAGATTATGCAACTCCCGTTTGCCGGAGGAACACTTTGTGTGCTACCAAACGTCACAACGTAACTGGGTGATTATAAAGGTGCTCTACAGGTGTCTCCAAAGGTACATGTTGGGTTGGCGTATTTCGAGATTAGGATTTGTCACTCCGATTGTCGGAGAGGTATCTCTGGGCCCTCTCGGTAATGCACATCACATAAGCCTTGCAAGCATTGCAACTAATGAGTTAGTTGTGAGATGATGTATTACGGAATGAGTAAAGAGACTTGCCGGTAACGAGATTGAACTAGGTATTGAGATACCGACGATCGAATCTCGGGCAAGTAACATACCGATGACAAAGGGAACAACGTATGTTGTTATGCGGTCTGGCCGATAAAGATCTTCATAGAATGTGTAGGAACCAATATGAGCATCCAGGTTCCGCTATTGGTTATTGACCGGAGACGTGTCTCGGTCATGTCTACATTGTTCTCGAACCGTAGGGTCCGCACGCTTAATGTTATGATGACAGTTTCATTATGAGTTTATGTATTTTGATGTACCGAAGGTTGTTCGGAGTCCCGGATGTGATCATGGACATGACGAGGAGTCTCGAAATGGTCGAGACATAAAGATCGATATATTGGAAGCCTATATTTGGATATCGGAATCGTTCCGGGTGAAATCGGGATTTTACCGGAGTACCGGGGGGTTACCGAAACCCCCCCGGGGGGTTATTGGGCCTACATGGGCCCTAAGGGAGAAGAGGAAAGGAGGCAAGAGGTGGCCGTGCGCCCCTCCCCTCCCTTGTCCTAATAGGACAAGGAGAGGGGGGCGGCGCCCCCCCTTTCCTTTCCCTCTTCCTCCTCTTTCCCACTTCTCCTTCTCCAACTAGGAAAGAAGGGAATCCTACTCCCGGTGGGAGTAGGACTCCCCCTTGGCGCGCCCTCCTTGGCTGGCTGCCCCCTCCCCTTGGCTCCTTTATATACGGGGGCAAGGGGGCACCCTAGGACACACAAGTTGATCTTCGTGATCGTTCCTTAGCCGTGTGCGGTGCCCTCCTCCACCATATTCCACCTCGGTCATATTGTAGCGGTGCTTAGGCGAAGCCCTGCGACGGTTGAACATCAAGATCGTCACCACGCCGTCGTGCTGACGGAACTCCTCCCCGAAGCTTTGCTGGATCGGAGCCCGGGGAGCGTCATCGAGCTGAACGTGTGCCAAGAACTCGGAGGTGCCGGAGTAACGGTTCTTGGATCGGTTGGATCGGGAAGACGTACGACTACTTCCTCTACGTTGCGTCAACGCTTCCGCTTCGGTCTACGAGGGTACGTAGACAACACTCTCCCCTCTCGTTGCTATGCATCACCATGATCTTGCGTGTGCGTAGGAAAATTTTGAAATTACTACGTTCCCCAACAACCATCATATTCTTGTAAAACTAAGAAGTCGATGTTCTCCTCCCTCTCTTTATCGTCGGTGTCATCAAATCTAGCACAGCTGGTAGGCTCCTCTGGATATTCATCTTCCACTGCATGTTGAATGACTCTATCTACCAGTTCAGGGAATAGAATCTCATCCTCATCATCATGTCGAGGCACTTCCTCGTCAGGCTCTGCATCTACTTCTACATCAGGTGCAGAAGGGAGAGGAGACGTGGCAGAATTAGCGGCAGCCGACATGTTATGGCTTTCAAAACCACTAGGTTTACTTGGTCTTGACCTACAAGGAGTGCGAGGATGCTCACTATTAGCAGAGACAGATGATGTCTGAACAACCTTCCCCTTCGGGATACGTTGTTTGCGTGCCTGAAGCACACCGATATGGATTTTACCAAAATGACCGTCAGCATTCAAACTAAATAGCAATCCCAGATGCTCATGACAAGTTAATGGGACAAATCTCTACTCGGTACTGTCGAAATATCTCGGTTGAACAACATCGGCGGGGCTCCACGGATACTCACAACAGAGTGCCTCGCGGAAATCTGTGAACGAAACGCTGGTTTCTACCACTTTAGGATAGAAAATCCAGAAATCAGACACAGTTTAATTCCACGTAGCTCGCTAGTTTCCATTCTAACCGCCAGCCGAAAAGCAAGTGGGGGATCAACCCTATTCGATTGAAATAAGATAAAGGGCGCAGTTAGGCTGAATTTTTTTAGATAAATTGCACTTATTCACGCCAATGATGGTCAAATACAACCTAATTTATGGACCTCCTAATCAATTTGAGAGGAAAACGATGCTTACCCAGGTGGAATCCATGAATTATCTGCCTCCAATTCGACCCAATCATCTCCACGGTCGATGGGCCGGACGGGGTGCCCCCCCGACATCGCTTCCTAATCCTAGATGGGGAGAGAGGGTAGATGCGGCGGAGGCGGCATGACGACGGCAGAGGAGGCGCACAGAAGCGACTCGATCTGATTCAGGTTACACCGAGTGTCAGTTTCGCGGCCCCACTGGTTAGCACGTAACGGTCGAAATGTGGACTGGTCCTACGCGGCCCCACTCGTCAGAGTTAATGGTCAAGCCATTGACCCGACGACAACGTCTGATGTGACCAGTTCTGAGGGTTTCGGGCAAGGGAGTGAGGAAAAGTGAGAAAAAGTTAAGAGCGTGGGGATGAATGAGTAGAACTAAGGAACCAGAGGCACAAAAATAAAAATCCCTAAAAACAATGAACATGATACATTTGCCGGTGCTTGACTATGTATTGATAGGAAATAAGTGGATCTGCAATAGGAAATGGTACTTTTATATTCTTGATGATGATTATTTTTGTGTTAGAAAAATTACAATCGACAATCTGGCATAGTATGATCTGGATAGCTTCAAACATAGAAGCAGGCATCTCATTCTATTTTTTTCCAGTCATTGTTGCCTATACCATATTCAAATTTCTGCCTTTATTTTCCTTGTATGAGGATAGCCCATTGGGAAATAAAGAAAGTGGGTTAAATACTTTGTTCCTTATTTCAAGTACCAAATTTACATTTATCTTTTAGTGGTTTGTCGAAATTCTTCTGTCTATGACTTTGAAATCGGCCACTGGAAGCCAACATGCCACCCTCTTCACAACCTCAGTCACTGATTCGTTCATTTTAGTGGGAGTAAGGATGGGAACATTGATCTTTATAGGTAATGTTTCATGTTCATTCATTTATCATTTTGTTGATCATCAACGTTACACCTTTGACAAATGATATTGATAGTACTTCTGGATGACAAAGAGTTTGAGTTCTATGTGAAGCTCCAAAAGGAATACCTGCAAGTCTCCTTCAACTTAGTAAGATTGCATATGTCCTTTGTGTTGCACAGGTCCAATGCCTCACTCCTCTACTCATAGTGGGAAAAATATCTTAAGTACTCTGAAATTTATCTTTTCTTCCCTGCACGCTTTGTTAGGTAGGATCAATAGTTTATCTTATTGGTTGGAATTTTGCGACGCCGATTAAGTACTGAGAAATGGGAATACGGAATTTACTTGGTTTCTATCCTATTCCCATATCTGTAACTAGCTCTACTTGTCATTAACAAGGGATGACCTAAGGAGTGGAGAGATCTGAGGCAACCAAAATCCTGCATCTGTATGCTTACAAGCGTTTGACAATCCTACACCAGGGTCACATATATATGGACATTCAGCTGACAATCCTACACCAGGTTCATGTATATACGAACCTGAATCTGTATGCTGAAAACCTGCTGTGGCAGTAATCCACTCATCAGGCAGAAGAAGAAAAATCTGAGCTATACTCAACATAGCAGAATGCCTGATGCATTGCTATGTGTAGACAGATGATTTGCAATACCATGTATTGATTCGGGGTGCTAGTGCACGCATATATAATACAAGGGAAAGCCTCTACCTCAACTATACAAGACTAGGAGGTGGGCCACAACTCCAATACACGTGCAGTACAAAATACATACTCAACACCCCCCTGCAGTCGACGCGTCGCTGGAGACACAGAGACTGGACCGAAACTCCTCGAATACGGGAGTAGGCAATCCCTTAGTCATCACATCAGCAAACTGTTGCGTCGTCGGCACGTGGAGAACACGAACACGGCCAAGGGCAACCTGCTCGCGCACGAAGTGAATATCGAGCTCAATATGCTTCGTCCGTCGATGGTGCACCGGGTTGGCGGAGAGGTAGACCGCGCTGATGTTATCGCGGTAGACAAGAGTGGCCCTGTGAACATCACAAAGCAACTCCTGGAGAAGCTGATGTATCCAAGAACACTCGGCCACGGCGTTGGCCACGGCGCGATACTCTGCCTCGACGCTGGAGCGGGAGACCGTGGGCTGCCGCTTTGATGACCAAGAGATCGATGAGGGCCCAAGGTAGACGCAGTAGCCTGACGTAGAGCGTCGCGTGTCGGGGCAGCCAGCCCAGTCAGCGTCCAAGTAGGCCACGAGGTCGATGGAGACGGAGGCCGTCAGGGTGAGTCCCAAGGACATGGTGCCGCGTATGTAACGGAGAATACGCTTCACCAGAGTCCAGTGAGAGTCACGCGGGGCGTGCATATGGAGGCACACCTGCTGAATAGCGTACTGCAGGTCGGGGCGAGTCAGCGTCAAGTACTGTAAAGCACCGACAATAGAGCGATAAAATGCTCCATCGGACGCGAGAGACCCCTCCAGAGAAGAGACCTTCGCCTTCGTGTCGACGGGGGTGGACGTCGGCTTGCAGTTAAGCATACCGGCATGCTCAAGGAGCTCGCGGGCGTACTTCTGCTGATGCAGAAAGAAACCGTCAGCCCGACGGATCACCTCGATGCCGAGAAAGTAGTGCAGGGGCCCCAAGTCCTTGAGGGCAAACTCATCATGAAGACGAGCAGTCAGCCGCTGAAGGAGATCGGGGGTGGACGCCGTGAGGATGATGTCGTCGACGTAGAGCAGCAGATATGCAGTGGCAGCTCCCTGATGATACACAAAGAGTGAGGCATCGGAGCGAGTGGACCGAAAGCCCAGAGACCACAGGAAGGCTGCGATACGCTGGTACCAAGCCCGAGGCGCCTGCCTCAACCCGTACAGAGAGCGGGAGAGCAAGCACACGAAGTCGGGGTGCTCGGCGTCGGCGAAACCAGTAGGCTGCTCACAGAACACCTGCTCGCGAGATGACCATGCAAGAAGGCATTGGAAACGTCCAACTGATGCACATGCCAGGCGCACGAGCCGGCCAGCTGAAGGATGGCGCGGATCGTTCCCGGTTTCACAATCGGGGCGAAGGTGTCGGTGAAGTCCACGCCCGCGCGCTGCCAAAAACCACAAACCACCCATCGAGCCTTGTAGCGCTCGAGAGAACCGTCCGGGCGAGTCTTGTGGCGAAACACCCACTTGCCAGAGATGATGTTGGCACGAAGGGGTCGCGGAACAAGTTGCCACGTGCAGTTGCGTTGTAAGGCGTCAAACTCATCCTGCATCGCAGCTAGCCAGTGGGGATCCCGAAGGGCAGCGCGAGCGGAGGTGGGGACAGGTGATGGCATCGACGTCGAGGCGGCGCACACATACTCGTCGGCGGAGTAGCGCGTGCTGCGCCGAAGCACTCCTGCTCGGGCACGGGTAGTCACGCCAAGTGGAGGGGCAGCAGGGCCGGCGGGTACCGCGGCAGCAGGGGCCGCGACGGCGGGGGCACCCGGTGCGGCGGCGGCGGAGGCGGCGGCAGCGGCGGAGGCCGCAGCGGCGGTCGAGCCGGCGGCGGAAGAGGCGACGGGCGAGGATGACGTCGAGCCCGTCGCAGGGTGGGCGGGCGGGGTGCTGGGCTCAACCTCATATGAGGGAGACGGGGACCTGGGGGCCCGCTCGGGCTCGACCTCGAGGGAGGGAGTCACGAAGCCAGGTGGTGGCGGCAGAGGGCGCCGTGCCGGGAGGGCCGCCGGGGGCTGCTGTCGCGCATCGCTCCATGAAGGGGGCGCGGGGGCCGGCGCCGAAGGGACCGAAGCCGGAGGAACCTGAAAAAAAGGGAACACTGTCTCGACAAAGTACACATGCCTCGAGGTGTACACACGATAAGTGACAGGATCATAGCACCGGTAACCTTTGGTGTTAGGAGGGTAGCCAAGGAAGACGCATGGGACAGATCGTGGTGCGAGCTTGTGTGGCGTGGTAGAGGCGGTGCTAGGATAACAGAGACACCCGAAGATGCGGAGACCATCATAAGACGGTGGTGTGCCGAAAAGAAGGTGGTGAGGGGCGTAGTTCCACCGAGGGCGACACGGACGGATGTTAACTAAGAGAGTGGCGGTAGTGAGGGTATCGGGCCAAAACCGAGCGGGCATGTTAGAGTGAAAGAGTAACGTGCGAACGCAATCATTAAGAGTGCGGAGAATGCGCTCGACGCGGCCGTTCTGCTGGGAAGTGTAGGGGCAAGTCAGACGGAAGGTGGTGCCGTGAGAGGCGAGAAGTATGCGAAAAGCGACGTAGTCAAACTCTTTTTCGTTATCAGTTTGGAGTGCGAGTATGGGTCGACCGAGCTGGGTGGTGACATAGGAATAAAAGGCGGTGAGTGTGGCTAAAGCATCAGATTTACGACGGAGGGGAAATGTCCACACATAATGAGAATAATTATCTAAAATTACCAAGTAGTATAGATAGCCCGTGTTACTCGCAACGGGAGATGTCCAAACATCACTATGAAGTAATTGAAACGGAAAAGTGGAAATTGAAGAAGACGCACTAAAGGGAAGACGAACGTGCTTGCCTAAGCGACAAGCCTCACAAGAGTGCTCGTCGAGCTTATCACGTGAGAAAGAGAAACTCCTAAGAATTTAACGTAAGACAGTGTGGTTGGGGTGACCCAAGCGAGCGTGCCAAAGGTCAACGCCGGCGGCAAAGGCGACAGGTGTGGATGTGGAGGCGCCGGCGTGCACGGGGTAGAGCTCATCGGGACTGTCACATCGGTGAAGGACCATCCGGGTACGGGCGTCTTTCACAAAAAAGCCGACACCGTCAAATTCAATAGTAAGTGGGTTCTCACGAGTAAGACGATGAACGAAAACTAGGTTCGTGACTAAATCAGGTGAAACAAGAACATTAGACATAGTGATGGGTGTGAAAGTGGAGGGAAAGCTAGTGCTGCCGATATGAGTAATAGGTAAGGAGGAGCCGTTGCCGACGGTGATACGAGTGGGTGTGTGAACGGAAGTGGAGGAGGTTAGGTTACCGGGATGAGCTGCCATGTGCGCAGTAGCACCTGAGTCCATGTACCAGTCGCCTCCACTGACAGAGCTACTCGGCGACAGCGCGGAGTGCTGGGCGGCGAGGAGGGTGAGGTCCCGTGGCACAAGTACCGGCGGCGGCGGAAGGCCCCCGTAGGGCGGCGCCGGGATGGGTGGGCCATAACCACCGAGAGGCGGCGCAAGGAGGGGCCATAGTCGGCGCCAGTCGGCTGGAAGGGCGCACCGATGAATGCCTAGTGGCCAGTGGGGAGAGCCTGCTGATAGTACGGCGCCCCGCTGGCGTCCTGGGCCTGCTGTTGCTGCTGGCGGCGGCGACCGCCGCCACGCCGATTGCGTCGGGCCCCTCTCCCTTGCGGGTGCTGCGGGGAAGGCACTGGTGGCGACAACGGGTAACATCCAGCGGGTGCCGGAGGAGGCATCTGGATTAGCGCGGCCGATGGAGCGGTTCCACCGCAGAGGGTGAAGTAACCCGAAGAGTCCATGAAAGGCGTCAGAAGCGGCGGGAAGAGGAAGGAGGCGGCGGCGGCACGTGGGAGCGCGCGGCGGCGGTGGGGAGCGGCGGCGGCACGCGCAACGAGGCGCTGCGCGGCGGCGGTGGGGAGCAGCGGCGGCGGCACGCGCGAGAAGGCGTTGCGCGGCGGCGGCGGCGGGGAGCGGCGGCGTGCGGGGAGGCGCTGCGCGGCAGTGGGGGGGAGCGGCGGCGACGCGCGCGGAGATGCGCTGCGCAGCAGCGACGCGAAAACGAAGCGGCGGCAGCGAGACGGGACGCGGCAGTGCAGCGTCACGGGATGCTGCGGCGCGATGCAGCGGCTGTAGCAGGCCGGGATGAAAAACAGAGCGACGCGGGGGCGGCGGGCTAGCGAAGCGCGGGCGCGGTGGCAACTGGCTAGCGAAGTTAGCTAGCTACCAGGCGGTCAACGTGGTCCTGATGGCTAGCGAAGCTAGCCAGCTAGCCAGGCAGCCAGCAACGGGACGAAGCGTGTGCGTGGAAGGGCGGAAGCAAGGCACAACGGCGGCGGCGCGTGGAGGCAGGAGGTGGAGGGGCACAGCGACGACAGGTGCGGAGGTGGGGTGCGGCGGCGGCCTGTGGAGGCGCGGCGGCGACGGGTACCCTAGGATTAGACCGAAAAAGATGATACCATGTGATAGATGATTTGCAATATCATGTATTGATTTGGGGTGCTGGTGCACGCATATCTCTCCCTATAATAATAATAATAATAATAATAATAATAATAATAAAGCACGGATTGACTCCGTGGATTCACCGTCACAATACGCTTTTTTCCGTGATTTTACGCTTTCAATTTAAATTTAAAACATACCTGTACGTCAAAAGCATTGAGCGACTTGGGCCTGCACCCGTTTTAGATCTGGCCCACCTGGTTCTATGTGTCCGTGTGTTTGATTTTTTTTAATTTAAAAAAGAAATTGGTCACAGCTGGGATTTGAGCCCTGGTCTACTAGATGTGTGCAAACACATCAGACCACTAAGGCTGGGCTCGTGAGTGTAATAACCTAAGCGTCATTCCGGCTATTTAGAATAGAAGGCAATGCGTGTGTACTTGGGCCGAGACAATGGGCACGGGGGTGCTGGGCCGGCCGACTGCCCATTGGGAGCAGGCTGGAGGCTGTTTTCCATATTTGTTTACTTATTAAATAGTTCTATATTGCTATTTTACATAATTTTTTATCAGTTTATATATGTTCTTAGGTTGTCAAATATCAAGGAGCTGCTTCGAAAATTATGAAAGAATATGGCATGAATAAGAATTGTGCTTAGCGAAATAAATGAGGGGAAGAGCAATAGATATTATGCATAATTAAGCCGGCAAGAAAGAAAATAGGCTCTAATTGCATGGGAAATAAAGAAGTTAGGAATTAAACGGTAATTGCAGATTTTTTGAAGGAGGTGCGGAAATCAATGGCAGGCGTGTAGTGCCCTCATTTATATCTTATGAATAAAAATGATGTGGCATCTTTTTCCTGCATGATCCTCACTAAATTCAGGCCATTCTTTCTTTCGTTGCAACATACAACGTGACATGTTTTCCTTGTAATTATAATCCTTACTAAATTTGCGCCAAATTTATAACACATTAAACATTATGTTTGTGCATACAGTCCTCGCTAAATTTATGTCAATTGTTTCTACCGTTGTAACCCACGGACATATATATTGTTTTTTATATTTATATAAATAGAGGTATAATCTTATTGGTCCTCCCATTTCTTATGTCCATGGCATTTCTTCATTTTGAGATAGGCTATTCTACCGATAGTCCGCCCTGGGCCACTTGGCCTCTACCCCATTGGTCCGCGTAACGTTTCACCAATAGAAAAAAACAGTGCCCTCCCAACCTATCCGTGCGACCCACCCCAACAAATCAAACCCACCATCTCATTTAGGAGATGAGGCAAAAAATAGTTGACCATGACTGAAATCAAACTTGCAACGTCCACTGTTTTTTGTGTTGATCGTGTTAGCCCGCAAAAAAAGTATTGATTTTTTATAACTAAAGTTAAATTTGGTGGTTGTTTGTGTCCTTCACATACTGGTACTAAACTATTACGATGTAAAATCCGGATAACACGAACACAAGGCACAAGCATTAGATTGTGCAGATGTGGCCGTGATCTCAAACGCGACCGTTCATTGGTTGTCCATGCAGGCGATGCAATGTTCATTGGTTGTCCATGCAGGCGATGCAATTCTTTATTGGTTCCAAACTTACGTGGAACGTTCGCTGTGTAGTGAACATCATGACCGACAATGATGATAAAGAAAAGAAATGACAACAAGGATGGAGGCAGGATGGAGATGCTAGGGGTGATAATTTGTTTCTCCCGTTGCAACGCACGGGACCTTTTGCTAGTATAATACAAAGGAAAGCCTCTATCTCAACTATACAAGACTAGGAGGTGGGCCACAACTCCAATACACGTGCAGTGCAAAATACATACTCAACACTATGGAAATATACCTATACTAATACATAGCTGAATGTTAAGCTTGGCACTCATCATAGATATACTGATACATAGCAGAATGTTATTTTAATTTCAGCTATACAAGGTTAACGAAAATGTCAAGCTTGCGCAGATGGTGTTGATTGTGGAGGAGCTTGCCCAGGAGTTAGCGGAGTCGTAGGACGAATATCAACACGCCATGGTTATGTTCTTACATGGTGCTGGCCAAGGCCATGACCATGGCGTTGGCCATGGGTGTGGTTGTGCCGGTGGCTGAGGCGTTGAAGGTGCCTGTAGACATCCCAAGGACGGTCGGTTGCAGTGGGGGTGGCCGTGGACGTGGCTGTAATTAGTCCTCTCTCTGAACGTGTTTATAATTATAACTAGATCGGGTTCGCGCTGTAGCGCGAGGGTGCCGGTCAGAACGTTTAAACAAAACATGTAACAATTTGTCGGTAAGAGCCCAGGAATAGCATGTGTAGACAACCAATTGTGTTAGAAGCAAAACATAATGGGACTGAAGATAAACATTAGGTTATAAGACAGAATCAAGCTCGATGCTTTCATACAACTAGAGGTAAAACACAGGACCATACATTACTTTTTACGACAGAGAGATAGGAATTAAAATCTGAAATCTATACATGCCTTGTTCAGAACAAAGTGAAAATAGCAACATACCACCAAGTGGTACCTTCCACTACAAAGACAACAACGGGAATCTAAAGGCAGATATCGAGGTTGAAACAAGCAAACCATCAAACAATTGTAACGATGAATTAAAGGTAACCGTCACAGGAGACTTGCTGCCCAGACATGTCTTGTGATGGTAAATTGCAGGGGCAGCTTTAGAGCTTACAACATGAGGGCAAAAAATGTGGGAATAGGGAATCACCATTAGATAGCCATCATCCTGTAGAGGAAAGTCAAGGATAAAATAATTGTTTTATAAAAGGATATGCAGGCAAGAGTACTGCTGCTGTAAAACTACTGAAACTACTCCATAGAATTAACAGAATTAAGATGATCTCCTGGAGTAGTTCAAGCAATACTGGAGTAGTTCAAGATACTGAATCTTGGTGCAGCACTAAGCATGAGATACAATACTCCACAAAATTAACACAATCAAGAAAGTATAAAAGCAAGTTAACAATCTAACAGGGCAAGTTTCAGTACCGCACCAAGTCAAAATCTACTGCAATCTTGTAACGCCCCGGATGTAACTTTCCCTATTTGTACTCCAACTCTTGCCGTTTCCGGCGTTAAGTTATATTTATTTTCTCGGGTTCGGGTTTTTGTCTCCGTGTGTTGTTGTCGTTGTCATGCATCTCATATCATGTCATCATGTGCATTGCATTTGTATACGTGTTCGTCTCATGCATTCGAGCATTTTCCCCGTTGTTCGTTTTGCATTCCGGCGCTTCGTTCTCCTCCGGTGGTCATTTCTAGTTTTCTTTCGTGTGTGGGGATTAAACATTTCCGGATTGGACCGAGACTTGCCAAGCGGCCTTGGTTTACTATCGGTAGACCGCCTGTCAAGTTTCGTATCATTTGGACTTCGTTTGATACTCCAACGGTTAACCGAGGGACCGAAAAGGCCTCGTGTGTGTTGCAGCCCAACACCCCTCCAATTTGGCCCAAAACCCACCAAACTCTGCTCCATCACCTAGAGCGTTCGATCACAATCGCGTGGCCGAAAACCGCACCTCATTTGGACTCTCCTAGCTCCCCCTTTGCCTATAAATACACCCCCCTCCAAAAATTCACGGTGCAATGCACCCCTAACCCTAGTCTCTCCTTCCTCCGCGCGCCGGACACGTCCGCCCGGCGCCGGACACATCCGCCACCGCCCCTCGCCCTCTCCCGCCGCGCCACGTGGCAGCCGCCTCACTCCACCGCCGCCGGCCCGCCCGGCCCAGGCGAGGCCCCCGCGGGCCCGAGCTCCGCGCCGCCCGACCCAGCCGCCTTCTCCGACGCCGGCCGCCGCCCCGCCGCCGCTCGCCGCCTCCTCCGCCTCGCCCGAGACGCCGGCCGCCACCTCGCCGCAACCACCGCCGCCTCCACGCCGCCCGACGTGCTCCGGCGCCGCGAGCCGCCGCGCGCCACCGGCCGGCTCCGCCGCCCTCTCCGGCCTCCTCCTCTCCTACCCCGGCGACCCCCCTCCATCTCCGGCCACCACCGCCATCGCCGGCCGACGAACCTCGAACGGCGCGCTCGGTGAACAGTAATTTCAGATCTGAGATCTGGAATTTCGAGGGTTGACTTTCTCCTCCGAACCCTAATTTTTTATGCAATCTTTGACCGGCCGTATCTCTGTATCCGTAGCTCCGTTTTGGACATATAGCATATCAAAATGTTCATCTCAGAGAGTACATCATTTCATTCCATTGCATCATTTTCATTTGAGCTCATCTTGATGCCCGAAATGCTGTTAGAAGAGGGCTTCGTGAGTTAATTGTCAGATCTGCTAGTTCATCTTAGACTTTTGTCATTTTTGCCATGATTGTTGTGTGCATGATATGCCTGTGAGTCCTTCATATGTTTTGTTAAGCATCTTGTTATCTTTCCATAGGTGCAACCCATGCATTTTTGTGATGTGTGTGGTGACTTGTGCAAGCTTGCAAAGTGAGGCACCCGGTAATTCTGTTTTCAGGGACTTAGTGATTTCAAAGTGAGGCACCCGATTATTTAGTTCATGATGCCATATGTTCTTATTGTTTCCTAGTGATTCGTGCCTCTTTTGAGGATGATCAGTAAGGGAGTTTTGTTAATATTGTTATGCTCTATCCATCCATGTCTTTATTTGAAATTATGGAGCACCCTAGCTTGAGTCAATCGAGCTCTACTTTTGCTTCGTGGTGAATCTGGGCAGATCGTCAACTTGTTTGCGATTTTGCCGATGTTATTGTAGTTGATCCGTGCATGATATGCCATTGTTCTTGCCATGTCTAGCTTGTATTTTGTGCCTTATTTATGGGTTAATGCTTGTCTTGCCATGAATTGCACCGTGGTGAGTGCATCGAGCTCGTAAACATGCCTTCGTGAGTTATGTTTCAGCATGTCCCAGTTTTTCACTAAGTCTGAAACTGATTATGTTTTTGATATGTTCGTGTGCTTGTTAGTATATTTTGTGATCCCTTTTGGCTCAAGGTCACTAAGGTACTTTTGTTAATCTTGTTGAGTAGCTCCATGCCATGCCTTTCTTTGTCATGTTCAGGTCCTGTAGCATATTGTTTTGTTGCTCCGAAGAGGGCTATATGATCTGAAATTTCAGACAAGTGTTAATTTCACTAAGTCTGAAATCTGTTTTGCATTTGCGTTTTTGCCATGCTTGTTTGAACCTCATAATGGATGAATTGGCCGTAGCTCAGTGCTAGACTTTTGTTAAGCATCTTGTGTGCATCCCTGCCATGTATTTTGTTGTCATGTTTGGGTGTTGTAGCATGTTCATCTCATTGCATTTAGATGCCTACTTGCTGTAAATCGCAGACCAGTGTGATTTTTGAATCGCTTGCCATTTCCAAACCGTAACTCTGATTCCGGCGTTCTTTATATCGTTTTCAAGCGATTTAATCTCATATTTCCAGTGTCACCCTTGAAATTCCAAGTTGAGGCCAGGTTCATGCATTTCCTGTCATATCTTGCATTTTGCATCCCGCATCGCATCCCGCATAGCATATCGTCATTTCATCATATTGCTTGGTCTTGCACGTGGTTGATTGTATCCTTGTTGCTTGTTTGTCTTGTTTGGGTAGAGCCGGGAGACGAGTTCGCTAACGAGGAGCTCGTTGAGTTTGCTCTTGAGGATCCAGTCAACTCTGACGACTGTGCAGGCAAGATGATCATACCCTCGAAATCACTACTATCTTTGTTATGCTAGTTTGCTCGCTCTTTGCTATGCCAATGCTACGATGCCTACCATTTGCTTGTCAGCCTCCCAATTGCCATGTCAAACCTCTAACCCACCTTGTCCTAGCAAACCGTTGATTGGCTATGTTACCGCTTTGCTCAGCCCATCTTATAGCGTTGCTAGTTGCAGGTGAAGATTGGAGGCCGTTCCTTGTTGGAACATTTATTTACTTGTTGGGATATCATTATATTGCTATGTTATCTTAATGCATCTATATACTTGGTTCGGCCTCTCGCCTAGTGTTTTACTCTTGCCGCCCTAGTTTCCGTCATATCGGTGTTATGTTCCCGGATTTTGCGTTCCTTACGCGGTTGGGTTATAATGGGAACCCCTTGATAGTTCGTCTTGATTAAAGCTTTTCCAGCAATGCCCAACATTGGTCTTACCATTTGCCACCTAGCCTTTTCTTTCCCTTGGGTTTTGCAGACTCAAGGGTCATCTTATTTTAACCCCCCCCCCCGGGCCAGTGCTCCTCTGAGTGTTGGTCCAAACTAGAGCCCCTTGCAGCGCCACCTCGGGGAAACTCGAGGGCTAGTTTTAGTTGTACGGATTGCTTATCTGAGTGTGCCCTGAGAAAGAGATATGTGCAGCTCCTATCGGGATTTGTCAGCACATTCGGGCGGTGTTGCTGGTCTTGTTTTAACCTGTCGAAGTGTCTTGAGTTACCGAGATACCGAGTCTGATCAGAACGTCTTGGGAGGAGGTCTATTCCTTCGTTGACCGTGAGAGCTTGTCATGGGCTAAGTTGGGACTCCCCTGCAGGGATTGAACTTTCGAAAGCCGTGCCCGCGGTTATGGGCAGATGGGAATTTGTTAATGTTCGGTTGTAGATAACTTGAACCTTAATTAATTAAAATGAATCAACTGAGTGTGTTGCCGTGATGGCCTCTTCTCGGCGGAGTCCGGGGAGTGGACACGGTATTGGAGTAATGTTTGCGCAGGTTGTTCTCTAGTTTCTCGCTCGCGCTTTGCCTCCTCTTCTCGCTCTCCTTTGCGAATAAGTTAGCCACCATACTTGCTAGTCGCTTGCTGCAGCTCCACTCATATAATACCTTGCCATACCTATAAGCTTAAATAGTCTTGATCGCGAGGGTGTGAAATTGCTGAGTCCCTGTGGCTCACATATACTATAACTCCAGATGCAGGTCCAGGTGTTTCCGCTCCAGGTGACGAGTACGAGCTCAAGTGGGAGTTCGACGAGGACTCTCAGCGTTACTATGTCTCTTTTCCTGATGATCAGTAGTGGTGCCTAGTTGGGGTTTGATCGGAACTGTGTCGCTTGTTGGGTTATTTTCTATTTTGGCGCCGTAGTCGGGCCATGAGTGTTTGGATGATGTATGTTATTTATGTACTCTGATGTGACGTGGCGAGTGTAAGCCAACTATGTATCCCCCTTTTATTCTATATGTTACATGGGATGTTGTGATGATTGCTAACTTGCGACATTGCTTTCAATGCGGTTATGTCTCTAAGTCGTGCCTCGACACGTGGGAGCTATAGCCGCATCGAGGGCGTTACAAATCTTTAAGCTACTGAATATTCCAAAACAGTGAAGTGAAGTTCCATTTTAAGCTACTGCAATCTTTCTCTTAAATCTACTCATGCATATGTGGAACTTAGCAGTATTCATTTAAGAATGGAGTAAATTAACTTGGCAGTATGCAAACTTTGAGTAAGTTGACTTGGCATTATATTGAAATTCCACTGCAGTCTTGAAACTACTGTAACCAGTCGGAAATCTACTGGAAACCCCCCAAAAAAGTTCATCTTTTGTACTGAGTACCTTGCGGATGGCGTCGCAGCCGGCGAGGACCTCCTCGATCTGCATGCACTTCCTCGCCGGCTTATTCTTGTCATCCTCGCTGGCTTCCTCGAGCTTGGTCTTGGCCTTGCCGGCAGCACCGGGCTTGGACTTGGGCTCCCACTTCCACTTGTGATCAAAGCTGACGTCGTTGGGGGGAGGCGAGCTCCGCCTCCCACTTGAGAGCCCGGTCCCACCGTGCGGCTTCTCCTCGGCCGTCCACTTCACCTTGCAGCTCCCCGGGGAGGCGACAGCGTAGGTATACTTGCGGCGAGCCGGCTGTGCGCCTTGGTGCGAAGGTGCCGGTCCAAACGTTGTAATTAAGCAGGTAATGGTGAAGTTAGTAGGAAGGTTTGAGAAACTATTTACATCTAAAAAATCAAAGTAACCATCCATGATAGATGAGTTTACTATATCACAAACAGCAAAATAAACCCAATGCAAGGTAAGCAAGGCATAGTCAATCCACAGGATAATTGACTTGCATGGTCACGACAAAAGCAGTAAGAGAATTGGCAGTGAACTGGACACTAAAACTGAACATTTTTGTGATATTCTAAAAACCAATGGTTTCCTCTTCAGCCCCCTCTAGAACCTATAACAACACCAAAGCATAGCACTTTCACAGACAGACGCCTTCGCCTACTTCAAAAGATAGCATAGAAAAACCATATAAATTAGGGATTGGTTCATAGCAGGACACTTCTGCTATGCCATAAAGAAACATATAAATCAGTGATCCATATAAATTAGGTGGCAAATGAGTAAGAGTTATATCCCTCTGTTCAAAAGATAGCATGATACACCAAAGGCAAATCATGGCAGTAGTCCAAGATAACTTATTCATATGGTTCTTCAATGGCATACAATGGTGCAAACCATATAAATTAGGCGTCAAATGAGTAAGAATAGTAGACCTTTGTTCAAATGCAAACGATTAAGCAGAAGGATTTAGCAAGTGCGGCAGGGCATAAAGTTCGGTACAAAGCAAAAGCATTTAGCCTGATTATTAAGAGCAATAGAACATATAGTTCTATGCTAAAGAGTTTCAGAAGCAAGCATAGTGGCAGTGAGGTCAATATTGAGTAAGCAAACCACATACAGGGCCAACCCAAAATGGTCCAAGTACCCTATTTTCCACACATCTTAGATAGCAAACCACATAAAGCTTGATGCACTATTATCTTTGACTCAGTCAGACCCAAAATAAAGTATTGGTTACATCTTAGATAGTAACTTGGGATTGATCACAGCTTAGATAATAACTTTGGTAAACAGCCTTTTTTTAAAAGCAATAGTGTAGGCTGGTTTTTTAAATCTTTCGGCCATTGATTAGATGCAATAGTCTAGACTGGTTTTCTAAATCACCTTTGTTCCATATTAAGTGTCGCTAATTTAGTACTAAATCAACGCCACTTAAGATGGAATGGAGGGAGTAGCTTTTATCACATCTTCACCAATTTCCTGGTGCCATTCTTATTCTATAGCACCAAGTCAAATGTTGATCCTTATTTGTATAATATGCCCATCCATATTAGAAGGGCTACATTCTACTAATTCAGTTAGGCTCTAACCATCCAAATTTTAGTAATCAGTGTTATTGACTTTCTTATGTCGTGTCCTGTGCTCCTAAAAGACGACATGCAATCAGAGATGAGGACTATGCATGTGAGGGAAACAATTTCACCACACGGGGCTACATCCATGCGCCAACTAAGTTATGCACTTCTTCACTTTCACCTAGACTACAGAAAAAATGGGCAGATCCACCTGGCACTATCGCTATTAGAATTAAAAGAACGTTTCTCTGGTACCGTTGTTCTGCATGCCAAGTTTAGAAAAACTTATTTGTCTAATGGATACATAATAACATGTTTGTTTATCTAACTAATGCCATATGAATAACCGACAGTTTTAAAATCGACTTTGTATTTTAATTCATACAACATACAGTCAATCAGGCAACATCCTAAATTTATTTTGCACATAGGAAGATCGGAAGAAGAAGAGGAAAGAGGGAACGGAGAAATCAAAATTCAAGGAACAAAGAACCAGAAAGCAGCCACAGTAGCCTGAGAAAAAAAATCCTCCTTTCAGCAAGAAGAAACAAAAGAAGGAACATGAGATCCACTTCCCATAAATATCCGGACCTCTTGGATTCTTTTTTTCTTGGCTTATCAAAATAGAGTATACTAATTCAGAAACATCTGTATAACAGATAGTATTACACAATGCAACGGGCAAACCTTTCCTAAAAATTAGACATGCACAAACATGGGGTTCGGAAGAAACTGCAAGATTTGGGATTTGTGTGCAAACCGAAAAAAGGAAACTTGAGACCCACAGCAAGATTTTCTTTTTATGTATATGCAAGGCTCGTCCTATCTATTAGTTTCTTCTTCTGAATCCCCAACTATCAAGTGCTTTCTTTGAATAAAAAACACTATAGTGTTCTATGAATCATATTGTGTGATACTAATCAACCAATTAGCTAGAATTAACAATATAAAGAGCCATTGCCATTTTAGTAAGGTAAATACCATCCCTATGACTATGGAAAATAGCATGCACCAAAGTGAACATCCATGATGAGAATTGTACACGTAATCCCTCCGTTCCGATTTACTCGTCGTGGTTTTAGTTCAAATTTGAACTAAAACCACGACGAGAACTAAAATCACGACGAGTAAATCGGAACGGAGGGAGTACTAAAGAAGGCATTGACTTCCCAATAAAGAAAACAAATTGCTAATACATAAATCAAAAAACTGATCCGACCTTGATCTCTAATTACAACTGCAGCACACATTTCTACCTAGAGATATATTTATTTTGCATATACTCCCTCTGTCCCAAAATAAGTGACTCAACTTTGGGACGGAGGGAATATAAATCAATTCATAGCCTTTCTAGAACAACTTTAGAGTAATCAGCACCCTTGGTAATATACTAAAACAGGTGCTTCATCACTTGTGACTTATTACTCCACTCCACATTTATATGGCCTTGAAACATTCTAAGTAAAATGTCATGTTATAAGGTACTACCGGTCTGTTGTTGAGATAATGGCCATTTTTATAAATTGTTCGACCATCATCACGATGTTGGTATAAGGCAAACCCATGTTCATCAATGATAGTTGAATCTCTTAACTATTTTGGAAAATATTTTGAGCAACAACATTTTTTCATGCAAATGCATTTATCATCCATCTCACTACACTGACCATGCATCATGAATTCAGAAATTGAAATATATCCTAGAGGATCACCTAGTGGATTAGGTATCTCAAACGGAATTAATGACTCGATACTTTCAACACCGACCTCACCTTTGTCTCATTTACGCCAGACGAGTATATGCATGTGTGGCAAGCCTCGTTTTTTGGAACTCGGCGGTATACAACACTGCAGAAAACATGAAGTTCAGTTAGCTAGAACACCAACCGAAAAAAACATAACAACATAGAATAAAAAGAAATTGTGCATTTGATTTAAACTAAACAGAACATAGTACCAGGCTTAATTGGGCCAGAAGCTCGCCCAGACTTTATCTAATTTAAGCTTCATATGATAGATCCCAACAACAATATCCACCCGATCAGAAGGCCTCTGCCCTGGCTCTAATGCATCCTTAATCTCATGCCATTTGGGGTCAAGTAAAAGTGGTAAATATTTCTAGTGCACCATGCACCCGTCACAAAAAAAACCCATCCTGGAAGTAACGACAACCACCGTTCTAACATCTGAAAGTGCGTTATATCGACTAGAGGGGGGGTGAATAGGCGATTTTTATGAAAGTCTTCAAAACGTGGAAGTTATGAAGACAAACAGTAGAGATAAGCCTATTACTATGCAGCGGAAGTTAGACTACACTAGGCAAGCCATGGTCAAGTATCAACAGAGTGAAAGCACAGTGACAAATAGCGGTAGTGTAATTAGGATCAGGTAGGAAGATACTATGAAGCCCAACAGATCATACACTCACGTTGTGAAGACAAAAGATAGAACAGACACGCAATGACTTCACAATGAGTAATCAGTAAGTAAAAGGAAGTGAAGATGAAACCAGTGACTCGTTGAAGACAATGATGTGTTGGACCAGTTCCAGTTGCTGTGACAACTGTACGTATGGTTGGAGAGGCTAGGTATTTAAATCTTAGGACACACAGTCCCGGACACCCAGTCTTGAACACGCAGCTCAGGACACCAAGTCCTCACCGTATTCTCCTTGAGCTAAGGTCACATAGTCCTCGCCCAATCACTCTGGTAAGTCTTCAAGGTAGACTCCCAAACCTTCACAGACTTCGTTCACTGGCAATCCACAATGTCTCTTGGATGCTCTGAACGCGACGCCTAACCGTCTGGGGATGCACAATCCTCAAGTGTAATAAGTCTTCAGATCACACAGACAAGAAGACTTAAGTGATGCCCAATGTTCTCTGGCTCTGGGTGGTTAGGGCTTTTCTCCTTGCTAGGAATTTTCTCTCAAAGGCTTCGAGGTGGGTTGCTCTCAAACGACAAAAGCCGTGCACCGAAATCTGAGTAGCCAACCGTTTATGGTTGTAGGGGGTGGGCTATTTATAGCCACTTGGCAACCCGACCTGATTTGTCCGAAATGACCCTGGGTCACTAAGGAACTGACACGTGTCTCAACGGTCAGATTTCAAACTCTCATGGCAACTTTACTTGGGCTACAAGCAAAGCTGACTTGTCCGGCTCTGGACAAGATTCGCTCTCATTGTCTTCACTCGAAGACATAGGTTTTTGGTTTAGGCATCACTTCAGTCATTCTGACTGGTTCTCCTGGACCCCACTTAACAGTACGGTGGTTCCTATGACTCAACACAAAAGAAAAAGAACTACGAAAGATCTAAGTCTTCGAGCTCCATAGGCTTCATAACGTGTCTTCTTTTGTCATAGACTTCAATGTGAATATCTTCATATACCACCTTTGACTTCAATGTCTTCATACATTTTTAGGGGTCATCTCTGGTAGTAAAACCGAATCAATGAGGGACTTCTACCTGTGTTATCCTGCAATTCTCACAAACACATTAGTCCCTCAACTAGGTTTGTCGTCAATACTCCAAAACCAACTAGGGGTGGCACTAGATGCACTTACAATCTCCCCCTTTTTGGTGATTGATGACAAACTAGTTGAAGTTTTCAACGGGGAATATAGTCTGTGAAATTGTAAAGGATAAGGAATTGTCTTCATAAGTTTCAAGGGCTCCCCCTGAAGATGTGCATTTAAGTTAATTTGCTTTTGGAATGCAAATGCACATGGCAGGTTGTACTTGTGGAGATCCACTTCAGCTTATGATGACAATCCACTATGCATGTGAAAGTATATGAAGATAATGACATGCATAATGGAAAATGGACGTTTGCTGAATGAGATAAGTGCGGAATTTATCGTCGCACATGCGGAATTTATCTTCGCAAAACAGGGTGGCAAACAAGTAGCAGACGACCATCTGGTTTAAGTGTTACAACTCATAAGAACCAAATGTAGCAAAAAAACGAGAGTTGTAAGCACGAAGCAAAATATAAGGCACCCGCCCATATGAACCCGCTTGAAGACTATCAATCTCATATGCTTCTCCCCCTTTTGTCAGTAATGACGAAAAAGGTTTGAAGACATAGAGCCTCTACTCGTTCCCATGAGGAGTAGATGAAGTAGCAGGGTTGTTGGCGTTGTTTGGCGGTGCAGAAGAGCTTGGAGGTGCTGAAGCAGGTGGCGGTGAGGTAGCATCGTCTTCTTCATCAATGATTCTGGCAGTGACTGTGGCAGCAGAGGAAGAAAACTCAGAGTCTTCAAGAGATGGAGTGCTTCGCATCACAGCCCTTCTAGGAGGTGTGGTGTCAAACTTGAATCGCTCAGTGAAGCCATCCTCTTCAAGTTCAGCTTCAGTACATATCATTGATAGCCCTTTCCATGTACGACGACAGGTTTCATGGGTAACGAAAGCATTCTTGGTGGCAAGATTTCGGATACGATTTACATCCACCAAGAGGCTTTTCATCTGTCTCTTCAACCAGTCATGATGCCTATCCTGCTTTTGATGAAGGGCCACAAGAAGCTCTCGGTCGTTGAGAACACGAGTGCGCTTCTTGGGTCTTGAAGCAGTGGCACTGTCAGTGGCTTCAGTTGAAGCAGGGTGTGGCGCACGTGTAGTGCCAGCCAAAGGATACACCCTGGAGATGGCTTCAACACCTTCAACGTTTTGAGTGAAGCTCTGGTGTTCTGCATTCTGAAGACTCAAAGGTTGCTTGGCAGGCTCAGGATATATAGCTTCAACAGAGGTATCCACATCTGGCAAGAAGATCCGATGGTTGCGGGATGAGGGCTGATATGAGATCACAGAGTGAAGCTTGATCAGTCTCATTACCCAAGGAGCATAGAACTTCAAACCAAGTAAATCTGAGCCTGATGCAGCAAGTTGGCGTATGAAGAAGTCCTGTGCGTTGAAGCATTTGCCATGAAGGATACAAAATATCAGAGTCTTCATTGCACCCTCGATCTTGGCATTTGGAGAGTGCCCTTTGATAGGCCAAAGAGTCTGCCGGATAATGTGATAGATGGTTCTGGGCAGGTACTCAAAGTCTTCAAAGAAGAACTCTGTTGGATAAGGAGCATCGTGGGGCAATGGCTTCATCATGGAGAGCATCTGACTCATATTCAGTTCAGGCCTCTGGAATATGCTCTCAAGAGCTTCAGTGTGTAGTGGACAGCCTTCCTCGAAGAATTCGCCAGGAGTGGGTAGGCCGGTGAGCTCAATGATATCAAATGCATTGGCTTCGTGATGGACATTGCCGGTCATCCACTCCAGGTCCAAGTCTTCGGATCTCTGTTGTATCCTTTGATGTGGAGGGTGGCATAGAATTGCAGCAGGAGCTCTTCATTCCAGTGCTCTTCATCAGTTACAAACTGCAGCAGACCCACTTGCTTGAAGCAATCCAACGCTTCCTCTAAACAGGGCAGACCAGCAATGGCTTCAACATCAAGGCGCTTGTGCGGGAAGATGCGACCTTGGTTGTATAGGATGCATGAATAGTAGCTGCGCTGAGGATAGCTCCAGAACCTATCTGATGAAATCCTTTCCCTTGAATAGGGGTTCTTGGAGCTGTTGAAGAACGTATTATCTGCCTTGAAGCTATTGATGTTAAAGGAGCCAGGTGCTGATGCAGGACCTGGGAACCTCGGCAGCCTTGGGATTGGCTTCTGGACATGAGGCCTGTGCTCAACATGGTAATCAAATTGAGGTCCTGCAGCAGACTCAGGAACAGAAGTGTCTGCATCAGTAGCTTCGCTGTCTTCTAAAGCTTTTGGTGGGGAGGGCTCCACATTGGCTTCAGTGTTGGTTGTGGCAGACTTAGTATTTTCAGCCTCCGCTTGACTAGCTGGAGGGTCGGTAACAAGCACGTTCTCCTGGAGAACTGCTTCTTGATGGAGCATAGGAGTGGGCTCTTGTGGTGCTTCTTCTGCGGCTGATGCAGCCGAAATGTCTTCAGCATAGACTTGAGGCCTTGGACCTTTGCAAAGCCTGCGGAATGCAGACGACGCCTGTGGGGTTGGAGTAGGCTGGGCCTCATTGTCTTCTTCCTCTTGAGGGCGATCCGCCCATGAAGCATCCTGTGCAATTGGCGTCAGTGGACGGCCAATGCTGATGAGTTCGCTGTGTTCTAATTGAGGAAGGGTTGCATCATCTGCTACATTGTCACGATGACCAATGTCTTCAGCAGCGATGGGATCAGCTGCTGGAATGTCTTCAGGAACAGGAGCCTCTGTGGAAGCAGGCTCATGCACCGTCAGTTGACGTTCTGCGTCAGGGTGAACCATAGAAATAGGTTCAACTATCAAGGGCTCTGTGGGAGCAGCCCGAGATTTCTTGGTCTTTCTCTTTTTCTTGCTGGGGGCAGTAGGAGAGGCTTCAGAGCTTTTCCTCTTCCTGGCTTCAGCCTCAGCAGTTCTTGTCTTCTTGAGCTCTGAAGCTGTTGACCGGCTCTTTGGCTTCGAGCCAGTCGTTGCAGTTGGGAAGACAAGCGGAACTGCTTCCTGCCTTGGTGCCTCTTGTTCAGCTGGAACAGTCTTCTTCTTTTTCTTTGCGGCCATCTTGGGGTCGATGCCAGGACGCCCAAGTGCCTTGCGTTTCTCAGCCTCATTGTAGGCTTGCACACATCTGTCCGCCAGAGACTTCATCCGCTCACGTGAACCCTGAGCTTCTGCGCGCTTCTTCAGAAAGTTTTCCTTTAGCTCATGCAACATGATCTTGAAGCTCTTCACTTCTTGCACGCTGAGCTTGGCCATATTCTTCTTGAACTGAGCCTTTTCATGATCAATATTCTGCTTCAGTTCAACAATGCGTTGGGCAATTGCAAGTTCTCAAGCAATAGCGCCTTGGAAGGCGACGCTGAGGCCAACGGGCAGCTGCAGATCTTCGAAACTGATGTTTGGTGTGGCAAACCATTCGTCGATGAAGTTGTGGATGATGGCGACATCAAAGAGAGGCAAATTGTTGAAGATTTCAGCTTCTTCTTTGCTCTTGATGAGCTGCTCAAGAGCATCATCTCCAAGATCTTCATCACTTGACAGATCAATGGCTTCGCTGCGTAGAATGGCAGCAGCTGTGAGCTCTTTGCCGGTGTGTGGCTGAGGCATCTTGGCCTTCTGGGGCTTGGAGACGCGGGATACATCTTCAGACTGCACACTGTCTTCAGGAGGTGCAGTTGCCAATGGCTTCGCCCTTGAGATTTTTGGTGAAGGGGCCGGCTTTGAAGCTTTTGGCTTCTTCGATTGCTTTGGCTTCGGTACAGTAGGAGCTTCATCAGACTCAGAGTCAGCTGGAGGGTCATTCACGGCAGTCCCTTGGACTAAGATGCGAGTGATGAGGCCCTCAAGGTTGGCATATGGACCGATGATATTGGGTTCTGCGTCGCGTGTGCCATCTGCCCTAGGTGCGGAGGGACCAGGGTTGAAGTCTAACCCAAATTTCTTCTTGTTCTGCTTCGCTGATTGTTGGGCAAATTGGAAGTTGCGCTTGAACAGATTGTCGTCACGACACCAGAGTAGTGACGACGGATGTGCATCATCAGGCTGTGGCCCACGAACCATGCATGGATAGAAGCTTTGGGCAATAGCTTCATCTCTGGACCTGGGTACAAGGTTCTTGTATAAGATGTATCCCCACGGTCTTTTGATGGCACTTTTCTCAGCATACTCCTGGGTGACGAAGCGGTATTGGAACCATTGTTCTGCCCAATAGCGTCGAATCCATTGGATTCGGGTCTTGCGCTGACCATAATTCTCTTCAGGATCTGTTTTGTACATTTCTGCCAGTTCATCAGGCAGATCTTGGATGTTCCTCCACGTCTCTGTCTACCCCCGTTCCTTGCTGCTGTTTCTGAAGCCATAAACTTTAACTTGAAAGGCTTCAAAACTTTCAAAGGCTTCAAAGGCTTTCTTTTGCTGGACCAACAGGAACTGGCTTCAGGAGAATTTATGTGATGCTGTAGGAATTCTGCAAATGAATGCAGACTATGAGAACCAAGGGATTCTCCCACGGACATGTACCTGTGACAGCATTAAGGTGCGAGGGAAGGGGAAGAGGTCATATGCATTCTCAGAAGATTTTGAAGATAAATCAGTTTAGAAGACATTGACCTCATCATGCGAAGACATTCACTCATAGATAAGAAGTTGGTTCCAGATTTGTACGAATCCACAGATCAGTACAAGTGAGGAATCTAACTACTTTGTGAAGCACAAGTGAATATACTAGGCATGTTATGAGATGCAGTTTGAGAGAGATCTAGCTTGTGTGAACAGAAACTTCTTGTGGTAGAAAGTGACAGAACAATAGGATCTATGGTGCTGTAAAAAGGCAGTTTTATTTACCACACTGAGAACTGCTAGACGGAGCGAGAGATGAGGCCGAGCAGTTCACTCGTCTGTGCCCTAACTTGGCGACGGAGGAGACCTACGGCGACGGCGGAGAGGACGATGTCCGCGGTCGGCGTGAAGACGGTGTCGGAGAGGTTGCGGCAGCGAAGCGCTTCGTCGCCGGCGTCGTCGAGAGCTAGCGGTGGCGCTAGGGTTCGTGCGAGGGTGGAAGAAGAGATAGTTACCGCAGTGTGTGTGTATTTATAGGCACAGGGGTGGCATTGTGCTGTTACACAGGTGCCCCTGGCTATTCGCATCTGAGGAACGCGTGGCCAGTTTGCGGAAGTTTGGGGTTTGTTCCACGTCCCACGCACGCCTGGATTGTCAGGTGGTCGTTCCTGCTTCTCCGGATTTTATGTGGAGGAATGAGCATTGAAAACGGACTTTATGGTTGTCTCTATATCTTCTGCTGACAAGGACGCAGTGAAGACATTCGACAGTTTCAATAGAATGCATATGACTTGGAGAGATAGAATTTTGAGATAGAGAGCATAGAGAGGTTAGGGTCCGATCACATTCACTTAGTTTAAAAGATTCAAACAAGAAGACATAGCTATAAGTGAATGTTGTAGAGGACAGAACACTAGTATATATATATATATCTATATAATCAACGTAGTGAAGATAATCATGAAGACATGTTGAGTTCGAACCCAAACCAAATGTGAAGACATCGCAAGGTAACGCCATGAGTGAAACACTTCAAAATAGAACGTTTGGTGGTGGCGTTACCCACCGTATAGGAAGTATTAGACCCAGACACGGCGCACAATTATCGTGGCGCTCCGAAGTCAAATTTCACATTAATGTATTCACATTTAGAATGTATGTCTTCATTGATTGAAGATATACTTTAGTTCATGTGTTGCACATCTAAGTCATCAATATGCATAAGGGTTAGGATGTGTGCCTGATCACAGGACATTTGAGGATTCTAGGATATTTAGCTCACACCGTAACTTGCAAAACCTCTTCTCATCCAAGGGCTTGGTGAAGATATCTGCCAATTGCTCTTCAGTGTTGACGTGTATGATATCAATGTCTTCCTTCACAACATGATCTCTGAGAAAGTGATGACGAATTTCAATGTGCTTTGTCTTCGAGTGCTGAACTGGGTTGTTGGCAATCTTGATGGCGCTTTCATTGTCGCAGTAAAGTGGCACTTGCTTCAGATGAATGCCATAGTCCTTGAGTGTTTGCTTCATCCACAGAAGCTGAGCGCAGCAAGATCCAGCAGCAATGTATTCAGATTCAGCAGTGGAGAGAGATACACAGTTCTGCTTCTTTGAAGACCAACATACAAGTGATCGTCCCAGAAAGTGACATGTGCCTGATGTAGACTTGCGATCAACTTTGTCACCAGCATAATCAGCATCCGAGAATCCAACCAAATCAAACTCTCAGCCCTTTGGATACCATAATCCTAGAGTTGGGGTGTGAGCCAAATATCGAAGAATTCGCTTCACAGCTAAGTGATGCGATTCCTTTGGTGCCGCTTGAAATCGAGCACACATGCAAACACTAAGCATAATATCTGGCCTAGATGCACATAAATAGAGCAAAGAACCAATCATGGAGCGGTATACCTTTTGATCGAACTCTTTACCATTGTCGTCGGGACCCAGATGATGTTTGGCTGGCATTGGTGTTGTGAAGCCTTTGCAGTCTTGCATACCGAACTTCTTCAGGCAATCTTTGAGATACTTCTCTTGAGATATGAAGATGCCATTGCGTTGTTGTCGTATTTGAAGACCAAGGAAGAACTTCAGCTCCCCCATCATGGACATCTGATATTTCTCTTGCATCATATATCCAAACTCTTCACTGTACTTCTGATTGGTGCAGCCGAAGATAATGTCATCCACATATATTTGGCACACAAACAGTTCACCATCATATGTCTTCGTGAAAAGAGTGGGATCTAGGGAACCAGGTATGAAGCCTTTGCTCTTCAGGAAGTATTTGAGTGTGTCATACCAGGCCCTAGGGGCTTGTTTGAGGCCATACAGCGCCTTGTTGAGCTTGTATACCATGTCAGGATGTTTTGGATTTTCAAACCCAGGCGGTTGTGCAACATATACTTCTTCTTCAATCTTGCCATTGAGAAAGGCACTCTTCACATCCATTTGATATAGAAGTATGTTATGATGATTTGCATAGGACAGCAGTATGCGTATGGCTTCAAGCCTAGCCACAGGAGCAAACGTTTCATCGAAGTCAATGCCTTCCACTTGAGTATATCCTTGAGCAACGAGACGAGCTTTGTTTCTGACAACTTGACCATGCTCATCTTGCTTGTTGCGGTATATCCATTTGGTGCCTATTATGTTGTGCTTCCGTGGATCAGGACACTTAACCAGTTCCCATACATTATTCAGCTCAAACTATTGAAGCTCTTCTTGCATAGCTTGAATCCATTCAGGTTCCATGAAGGCTTCTTCAACTTTCTTGGGTTCTCATATTGAGACGAATGCGAAGTGCCCACAGAAATTTGCTAGCTGAGTTGCCCTTGAACGAGTGAGTGGACCAGGTGCATTGATGCTGTCAATTATTCTGTCAATCTGCACTTCATTGGCAACACAAGGATGTACAGGGCGAAGACTTTGCTCTTGCTGATATGTGTTGTTGTTGGGAGGAATGTCTTCAGGCTGAGCATTGTCTTCATGTTGATCAGGTGCTGAGATGATAAGTTCTTCATCAAGATGAGCTTCAGAAGGTATGATCTCTCCAGTTCCCATTAGCTTGATTGATTCACTAGCTGGAATTTCATCTAGCACATTTGGCAGTTGCTCTCTTTGTGAACCATTTGTCTCATCGAATCGCACATCCACTATTTCAACCACTTTTTAATGAAAGAGATTGAAGACTCTGTAGGAGTGCGAATCCTTTCCATATCCAAGCATAAAACCCTCATGTGCTTTTGGTGCAAACTTTGAGGTGTGGTGTGGGTCCTTGATCCAGCACTTTGCGCCAAATACTCTAAAGTAACTGACATTTGGCTTCTTGCCAGTTAGGAGTTCATAAGATGTCTTGTTCAGAAGCTTGTGAAGATAAACACGATTGATTGTATGGCATGCAGTGTCAATGGCTTTAGTCCAGAATTTTCTTGGAGTCTTGTATTCATCTAGCATCGTTCTGGCCATCTCAATGAGTGTTCTGTTCTTGCGTTCGACGACGCCATTCTGCTGTGGCGTGTACGGAGCTGAGAATTCATGTGTGATGCCCAAGGTATCAAGATATGTATCAAGGCCAGTGTTCTTGAATTCAGTGCCATTGTCACTTCTGATGTGCTTTATTTTGGCGCCGTAATTGTTCATAGCACGATTGGCGAAGCGTCTGAAGACATCCTGCACTTCAGTCTTGTAAAGAATTATGTGCACCCAAGTATATCTAGAATAATCATCAACAATAACGAAGCCATAGAGGCAAGCAGTAGTAGTAAATGTTGAGTAGTGAGTGGGACCAAAAAGATCCATGTGAAGCAGTTCGAAGGGTCGAGTAGTGGTCATGATTGTCTTCGAGGGATGTTTTGCCCTCGTCATCTTCCCTGCTTCACAGGCACCGCATAAGTGATCTTTCTTGAACTTGACGCCCTCGATGCCTATGACGTGCTTCTTCTTCGAAAGGGTGTGTAGGTTTCTTATGCCAGCATGCCCAAGCCTCCGATGCCAAAGCCAGCATTCTAAAGCTTTTGCAAGAAGACATACTGCAAGTTGTGGCCCTGCTGAGAAATCTACCACGTACAGATCATCTTTTCAATACCCTTCAAACACTAGAGACTTGTCAGATTCCATTAGTACAAGGCAACGATATTTTCCAAACATTACGATCATGTTCAAATCGCAAAGCATTGAGATAGACATTAAGTTGAAACCAAGGGATTCAACAAGCATGACTTTATCCATGTGTTGATCCTTTGAGATTGCAACTCTACCTAGACCCAATACCTTACTTTTACCAGTGTCAGCAAATGTGATGTGGCTCTTGTCGGATGGACGTAAGGTTGAGTCCATAAGAAGACTTCTTTTGCCAGTCATGTGATTTGTACACCCACTGTCAATAATCCATTATGAAGACTTTGAAGACACTGGTGTCGTACCCTACAGTGCAGTTAGGGGGATAGGCTTCACGAAGAGAATTGTGAAGCAAAAACATTTGACGAACCAGTGGGTTATGAAAACTTAGATCCAGATTAGGACTAATAGGGAGAGTAGCATGCGATTCAGGAACGAAGTACATAATGATGCCATTTGGGCATTTTATCTTGCGCCCTGCAAGATTTTTAAGGTCCCCAGCAATAGCGTCAGAAGATTTTGGTTTTCTGCTGGAGACCTTTCCCTGCAAAAGAGAGTTAAGCTTTCTTAACCACCCACATCTTCAAGGGTGGCTTAGAAGCAATAAGTCTAAGTGCAGCATCTGAGAATTTTGGTTTTGGAGCCCTAGCAAACAGTCTGGCAGGCGGACAATAGTACTCATAAGAATAGGCAGAATAGTTTTTGGTCATATGAACATGACGGTTTGATGAACCGCTCTCATATTCATATGCCTGAGTATGGTTTCCCTGCAAAATATTTGCGTTAGTGCGACTCAGGTGAGTCCTCTTTCTGTATGAAGCCTTTAGACCGTATGAAGCCTTTGGTCTGAGGTTTGTCTTATTCAAGTGAGGTGTCATGAAGACATTCACAGGAAGATTTTCCAGACACTTTTTCGGAACCCAGATCTTCTTCATAGGCGGTCCATTCCTGCAGTTAGTACCAATGTACCTGGAAAACACTTCACCATTCTGATTCTTAAACAGTATATAGTTTGTATCAAAGGATTCATCAATAATAATGGGGTTAGCACAAGTGAAGCCAGATAAATTGGATGGATCTGCTGAAGGTTCCTTTGCAGCAACCCACTTGGTTTTGGGGTACTGCTCAGGTTTCCAGTAAGAGCCATCTGTATTTATTTTCCTTACGAACCCAACACCCTCTTTCCTAGGGTTTCGGTTCAGAATCTGCTTTTTCAGGACATCACATAGCGTCTGATGCCCTTTAAGGCTTTTGTACATCCCTGTTTCAAGCAATGTCTTCAACCTAGCATTCTCATCAGCAATAGCAGTGGTATCCTTAGCAGAGGGGTTAGTTACCACATCAACAGTTGAAGATATTGCAATAGCAGTAGCAGTGGAACATTCAGCAACAGAAGTATCATTATCACGCTCAATGCATTTAAGACATGGTGGTTCAAATCCTTCCTGAGCGGAACTGATCTGTTCGGCGCGAAGTGACTCGTTTTCCTTTTGAAGATCTTCATGAGCCGCTCTCAATTTCTCAAGTTCTTGCTTCCTTTGAAGATAATCATAGGAAAGCTTTTCATGAGTTGTTGAGAGAGTATCATGACGATCTTCAAGTTCCTGATACTTAACGTGAAGATTTTTTATGTCTTCAATTAAGGATTCAGATCGAGTCATTTCAGCACCCAACAGATCATCGCTTCTGTCTAACAGTTTTTGAATATGTTCCATGGCTTTCTGTTGTTCAGTTGCAATTTTAGCAAGTGTTTTGTAACTGGGTTTTGAATCACAATCAGATTCATCGTCACTAGATGTTTGATAGTGAGTAGTGCGTTTGTTTACCTTGGCACCGCGTGCCATGAAGCAGTAGGTTGGAGTGGAGTAGTCCTTGTCATTTGCATCGGTGTCGGTGATGAAATCATTGTCTTCAGTGTTGAAGATGGACTTGGCGACGTATGTTGTAGCCAGACTTGCAATGCCAGAATCAGACTCCTCCTCAGACTCCACCTCTGCCTCCTCAGAAGCGGACTCCTCCTCTGAATCCATTTCCTTGCCAACAAACGCACGTGTCTTGCCAGATGAGCTCTTCTTGTGTGATGAAGACTTTGAGGAAGACTTGGAAGAAGACTTTGTGTATTTCTTCTTCTTCTTGTCGTCAGAGTCATATTCCTTGCTCTTCTTCTTCTTCTTTCTGTTCTCATTGTCCCACTGTGGACAGTCAGAGATGAAGTGTCCAGTTTTCTTGCACTTGTGGCATGTTTTCTTCTTGTAGTCATGAGCAGAAGCTTCATCATTCCTTGAGCTTGATCGTAAAGACTTTCTGAAGCATTTCTTCTTGGTGAATTTTTAGAACTTCTTCACTAGCATTGCAAGTTCCCTTCCAATGTCTTCAGGATCATCAGAACTGCTGTCAAATTCTTCTTCAGATGAGGAAACAGCTTTTGCCTTCAAGGCACGAGTTCGCCCATAGTTTGGACCGTAGATATCTCTTTTCTCAGAAAGCTGAAACTCATGTGTGTTGAGCCTCTCAAGTATGTCAGATGGATCGAGTGTCTTGAAATCAGGACGTTCTTGAATCATCAGGGCTAGGATGTCAAACGAACTATCAAGTGATCTCAGCAGTGTCTTGACGACTTCATGTTTGGTGATCTCAGTAGCGCCGAGGGCTTGAAGCTCATTTGTGATGTCAGTGAGTCTGTCAAATGTGTGCTGGACATTCTCATTGTCATTTCGCTTGAAGCGGTTGAAGAGATTGCGAAGGACACTAATTCTTTGATCTCTCTGGGTTGAGATGCCTTCATTGACCTTGGAGAGCCAGTCCCAGACCAGCTTGGATGTCTTCAAAGCACTCACACGGCCATACTGTCCTTTGGTCAGATGACCACAGATGATGTTCTTGGCAGTAGAGTCCAGTTGAACGAATTTCTTGACATCAGCAGCAGTGACACCTTCTCCAGCCTTGGGAACGCCGTTCTCGACGACATACCATAGGTCGACGTCAATGACTTCAAGATGCATACGCATCTTATTCTTCCAGTAGGGATATTCAGTTCCATCGAAGACGGGGCACGCAGCGGAGACTTTAATTATCCCTGCAGTCGACATAGCTAAAACTCCAGGTGGTTAAACCGAATCACACAGAACAAGGGAGCACCTTGCTCTGATACCAATTGAAAGTGCGTTATATCGACTAGAGGGGGGGTGAATAGGCGATTTTTATGAAAGTCTTCAAAACGTGGAAGTTATGAAGACAAACAGTAGAGATAAGCCTATTACTATGCAGCGGAAGTTAGACTACACTAGGCAAGCCATGGTCAAGTATCAACAGAGTGAAAGCACAGTGACAAATAGCTGTACTGTAATTAGGATCAGGTAGGAAGATACTATGAAGCCCAACAGATCATACACTCACGTTGTGAAGACAAAAGATAGAACAGACACGCAATGACTTCACAATGAGTAATCAGTAAGTAAAAGGAAGTGAAGATGAAACCAGTGACTCGTTGAAGACAATGATGTGTTGGACCAGTTCCAGTTGCTGTGACAACTGTACGTCTGGTTGGAGCAGCTAGGTATTTAAACCTTAGGACACACAGTCCCGGACACACAGTCCTGAACACGCAGCTCAGGACACCAAGTCCTCACCGTATTCTCCTTGAGCTAAGGTCACATAGTCCTCGCCCAATGACTCTGGTAAGTCTTCAAGGTAGACTCCCAAACCTTCACAGACTTCGTTCACTGGCAATCCACAATGTCTCTTGGATGCTCTGAACGCGACGCCTAACCGTCTGGGGATGCACAGTCCTCAAGTGTAATAAGTCTTCAGATCACACAGACAAGAAGACTTAAGTGATGCCCAATGTTCTCTGGCTCTGGGTGGTTAGGGCTTTTCTCCTCGCTAGGAATTTTCTCTCAAAGGCTTCGAGGTGGTTGCTCTCAAACGACAAAAGCCGTGCACTGAAATCTGAGCAGCCAACCGTTTATGGTTGTAGGGGGTGGGCTATTTATAGCCACTTGGCAACCCGACCTGATTTGTCCGAAATGACCCTGGGTCACTAAGGAACTGACACGTGTCTCAACGGTCAGATTTCAAACTCTCATGGCAACTTTACTTGGGCTACAAGCAAAGCTGACTTGTCCGGCTCTGGACAAGATTCGCTCTCATTGTCTTCACTCGAAGACATAGGTTTTTGGTTTAGGCATCACTTCAGTCATTCTGACTGGTTCTCCTGGACCCCACTTAACAGTACGGTGGTTCCTATGACTCAACACAAAAGAAAAAGAACTACGAAAGATCTAAGTCTTCGAGCTCCATAGGCTTCATAACGTGTCTTCTTTTGTCATAGGCTTCAATGTGAATATCTTCATATACCACCTTTGACTTCAATGTCTTCATACATTTTTAGGGGTCATCTCTGGTAGTAAAACCGAATCAATGAGGGACTTCTACCTGTGTTATCCTGCAATTCTCACAAACACATTAGTCCCTCAACTAGGTTTGTCGTCAATACTCCAAAACCAACTAGGGGTGGCACTAGATGCACTTACAACATCCAACCATCAAAGTGGGATCATCACTTAATGCAAAACACATATTAGGGCTATGGGGATCAAAATCAACTCCATTGATTCATACTTAATCTCAAGTTGTTTCTGAAATAGAATAAACAGGTTCTCATGAACACCCTTGGTAATAAACACCTTGCAATTGGTGTGACGAAGTGGAAAACACCCTTAAATCATAACATGCCTCTTATATCATTTTCGAGATCGATTTCCCCCCTAATGTATCTGTGAAAGTGAGCATCATATGTGCAATGAGAAGAGCTGGAGTTGCAATTGAGGAAAATAAAACAATTTTTCTGGCACCATAAAAATGCAGTAATCTGACCTCTCCGACATCGAATGCGGGCGTGCGGCACTCATCAAATGTTTGATTTACTCCATAATGGCCCCTTGCCTCCTCCACGGTGCTCGGCAGAGCGAGCAAATATGGCACTGCAGATTTTCAAGTTACCATGGCCATGAGAAAGAGACATACATATGTGGTTGAATAATACAAAATAACAAACAACATTGCCATTGGGACCGAGCCGACGTACTGCTGCTACTCCTCACCATGATACGCACAAGGCAGTCAGCCCTGGCATGCACGCTAATAAAAGGAAAAGAAATAGTAACATCATTGCCCCCCATTTATAAGTTGCTTCCTATGAACTCCTATCTATCAGCTGACAATAACCTGAAAGAATACCAGGCACATGAACCTTACATGTAAGCACAAAACACGAGCATGCAACAATTTTTTAAGATAAAGGGTGAAAACAGATGTGCATCAATTACCAGGTCATTTAAGTTAAAATAACCATTAGCCAAACAATGAAGTTCACTATATGGAAACCATTTAACTTTAGACATTGCTACCTTTCAACTGGAAAATACCACATCTGTGTATGCAGTTGCATGGCACTAACAAAACTTCCAATACTATAAGAAAAAATCTGGCTATTCTAATTACCTCCATGGTTATTGAACAAGAGCAAGATTGACTTGATTTGCACACAAGCACTTACAGCTGCGCAGGGGGATGAGAGGAGAGGAGAGGAGGGCACACCTCAGTCGGGTCCTCGTCGGGAGCGGTGGTTGGAGAAGCTGCAGGAGGCCGAGGCACCGGATCGACAACCAGCAGTCCACCGGCCATAGGTGTGTCTCGCCATCATAATAAATAAATCCACAACCCAAATGGACCGACAAAGTGCAACTTACCCTTTATCGGATTAAATTAAGAACCAACAACAAACAATAAAAGATCAAGAACAACTTATATGCAGTGAAGATATGAGAGAAGAAACCTTTACATAAGATGGCTATAAACACTGGAGCATAAATAAGCAACACCTTTAAATACAAATAAAAAGGGTTCAGGGTTCATTGCATAGTGGGCTCAGATTAACCTTTCCTCGATCATATAACCTGCCCCCGTCATCTCTTATCACCAGCTCAATCTGTTTATACAGTAGAGCTACCCTGGTTATCACTCAACAAGAATGACCATCCAAGGACAACAACAAGCATCACAGGATCAAAAAGGATTCTAGAGACAAGAGGGAGGATCCAACTTGATACCCACAGGTGCCTCGATTGCTCAAAGGCACACTACTTTCAGCCAAGGTAATCATCATCACCCATTTTGTTGCCATTGGAATTTTATCCGACGGCTCACAACGATCTGGTAAATATCCACGTGAGCCGAGCCCGAGATCCGACGCCCGAAAACACATCAGGAAAACGATCGGACGGTCAGAATGCTCTAATCACTGAGAACGCTCAGGTTTCGATCCGTCTCATGTTTCTGGAAGAAAGGATTCAGGGTTCATTGCATAGTGGGCTCAGATTTGCCTTTCCTCGATCATATAACCTACCCACGTCATCTCTTATCACCAGATCAATCTGTTTATACAGTGGAGCTGCCCTAGTTATCACTCAACAAGAATGACCATCCAAGGACAACAACAAGTATCACAGGATCAAAAAGGATTCTAGAGACAAGAGGGAGGATCCAACTTGATACCCACAAGTGCCTCGACTGCTCAAAGGCACACTTATTTTAGCCACGATTAATCATCATCGCCCTAGCACAAACGCCACTGATCAATCTAGCAAATCCAGGAGCATAGGTATAGGACCAGGGCATCCACATGTAAACCAGAGCATCAAATGAGCTCCTATGATAGCAACTAAACATGAAAAGCAGCCTGCAAACACTAAGATAGCATGGATCCACAACTACAGAGCTCAAGTAGGAACCGATGCATGAGTAGGGCATAGAGCATGAACCAGACGAGCACCACATCAATATTGCCACGGCCATATCCCATACAGTAGCCGAAGCAGAGGAGCAGATGGAAGATGGAGCTCACCGAGGGAGGTTATAGCTGAGACAGTACTCAGTGCGTGCCGGGGTTGCGCCTGAACGCCACCCAACCGGCGAGGAACCGCGTCAGAGTTGCGCCTTGCACCGTCCCGCCGACGAGCACGAACGCATCAAACAACCAAGTGACCCTGTGCACGGAATACATGTCACACAATATAAACAATCAGATATGCCATCACAATAGGCGAATAAACATCTAGTAAAAACAGAACAATGTAAGATCCACACTCACCTAAGATGAGTCGGGGCATGCCTATATGTGCTCCATTCAAATGCTTAATGCTACACAGATCAAGATGGAAAGAAACAAATCAGGTAGAAATCAACTCACCCACATCAACAATATAAGAAACAAACAAAAGATATTTCCCCCTGATAACACGAACTTGCAGCCACAGCACAAAAATCCTCCTGGAAGTTGAATTTGGCATCGACCTGGACTGCGAGCTATGAGAAGGGTTGCTCGGAGATCACGTCTCCTCAGCGACATATACCATCTTAGGGAGTCTAAACACCTCTCTCCAGGCCATAGCTGACACCACTACAAACAAAAGGGAAAGGTTTCGATGAGTACAAGTAAAGGAAGAAAAGGCCAACAACAATTAAGTAAGTGAATAGTTGCCATACTTTGAGGATACTCTTATCAGAAAAAAATGAAGCTAAATATGTAAATAAAAGTTTCAGACCTATCGTCTATGCAATTATCAGAGTTGTTATTTTTAGTAAGCATAGTATCATTGGTCTCAAATTTGCATATCTGCTTTTGCAGCTGTATCGACCACAAAACAACGAGCCAAAAATTTACCATTAAAGACATTCCACATCACACATCCATAAATCATGAATCGCACAAAAGAACAAAAAAGACGGGAGGGAGGTGGTATACCTGAATTGGAAAGGTTTTCGACAAGGAATTACAACTCTGTACAATGACAGCTACACCATTGGGATAGCCGTGCTGCACACAAAACAGGCTCATGTCACAGAATTGAGCGCCATGGAGAGGAGAGGTGGCCAGTAGTACGACAATGAGAGAACACCTACAACAATCGGCGAGTGAGCATAGGCCTAAAATTCATCTAGTTGCATTCTGCGAGACCTAGGTTGTTATTTGAAACTCATAAAGTGATAGGCCTGACAAATAGATGATCTATGAAGAGCAAGAGCGTGTAGAAAGCATCTGATCTATACATATGGGAAAAGCACCTACAAACCGGCGCCATGTCAAATTTTAAACTTGTTCAGAATAAGAATTCATGTGCCTAACAAAAAGATGCCATCCCATAGCAAAGCTTTTCTCTTCTCCTCTCTATTACCTCGAGTAGCTGCATTAGCTTATCATATAATTATTTCTACTATATGAAGAGAAGCACTATTTTAATAGATATGTTTGACAGAATTGGCAATAATTCTTTCAACTCAAGACATAAAATAGACAAGCCTTCCAGTATGGGGACTGGTATTTCCTAGCTGCAAGTATTTAGAACCATTGACAGAACTGCTAGTCTATTTAGTCACAGAAATCAGCACATATGTAAACAACATATCTAGATTTAGGAACACTACAAACACACGAAGCATAGACCGATAATATCTAATAATCTGTAAATCATACTTGCTATGGTGTTATCTTTAAGAGATGCATGTGATCTGATTGAGAAAAACACCTTGTGTGGCCATTCTGCTTGTGTGACCACCCATGCTCCTCACTAATGCAAACATCAATTAAACCATAATTGCAATTCAATATTTGGAAACTCAGATCATCACACCCTTGCCTCGGTTATTGTTGAATCATAGGAGCATAGTAGAAAGAAACAATAAATAAAACAAGCAAAGAAACAAAATAACCAACATTCCATGCACAAAGGTGAAAGGACCAACAATCATAGGCCCTACAAAGATCCAGACAATGAACAAAAGGCATATATCTAGGCTCCACTAAAAACAAGCAGTGAAGGAAGGAAACGACAAACATCCAATGCACAAAGACAAAAAACTTTTGGCCTTTAACAGAAAGGACATGATCTACAAGCAGAACAGAGCGAGGCAAAAAATGCATACTGCCATACAATCCTACACCTAGGTCTGGAAAGAAGAGGAGGGCAAAGGAGGAGAAGTGGGGTTGACTCGCAGATCCGTGAACAAAGATGGACGAGGTTGCTAATAGATGATGTGCACGCACAGATCGAAGGAGTCACCGACCAGGGGATTGACCAGAAGGTCATGAACCGTGGACCAATCTGGATGAAAAAAAGATGAAAAAATAAAGATTAGCAGTAGCCAATAACCAAAACGGAACAAAATAGTGACATACCTACGGATCGACGAGTGCAGCAGAGGTGGAGCACCATGGTGCGATGTGCTTGCGGCCCGAGCTACGGCGCAGCCGCGGCGCCGAGTGGCAGTGGCAGCCTGTGCTCGAAAAGCAGAGCAACGGACGAGGACTGAGGAGGAGGGGCACCCCTGGCACGAGCAAGGGACCGCGCTGCTCGGGTCGAGCACTGGCGCATCTCTACAGCTCGAGGCCGACGACGGGAAGTGCGAGAGGAGATGGGCTGGCGATGGCATGAGAGAGACAGCAGGGAAACGAGCGCAGGAGAGGAGGGGCTAGGAGATCGAGCGCGGGATCGAGTGGATGGCAGGAATCCACCGCCGCCACGGACGCCATCGCCGGCGCCGCTGATCCGCCGCCCTCCTCTGTGGCCGCTGCCGCCGTCGCCGTGGTTGGTGGGAGCCGCCTAGGCGTGCGGGGCCACGCGGTGGCGTGTTGGGGAAGGAAGAACGCGGGCGCCGGAGCCGTTGCCGCCGTCGCCGGATGAGGAGCGAGCGAGGGAGGAGGGAGGCGGCTGCGTGGGAGGGAGGGAGGCGGCTGCAGGATCGAGCGAGGGAGGAGGCTGTTAGGTCTCCGTTGAGTGGCCCCCTTTTATACCCCCACCACGCGAAATGACCGAAATGCCCTGGTGAGGGCATGGTATTTACATTTTGTTGCCATTACTATTCATTTCAGCAGTGATCGTCTCAGATTCAATGGCCCAGCTTCCTCCAGATGTCGATCCAACGGACGAAAACGCATCAAGGGAAATGATCCAACGGCCGAGAGTCACTGATCTCTAAGGAGCCATGTAGAGACCTTCTTCTCTTATTTCTGGATTACTTGTAGCTGTTCCATGAATGTAGGTTCTTCTTTCTTTTATCGGTATAAAATCAAAACTTGTGGAATTGTTCTTGGTGTGGGTTTGATTTTATCGCAGAGGCTTCATACGGGCCAGCCAGAGTCACCATGGGCTAGGTGATAGAGTTCCGCGTGGAGGCATGGATGCAGTCAGTCTTGTGTGTATGTCTGCCCCAATGGGTGCCAGCGTGGAGCACCTATCTGCCCTGACTCGAGGCCCTTACTCGAGTAGTTGCGTTGGTGCTCAAAACAGCTATTGGTTGTGCTTTTGCTTTGCATGACTAAATTGAGATAATCATGTTTGAAAGAAAAGGGAAGGGTGTGCGTGAGGTGGGATTTTTTGTGTTGCTGCTGGGCGCCTGTTTCATGTTCAAACACTCCCGAACGTACGCGGAAGAAATGAGCTTCGACCTTGAAGACAACTAATCATTTGTCATTTATTTATAATGCATTGTTAGCCCGTAGCAACGCACGAGCGTTTTACTAGTCTAAGGTAATTAAGATCTAAAGCACATGGAAAACCAAACCTGTTTCCGAATCGTGAGGTAAATAGGCAATCAGATGATCCACAATCTGTATGCCCCATACCCTTGCATTCCACGAATCCTCTCCCACAAATAACCCAATATATGTATGCCAAGTTTTCTTCTCAACCATTATGAATACTAGCTAAATACTCGTGCGTTGCTATGGAATGAATCAATATTTGAAGAGTCGTGGCATGTGAAGCGATATATTATGGACAATTTTAGAAAGAATATCTAGAAAAAAGTGGATTGCGTAGACTATAGGGAAAATAAGATTGGGAAAGTCACTACTCCTAATCATCTACAGACATAATTACTCGTCTGCCTAATTAATGATTTGCATTAATGACTTAATTTTTAAATTGGTCCATCGCTCGGTTTTTAAATTATTATGCATTAATGGCTATGGTTGAACAACAACGCGTATACATTCCCCTTTAAATAGTAAAGATGGTGTGTCCTAATTGTTGGAGGGAAGTAAAACTACTATGAAAATAGAAAGTACTCAATTGATAGCTCTAGATTTGATTTCATTGGGCTAGCTAGTATATTTAATGCTAACTCTTTGTGCATAGTCAACTAAGACTAGTCACAGTGGAGAGTAACTTAGAGTAGGTTACTAGTCTATGTTACTATTTTCACAGTGGGTACTAACATATGTGTTGTGTCATGCATCACTTCATTTATTAGGTTGTAGACTCATCTTTTCTTGATATGTGTGATATTATAGTAACATAGCTATGTTACCACATACTTCTCTTTTTTCATTAATTACATGCCACATCATCTATTTTGATTAAATAAGTGTGATGTTACCACTTATGTTACTCCCACTATGGGTAGTCTAAGAACAAGTGATTTCATCGTCTGACCCTAAGTTACATGGTTGATTCTATGATTTCTATCTTTGCAGATGCCATATGTCCTCTTGCAAAAATTTGTACACGCTACAAAACTGTAGTGTGAAGTTTGACTATTACGGCTCAATCTACAGCCAGACAGAAAAATGCACTCCACAAAAATAAAATGTTTGAGTGCTATTATAATGATAAAAAAAATCCTGCTATATTACCCAGATGGAGCATGAAAGTTGGCGTCCAAGAAATTGATTTCATTTCACGGAAAGAAGTCACATGTTTCTTGAGATTGGGGGGGAGCTATCATGCAATAATTAAGTTCCACATGGCACCGAGTAGCCAAAGATTCCAGAGACGGTTCTCGCGCAATTTGTCAATGATGAAAAACGTCCAATTGGCGACGACATGCGCACCAAAAACCCGGAGAAAAACAGTCAGTGGCAGCCTGATCATTGCGACACGAATACATCTGTAACCTTTACGGGCCGTTACATTTTAAGATTACGGCCAACACATACATGTATGACTCTCTGATTTAGCATGCTTGAGTCAGGGCCTCTTTGATCCTCTGTGCTACAAGAGTTTTATCAGAAGCCTTTTGAGTCGCAGGACGTCTTTATTTTCGTGAGAAAGATTATGAATTCAAAAACTGCAGTGCTACTAGAGATCAACGGAGCTCATCTTTAATTCCATTTCGTGCCCTGAAACCCGCCGGAGCGCAGCCCTCCACGGCGGCCGCCGGTCCTGGTGTCCCACGCTCCAGTTAATAATGTACTCCTAGGAATAAAAGGCAGAGCTTTCAAAAAAAGAAGCGAGGGGACGGAAAAGACAAGGCGATAAATTACAAAGACGACCCCGAGCGACGGGGCGGCCCCCTCCTCCTCGGTGCTTTTCCCCAGCCATCACGAGTCCCCTCCCCTCCCCGAACCCAACCAGAACCAACGCCACTCCACCACCACAACTGCGCCTCCCCCCCAAGGATTCCCTCGGATACCTTCCCTCCCCTCCGCTCCCCAGCTCCAGCTCCCGCCCCCACGCCGCGCCGTCGCGGCCGGGCCACGGCCATTGGCCTCGCTCCTCCCCTCCCCTCCCCGTCGCCCTTCGGCCGGCCTCCGTCTCCCCCGCGGTAAGCCTGCAGCTGCTTCCCAATCTTTGACTCCAGTGCCGCGAGATCTTGGCTTGGATCTGCGGCCCCGTGTCTTCCCCGGGCCGTCTACTCGTCGAGTTTGCTCGCTTCTTGTTCTCGATTCGGCACAAGGAGCGCGCGTGCAGGGTGGAATTGCGGCCGGGCTGGTCATTTCATGTCAACATCCTTCCTTCTTTTGTCCCCCGCCTCAGTTCCAGCACGCGCATCTCCGTCAAATTCTTCTTTTTGGAAGAGGGGGTCGGTTCACTTCAGGTTGGCAGTACTAGTACCAAACGTAGCTTTCGCTGCAGCAGCTGCAGTCCAGCTCTGTTTTATTTCTAGTACCGAAACAGTTGTTGGAGTTTGGGCGATGTAGCTGTCCCTGGAAGCCCGAGTTTCTCCTCCCCAGTAATGGAGTGGGCCGGTACTTGAAAGCCGAGCTGGCGCATTGTTGAAAAAGAGCCATCTTATTCTTTTTCCTCAGGTGTTTGCTTCAGGTCTAGATTTGAAGAATCATGTGGCAATGTCACAAAAAGAATGCACATGCCTGGAACTTCAATATGGGGTTACCATTGCCCCTAGCAAAATGTAGAAGCATCAAGCTTCAGTAGAGGGTAAAGCTAGGTAGAGTACATTGAGTGACAGTGGAGAAACAGATCCGATCTGTTGGCTCTCTCTGTATGCAACACTGAGCTCTCTATATAATCTTACAGCTCCAAATTAGAGCTTGAAAGCATGGGCGCTTCGAGTCGGTAGGATTCGATTACAATGTTTGAGTTTTGCAAACCTCTGACCCCTTCTCTGAAATTTGTAGCAAGACTCGATTACATTTCCCCTCAGTTGGAGCGAGCCGTTGTACCTTTTAGGGGGTTTAGTTCAGTTTGGTAGTACCAAACTACCAATCGTTGTGTTCATAGCACCATAGCAGTTTGTTTACTTGTACCAAAACAGTTGTTGGAGTTTAGGTGATGTGTTACGCCACTGTCCCTGAAAGCCTGAATTCCTACTTCGCAGTAATGGAATGGAGCGGTACATGGAGCCAAAGTTGGTACCTACATGGCTGGTGCATTGTTGAATTTTTGTTGCTGCTGTTGCGTGTTTGCCCTGAAGTAATTGTTGTGACTGTAGATTGAAGGATTATGCGGAACCGTCACCAACCAAATGTTGAAGAATCAGACTCTAATATAGAGTTGCTATTCTCACCAGCAAAATGTGGAAGAACTAATATTTGATAGAGCGTAGATCCAGCCAGCTAGGTTGAGTACATTGGGTGCCCATTTGTTTGCTCTTTCATATAGTCTTTACCCCTTCAAATTAGAGCCTCTTAAAAGCGTGTGTGGTAGCAGCCTGTGCGAGCTACTCAGCTGCCAAAGGAGTGAGCTACTCAACTCTGTTCTGTGGGAGCATACTAAGAAACTCCTAGCATTTTCAATTACTCCAGAGATTTCAGATTCCTACCATGCAGCTAAATCTAGTGCACATGTTGTAGTTAAGGGAGCTTAGACTTGTTAAGCGCATGCTAACTATTTCCTTTCATATTTCACAAAGGTGGGCGGTTTAACACATTTTTCAGTTTCCTGCTTTTATTTTACAAGTCCTTGAAATTAGATTTAGCCTCTTCAAAAATAAATAATTCATTATTTAATCTTTATTTAACTTTTAATCGCCCCTTATTATTTGTGTAGAATGAGAAGTTGTTAAACTACCTCGGGAAAACCATTTCAGAGAAAGTTGACGTTCTCAATTGTTGATCTTTCTGAACTAGATCCTTCATATATTGATATCTGACTTTATTTTGTGAAGGAATATGAAACTAAGGACAAAACGACCTGGATGGAAGTCCCTCGTGCCTCTGCAGTTGAGCAGGAAATCCACCATGCGCTTCTTTCTGTTTCCCAAGGTTCAGGCATCCGGTCAATCTCCAAATGATACTCCGGTTTATCTTAATGTGTATGATTTGACACCCATGAATGGCTACATATATTGGGCAGGCCTTGGTATATTTCACTCTGGCATTGAAGGTACTTATTTGTGTCAGATGCATCTTTTTAAGCAAACGTACTATTTATGCACCAGTTCTTTTCATTCTTCTTTTCTCATTTCTGTTTGGTTTCGAGTTATAAATCCAACACGACTTCACTGATGCTATATTAGTCACCATTTCTCCTGGATTGTTCAGATCATTCCAACTAGCTCATAACGGCTAATGTTAACTATCAATAGGCTGCAGCTTACTTTTATGTACCATTCTCCAATCAAGTTGTTACTTACTCGACTGTGCATTAAAATAACAAGTAATCCCCTTACCTGAACGACTCATGTCTGCATAGTGGAGTTCTAGGTAAATAATAGCGCTTATTTTGACCATCAGGTTTTTGTGGTTGTAATGCGACTAATGATATCTTTGCCACCAGTATCATAGCAATTTAGCATACGATGCTTCAGGTGTTCATCTAGTACAGATTTTGGCATAGCCTATATAAGCTCCATCATGTACTCATATGTGCTACTGCTGCTGTTATTAGCTCATATTGCTACACTCATGTATAGGCATAGCCTCTGATCTTTTATTTCTTTCGGTAGAGATAAATATGGGATGGTAGCCTATGTTTTCCCTTCTACGAAAACTATAGATGAATGAAATAATCTTTGCCTCTCTTGATTTTGAGGGACCGCTCTATATGGCATTATGGCTTAGACTTCAATCTTTCTTTCCCAAATGGGTAGCTTCGGAAGGTGAATAAATAAATATTTTTACATGTATACATATGTAGACCCATCTCTTAGACATGAGGTAAGGATCTTCCTGGATCCCTTTAGTCCAGTGTCCGCTGCCAGGACAAGAGGATGGATATTTAGGGCTCTCTCTAGAGCTTTTGTTAGCTTTAGCTTATTCCAATTGGGTCTGCTTGTGAAAAGGTGGAACAACAATTAAACCTTTATTCAGGTCCTCTAAAACAACACCAAAATCCTACCTGGCTCTTCTGTTTTACTGTCCTCGTGCAAATCAAACTGGACAATTTTTGTGGAGTACAGAACTGATCTGAATAACATTGTAGTCTGATTGCCTTTTTTTTTTCTTCACATGCAGTTCATGGCGTCGAATATGCATTTGGAGCACATGATTATCCCACAAGCGGAGTATTTGAGGTAGAACCTCGTCAATGTCCTGGTTTCAGATTCAGGAGATCAATATTCCTTGGTACGACGTGCTTAGATCCCATCCAAGTTAGGCAGTTCATGGAGCTACAGTCAGTAAACTACAATGGAGATTCTTACCATCTTATCATGAAGAATTGCAACCACTTTTGCAAGGATATGTGTTACAAATTGACCGGCAGCAAAATTCCAAAATGGGTGAATCGGCTCGCCAGAATAGGTACCATAACTTAATGCAAGCACTAATGCTTATTATTATTAGATGGTCAACTGTTTATTCCAAAAGGATAGGCAGTTGTGATAATGTTGAGTGCATGGTCAGAATGCATTGAGCACTTTGACAGTTACGGCCATCATTCTTGCTGATTAAATTCCATTGCCACTTTATTTTCTAGAAATGTAGTTTACCAAATTGTTGTGTAAAGCTGTACTTTTTGTGATCACATCATCTGCTAGTGCAATTCTGTAATCTTTACAGCGATTGGACTGGAGACCTTGATAGATTAGGAAAAGAATATAACCCTCCACCACACAAAAAAAGGCAATATATGACAGTGCACTTGACACCTGATCTTGTTGCAGCCTAATCATCTGCTAGATATTTGAGAAGTCTCTGTTTTCAGTTTTAAACAGGAATTGCATTCAGCATGGGCCAGCTTCCGCACAACATGAAACTCTGAACATGTAGTTCAACTGTCCATGGTCGGTGTAGTTTCATTTCTTGTCCAGATAAAGTCGTAGAAGAAATGAGATTCTTGTCATGTACATCAATTATTATTTTTTTTGCTTGTCATAGCATTTTGGTGATTTCCTGAGGTCCTTAAAAACTGACTTTTATCCCTTTTTCCTACAGGTGCCATCTGCAACTGCCTCCTCCCGGAGTCTCTCAAGATTTCCCCGGTCGGCCATGATCCAAACAGCCAGCCCGAGGATTCAGAGAAGCGCCGCCTGCGAAACCCGTTGAGCTGCTTCTCCTCCATCTCGAGCCAGAGAGCGCTTCCCCCGTCTTCTTCCCCTTTCCCTCCATCGCCCGTGAAAGAGCCCATTCCGAGCTCTTCATCGAGGAAATCCAGCACCGCGTCGCTCAAGAGTAGGTAGCCTGCGTAACTTTTGAGACCAAGTTGGCTAATTCAGGCAGCGGCGGCGCATCTGGACGGTGCCAGTTAATTTCTCTCTCTCTCTCTCTCTCTCTCGGTGTCAGCCTAATGCTTGCTTGTTGATGTTGTTTGTTGTATCATGTGATGTAATCCCCGTGAAAAGAGTGGCTAAAGACAGATGTGATTTGGGTGAACGAATTCACCTCGATTCCACCCGCTCCCTCCCTGTACTCCTGATAGACTGTCGGCCAGATTGGATTTGTATATTAGTCTATCTATTCTTTCAGTTCAGTCTCCTCTAGTCCCTGTCTCATCGTACCTGATATCTTCCTCCTGTTGATCCATGCATGCTTGTGTTGTCATGTGATTTTTTACCTAGTCAACTGTAAAAGCACAGACCAGTCTAGTTCAGCAGTAAATCAGCTAGCCTGCCATGTCCATATGCAGCTCACCGCATGTGGTTTTCTGAAAGATGGAGCAGTGTAGGCTCTAAATAAAGGCACATGCCAGTGGTCAGTTGAGCTGAGGTTGAGACCGGAAGTCAGTAAAGGTGGCTACAGGCGTACCACGCCTACGCCGGCGGATCGGATCTGCATCTCAGCCATACAGGTGTTGCAGCCGCGCTGCGAGCGTACAATTCCGCGGAGTGGCGGCGTGCCCACCAAAGGATAGGAGAAGAGAAGGACGAGGAGGGAAGGACAGCGAGCGCGACAGTTTGCGGGCGCTGAAAGCTCTGCCCCAGTCTCCAATCTCGTCGTACGTAACGTAGTACAGCTCCAGGGGGGAGGCACCTCTCGGATAAGAATGCTCCGATCCTATGATGCCCCCACGACTAAGCAACGCCAAAGACAAAGCCACGCCCAGCCCCCCGGCAACCTGCGTACGTTGCGTCCCCCACACGGCCACGGCCACGGCGGGCGGGCGGGCGGGGGCCATAAAGCCGGCGACGGCGACGGGGCTCGACGAGGACGACGGTCGATGGCTCCCTCCGGGCTGTCCATCTGTCTGTATGTGTGTTTTGTTTCTTCCCGTTCGTCCGTGCGTGCGGCCAAGGACGGAGGAGGAGGGTCCCTGTCAGGCGCGGTGGATGACGGGCGACGATCGGTTAGGTCGTGCGCGCGCTCGCTTCGCGGTGGCACGTACGTACGTGTTACTTTGGAGTTTTGATCCGTCATTTCATCCAGGCCGATCGCCCGCCTTTTATCCCTTTTTTACAGGGCTTATCCACGCGGGAGAATGGCTTTTCAGGCGACGGCTGGTTCGGTTCGCTTCTGCAATCATTAGCTCCGGATAACATGGCTGCGGTTTTTCTACCCTGAGCTCGACACGTCCGACGTCTACTCCTACTAGGATAGGAGATGCCACGTTTATGCGGCTAGCTGTACGTACCTGAGCCGAGCACCAACTCCTGCTCTGTTCCTGCTATCTCATGCTCCGAATGATGCCCAGCGTAAGCGTCAGTGCCTTGCTAGTGCTGCCACTCTCCTGTGCCGCCAGTTACACATTGTTGACGTATAAATGTATTGCATAGTTTTTTTTTATATCAAATCGGTCTTTGATTGCATTGACTAAAGCATGCACTTCTACATCGTATAAGAGTTAAAAGATCTTAAGTTCAAGACCCAGCTGGCTGTAATTAAATTGCAGCCTATTTTCGGTCCATGTTTAGGCCTGAGAGCATGCACTTCTACACACATAGAGAACAGCTGCTGATTGAAAGACGGAAGGGATGTCATCAGGTGGCATTTCCCCCTTCATAATAGTATATTCTTCTGTGATAAAGCCTGCCAACTGAGGTGAAGCCCAGTCAGTTGGGCCGAGGCCGACCCCAGATCATCATCAAAAGCAAAAGAATACAAATGGGGACTGCACATACGCCTTGTGAGCTGTGATCACGCCATTAGACATTACTACTAGTTCAGCTCACGATAAACCACTTGCATGATGATAACCCGTACATAATATATACTTACAAAGATTACCAATTCATAATGTACATGGCTTAGCAAATAGTACGTACTACTACTGAGATTCTCCGTTAGGGCATCCACCCATTGAAACTACCACCAATACTACCCAGTTCTGACTTGCTGCTACTACTGCTAGTACGTGCATACGATTGCCCCGCAATCCCGGTTGATTAATTAATTAATTAACATTGATTGAGCATAGTAAACTACCACTAGCACTGTTCTTTCACCCCCTCTATCCGGATCAGCTGAACTGATCGTACACCCCTCCGAGGTAGCCGCCGGCCGCCAGGTCCATCATGTAGTTGGTGTAGGCGTACTCGCTCATGTAGGTCAGGTCGGTCTCCACCTCCTCCATCCCGAACTGCTGCCCCCCTACCATTGCCGTCACCGTCGAGAACGACGAAGAGCTCGGGCTGCTGCCACCCCCGCCGCCCGTTGCCGCCGCCGCCGCCGCCATGGCCTTGTTCTTCTCCTCCTCCGTCTCCGCCAACCTCTCCTTGAGCCTCAGCAGCTGCATCCATATATACATGCACATGTTAGTTCAGCACAAACCAGCTAGCTAGCTACGTATAGTACCCAAGAGTTCTGTCATTTATGTGTGTGAAGTGTGAACTGCAGCTAGCTGCATGGCGTGAGTAAAGACAAGAGACTAGCCAGTCGGACTGTTGCGCTGTACCTCGGCCTCGAGGCGGCAGTTGTGGACGACGACGGCGTCGTGGGCCGCGCGGAGCTTGGAGAACTCCTCCTCGATGAGCTTGCTCTTGTAGCGGGCGCGGCGGTTCTGGAACCACACGGCGACCTGCTTGGTGTCCAGTCCCAGCTCCGCGGCGAGCTGCACCTTGCGCGGCGTCTCCAGCTTCCGCTCCTTCCTGAAGTTCATCTCCAGGAACTGCGCCTGCTCGTCGCTCAGCCTTCGCTTCTTCGCCGCGTCGTCCCCTCCGCCCTCACCACTCGCTGCCTGCCTCGCCCTCCGCCTCCGCCGCTGCCGGCCGGCCTTCTTCTGCTCTCCGCCTGCACCATTCACTTGAGAATCAGCAACAGCACATTGCGGTTGAACACTCGATCGAGCACCTACGTGCATATGGATGGTGCGCTAGCTAAATCAACGACGACATGGATGATTAAACTTACCGGAGACGACCGGTGTGGCGTCGTCCGCCGGGAAGCTGTCCGGGAAGACGAAGGAAGGGAACAGGAGCCTCTCTCCCTCCTCGGAGCTCATCTTTCCAGCAAATCAAAGCTAACAGCAACACGAGAATACTTCTCTCTCTAGCTAGTGCCCGATCAACAAATACTAGTATATTTGATCGGCTCTGATCGATGCTTTGGGCTTTGGGGTTGGGATATTTTGAGGGGCGAGAGCAGATGCTGTGTTGTCCAGTGACCGGTGTCCGAGTCTGTGAGCCTGGAGCTCGGCCGGGGGAATTTATAGAGGGAGAAGCGAGGGCTGAGGAGAGAGGGGCGTAGTACTGGCACTAGGAGTGGTAGATAGGAGTTGGGGCTTAATAATTCGTCGTGTGGGGAGCCACGGGAAAGCGATGCTGCGTGTGTCGCGCTGTGGATTGGTCATCATCTGCCGGTAATAGTGATCGATAATCAGAGTAATCGTGTGCTAGTTTTAGATAATGGAAAATGAAACGGGAGCAGGGTAAAAGCGACCGAGGGAGTGAGCTTGAGTGACATGCTTACTACGCACTCTAAATCATCTCCAAAAGAGGCGCTAAATTTTTTTGCGGCATCGAAATAGGGTTTTAACGCACGCAGAAGGATGAGTGCTTTTTCAGGCGCTGCAAAATTTAGCGTGCCGCTGTAGCGCTTCACCAGATGCAGTAAAATTCAGCGCGCGCCCAGCCACCGCTTGGAAAAAAATATGAAACGACACATACGGAAACATTTACAGTTCAAATTTATAGCATAGTTCAAGCCCCAAACCACAAGCAAGTTCATACGATGCTAAATAAAACTAGATGAAACGATGCTAGACTACTCCCCGTCTTTCTCGGTAGTGTAGTCCGACAACGTAAATGCATCGAGTCACCGAGGATCTTCATCGTCCCATGTCGACGCATGTCCTAGGTCGATCTGGGCTTCTGCCAGTTCCATCCGCGCACACTTGTCCCCCTGACGCACGGCTCGCTCCGCCCTCCTCTGCGTCCAGAACTCATTCTCGGCGGTGACATCCTGCGGTAAGCGCTTGCGCAACACCGCCATGGTGTGTTCGTCCACCTCGACAATGAGGAGGGGGCGCTCCCGCCTATGTTGGAGGCGGCGATCCTCGTCGCTGATTAGTCACGGGGAAGGTGCGAGATCCTGCGTCAGGCGTGTCCGCACTTGAAGAAATTCATCTGCGGCCGAGGCCGCCTGAGGCGCCACGCCGTCGTGTCGTATGCGCCGGCGGCCTCGTGGGCGGTGTCGAATGTTCCGAGCCCGAGGCGTGTATTGCCGGAGCGGATCTCCGCGTAATGCACGCGGAGGGGCGGAGGCAGACGCCGCGGTAGCCCGAGCTACTCCGGGGACGCGGTGGCATGGCGAGGCGCTGGAACCGATGGAGGGAGAAGGCGCGGCGGCGCGGGGCGCTGAAAGAGAAGGCGTGGTGGGAGAGAAATTTCTGGCGGTTGGCGGGCGCAGGCGCGCGGCTTATAACCCAGTGCGCTGGGCGTCGCGCGATAAAACTACCGCGCGCTGCCGGTTTTTCCCGCGCCCGGGCCAATTTATTTCGCGCGCCAACTTTTCACGCGTCTACTGGTGCGTGTCGCACGGCCTCTCGCGCACGAAGCTGACGGTTTTTCCAACGCGCCAGTTGGAGATGCTCTAAGCGGGTGCTGATCTCCCCAGATTAACAGCACAGTGCCGTCTTTTGGCGACAAGGACGCACGCACTACACTAGCCGGACGGCCATCGATGGATGCTTGTGGCGAGAACTGTGAAATTCCCGCGCACTTGTAACTTTTTCACCGAACGCAGATGGCCGCAACAGTATTACATATTACTAGCACGTACGTGCAGCTAGTGCACACAAAAAAGAAGGCTGCTAAGCTTTGACAAGTATGTGTATTACATATGGGCGCATGCATGCACGCACGCAGCCAAAGTTGAAAGTGAGTGCTATAGCTAGGTCGGTAGGGCATGGATCATGGAGCGACACAGATGGCTCGACCGATCAGCTACCGCCCGAGCCGAGAGTTCGGGACGCGCAAGTTACCACTACCACCCATGGATCGGGTCAGGTGGAGCTTTAGTTTAGCCTAGCCCATGGGACGGGTTGTGTCTGTCGGCCTCCGGGGTCCGGCCGGGAGACGACGAGCACGCCTAGCAAGGCCAAGCTGCTTGACGTCAACCAGACCCATGCACGCACGCACGCTCGCGCTGTACCTTTCTTCGAAAAAAGTTTGGCGCGGCTGCATGCCAGATATCCATTCCCAAGTGTGCCGTGCCACACGCTTTGTTTCATATCGCGCGTAAAGTATGCCTGTACGTGTGGATAGGGCGATCGAGCAGCCGACGATCCATCCAGCGACCATGTGAAACATCCTCCCGATCGACCGCTGAGTGATTTGACCGGCCAGCGCGTGCGTACGTACGTACGCGTGTTGGCGTGGAAGACGGGTGCATCGTCCGTCAGCGGCCAGGAGGTTCCTTCCTTACGGCCTCTTCTTTCTTCTGTATATCTAGTAAGTATAGTTTACCCCTACCCCTTGCGGCGCATCGATCTGTCCACCTCTGGCGTGCGACGACGACCCGTAAAGCTTGTGTGAACAGTGTGCCTTTTGCGCGACACGACGGATCGATGGATGGGTGGCGCGTCCTAGCTAGGCAAGGGACTCGATCAATGGCGGCTACATTTTTTGGCAAATATATCTCGTAGCATTTGCGTGCTCGTGTACCTGCCCTTGCTAAAAGAGTGGCATGGCCAATGGCCGGTTGGCAGCTCGGCACGCAGGTGTTCCACTGCTCCAAGGAACGCAAGCACTCGTGCTGCATGCATAGCCGAAAATTAATGAACAATAGTACAATTACAACACGCGGTAGTACTGTTTTTTATCCAAATATCCATGCATGCATGCGGGCGTGCATGGTCAAACACTATCAATGGAGAAACTTTACAACTACGGTGCTCTGCAGTCTGCACGAGTACAGACCTAACGACCAAGCTGGGAGAAGAAGAAAAATACGAAATGGAAGGACAAACTAAATAAGTCGCCCTTGATCAGCCGTCGTCTTCAAACAGAGAGCTCGATATCAGAAACTGTCCTCCAAAAGGCCGCTCTAGGTTATTAAGAAGTTAGGCGCGTACGTACGTGTTACGTGCATCGCCTAGCTATATTGCCCCTATGCATGGCTAGCTTATCATTTGATTTCGTTTTCAGTCGTACGTCTCCCGCTTGCTTTCGTCTTGGAAAATGTTGGCTCCTCCCTTCCAAGTTACTGCTGCGTCCATACCCCACGCGACTGCTTGTGCTATGTACGTGTTGGCGTTCCATAGGCACCCCATCCACCGGACAAAGACAAACTGCCGTACAAAGTCCAACCACACGATGTTGCAAACTCGAGTACGTTATCACATGACCAGTACAATTTCCCTATGAAAATAAACAACTGCATTAGTCATGTGTTGATTAATTAACTCGCCACACACAATTTCTTGTTTGGCATTTTTTTTAAACACAATACATGAACGCCCATCCCTATAAATACATCCACACAACCCTATCCCCATAGGCATCTCCAAGAGATCGAGCCGGCAGATCTCGAGATTGCAAAGTCGCTACATGCATCTCGTAGTCGACGGGCACACCATACCACCGAGAAAATAGCGACAAAGAGACTGAAAAAATCCAGGAAATATACAAACATCCATGTCAAGTTTAGAACGTGAACCCAAGTGGCCTGGTTTCACCACAAGGTACATAACCATCTAAGCTAGGCTTATTTCACATTTACTGTTTAGTAATTGCATGTATTAATTATTCCTACTCCTACTATCCTACATGTTCATACCAATTTTAGCACTAATTACTTGACACGACTTACCACCGTACTAGTTCAATGTTATGATATGGATCCCCCGGAGGATCTAAGCAATGATAAGTTATATATAAAGATAATTATCTTTTTGCACTATCAAAATTATGAAACACTTGGTGGACAACCACTTAAAAACTTCCAAAAAATGCAGTTATTTGAACTAACCATCGGATTTCAATCCTACGGCTCCTTCGTTATTCTTCAACCTAGCCACAACCATCCACCCTCCTGACCAACCTAACAAGATGCCACGTCGTTCATGAATGCCCCGTTACCGCGTCATGTCACCAACCCAACTGCCACCCATCGTCACCCCGACCATCCCTCTAATCCTACCACGCCTCTAAAATCTTCTCTGGCATCGCGAACCTCCCCCTCCCCCACCCCAAACCCATGAAACTTCCTCCGCTCCACATCGTCATCGTCTCCCGCTCGATGAGCCTGAATCATGAACTAGTCGCACGGGCTACAAACTAACCTAGAAGTTCACGATTTTGCAATCACCTATAGTTCTCAGGAGTTTGGAAGCTTTAATTTTCATATATAGATAACTTCTCATGTGCACCAATTCGAAAATAAAAACCGGACATGCACTAGTGGTATTGAGGCAATACTTTGCTGGTCTTTTTTTACCAACTTTGTGCGGTATAGACTTTTACCTTTGCTGTCACTGTGAACCATTTTCTTTTCTTCGAAAAGGGGCGCTTTATCACTGTGAACCATGGTGAAAAAAGCTAGTTGTCGCATTTGATGATTTGATGTTCCCTTTAGAAATTGGCCTGAGTGCGGATCAGTTTAGTCAGCTAGCTTTGAAGTAAGCAGTGACCAGTATTAATTCCTTTTTGGCAGAGTGACGGATTTGGACGTGGCTGAGACATATATTCGCGGCCGGCGTGCGAGCACAGGAGGCGCCAAGGGTGTGTGTGGCCTGGTAGCGTGCGTGACAACGACCTGAGAGAGTGAGAGGATGGCGATATATTGCACATCGATCCATCGGAGAATTGTTTCCTTCCCCACATGAAAGGTGCATGCACACGGATGTCGCAAGTTCCAAACGATTGCTGTGACTTGTCACTTGTGTGAGAATACATGTTGGTTTTGCAGAGGAAAGGCCTCACAATCCATGATTTTGATGCTAGCAGCTAGCCCATGGATGTCAAGTCGAATAGGTCGATTTCGCTTTCATTCGTAGGTGAGCTCTACCCTGATAAAAAAATTGTAAGATTTCCACCTTTTTTCTCTCTCTCGTTTCAAAGTCAAAAATTAAGAACGTGTAGAATTTATGTGCACTCATCATCAAAAAATGAAATAAAAACAGTACACGTAAAAACAGGGTTGACATCAAACGGGCCCGGATCGATCGGCGAGTGTCTGCTGATGGCATAAGACTAGCACTCGAACGTCAGTTAATTTACTCTATCAAATCAAGATCTGGTCTGGCGCGGCCCCAATTCCGCGCGTGGCACCATCTGAGGAACAGCAAGATTCGACGTCCGTCTTGGAAACGGAAATCCCCCCTGCACGATTAATCAACACCGTGTCCAAGTGATACGTACGACCAGCTGCATGCTTGTGTACGCGTGACCCACGTACATATAGAGACGAACAGGGGACGCACGGGCAGTGAACACGACTGGCGAGAGTGACGACAGCCTCACTCACTCGCCACCATGAGAGAAGAGAAGAGAGGAGACACAAGGACGACGTGGGGGGCCGCCGGAACCCGATCGAGCGAGGAACTACTGGTAAAGACTAGGAGTAGATAAGAAAGGCAGCGCGCAATTGGCCAAAGTGGACACTGGCTGTGGGTCGCCATCGGTGGCACATGGGACGCGGTCCCGGCGTCGCCCGGGGCCGTGCGCGGGGGGGCCTCGCCGTGCCGCCACGCGTCGGCCGCTGCGGCGCGTCCGGCCGCCCCCCTCCCCCTCCAAATCTCCTGTTGGCGCACCATCGGAGGCGCAGGGGCCGGCGCAGTCCCGTCCCGGCCTTTCCGACGAGAGCGACGTCTCCTCTCTCTCTCTCTCTCTCGCTCGCTCGCTCTGGCGGACTGACGCATCCTATCCACGCCAATGGATGGTGAGCGCCCAGCGCGCGGGGGCACAGGACATGCCGCGTGCGTGGCCAGTCAATCCCACTCCTAGCTACAGCTGCTTGCCCTGCGCGCACTAGCCAGGGGCCGGCCGACCAACCCAGACAAAAGCCGGCCGGTCCAGCGCGCAGGGCAGCTCTCGCCGCCTGCCCCCGTGCCGCCACGCCGCGCGTCCATGCGTGTGCGCTGCATCTGGCCCTGCCGCTCGCGCGCGCGCTGCCTGCAAACGAAATGCAGCCTGGACCGCCGGGCGCATCAATCGCACAAAGCCGCCGCCGGCGGTCGTACGTACGCAGCGCAGCCAAGTGCACCAGATGTCAGCGCCCTAGCATACGCAGCAGTCGCGTGGAATGGGGGTCCGGTTCCAGCTCCAGCCACAGCACCCGTTTCCGTTTGTGTTGCTTTGCGGTCGCTGCTCGTCGCTGTCGCTGGCTCGAGACGTGTCACCCGTTCCCTCTCATCGCCATCCATCGCGGCTAGCTAATCCCAAGTCCACAGGAGATGGACAGGAACCTTTGCTCGACTCGGCTAGCTCATCGCTTTCGCAAGGTGCGCACGCGCACACACACACGCACGCACGCATCGCGCATCGCATGAGTGAATCGCACGACGGATCACCGTGCATTTTTGCCTTTATTACCGTCGTCGTTTTGCCTTTCTATTTCACGGAAACAACAACAAGTGACCAAAGTAGCTGCATGGCATGACTAGCTATCCCCTGTAGGGGGTTGCTATACCTATACGTGTACATATTTTTTCTCGTGAAAACACATGTACATATATGGTCAGGCGGTCTCAAAGTTGCATATCAGCGATGAAGCCGTGCCGAGCTCGGATAAGAAGGTGATCCGTTATTTTTTTTCTTTGACTGTGGTCATCGACGGAGTTATATACACTTCTGGGGGGCTGTGGCCCCTCCAAGATATAGAGAAAACATTGAAGATTTTTTTTCCAGAGGTTAAGATTGAAGAAAAAAGTAGTCATTAGCCCCCCCCCCCCCCTCAAAACAATCATATTTACTGATTAGCCCCCTCCGCCGTTCTCTGCTAGCTCCGCCACGGGTTGTGGTGGTGCCGGGGGCAAATGACGGGCGTTTATGCCAAGCTCAGAGATGTTTTATTATTTTTTCAGTTTTCTCATATCTGTCGTTACATGATTTGTATATTGATCTTTATAATATGAATGAGACACATATTATTACCATACGAAAAGAAAATATATGATTAGGCACACCTGGGTCCTCCTAGACTCCTAGAGAAGACAATTCAAAAGAGCGCGGGGCGGGAGAGAGTGGTCAAGTCGATCGATCTACCGTAGCTTGTAGGTACGTCTAGATATAGGTCGAGCTGTCACGTATACATGTGCCGATAGCATGGGTGCATAACTAATTGCTGCGGGGAATATGAGCAGTACACTTTCACTTGTCTTCTATATATCCGTCAGCTGTCGAACGGACCGCGGTACTACGTAGCAGTTGATGGCCTTCACTTTAGGGTCCTTGGTTGATTGCCTTGACTTGGACTATTCAATGGGTGTTTTTTACAGTCTACTATAGTATATTCAACTTCTAGTGATTGCCTACGTTTATTTTTCGGTTTTCCTAATTTTCTGTCTTGTGAGTTTTTGTGTGTGTGAAAACAGTGAGTTTCTTTTTTACAAGTACAACTTTTGTTTAGTGAAACCTTTTCATATAGCTGCATTTCTTAATTCTTAAAGGGTGCATGTTGCCTATTTTACTAAGCCGAATTTATATTTTTTTCATAGTCGATTTAGACACAAAAATAAAAACAATCAACTTAAAAATGTACATTTTTTAAGGGAGACTTTCTTGGTGGTAAATTTCTCCGCAGAGTTAAGCATGAATATACATGCTGGTAAGAAATCATTGGAGGTACTCCCTCTATTTGTGAAAAGAAGGCCAGTAAAATTTGTCTGAAGTTAAACAATGCAAAATTTGACCGAGTTTCTAAGAAAACTATCAAGAACTACGGACCAAATGTAATATCATTACATACACAATAAAACATATCTATATTGATCTGGTCGGTATTGTATAGTTGTTGATGATTTTTCCTACATCACATGGTCAAACTATGGACCGTTTGAGGTCAGTAAAATTTATAGACCTTTTTTGTAGACGGAGGGGATAATTAAGATTCACTGTAATCATCGGTACTAGTAGCAACTAAGGTGCACGACTAATACCTTGCGCAAAAGCCTAAAGGAGGCACTAGGCGTGCGAGAAAGTATTGGCAGCGCTCAAAAGTAAGATGTACGTAGCACGCAGCACCCGCGGCTAAGCTTAAACTCTTACGTACGAGCGAAGAATCGTTATACTATTCAATTTCAATCAAAAAAGAAGAGAAAAATGGTCATATGCGCTTTCCAATCCGGTAGGACGGTCGACACGCATTGAGAAGAGAGAGGTTGATTGACGCCACACCGGTATAGTCCAAATCTAGCCCGCCCTTTTACGTCCACAATCAGATGAAGATCACTTAGCTAATCAGAGCGTGCATGGCTCGCACATGTGTCTGCGCTTTGGGCAAATCACCTCCGAGCCTGAGAGCAAAGCCCAATTAGCCGTCACGTGGCTCGTACTACGATCGGGATAAGGTTTGGACCTGCGCGCGCCGGCCTGGTCGACTGCCCAAAGGTGGCGTACGATTCGTCGGCGTTTCACGTGCAGCCACCCCCCATGGTTGCCAACCTCGCTCCACGTCGACCGCCCACCGGCCAATCAATCAGGCCACCCCCGTGGTTTGGACGCCAGACAAGGATCACCGATGTGGTCGACCACACCAGTGCTGATTGATTAGCTTTGCTTAGGGCACGGTTATTTCCTCCACAAGCTTCACTTAGCTTACACAGTAGCCAGCTTTGGACTTTTCATTTTGCACCTCACACTAAAGCCACAAAGTCTAGCTACCTTCAACAGCTTTCAATTTTACTCCCTTCGTCCGAAAATAATTGTCCTAGAAATAAATAAAATAGATTTATCTATAACTAAAATAAGTCGAGATATATTCATTTTAGGGACAAGTATTTTAGGACGAAGGAAATATTTGCAAAACTAAAGCCTTCCATTATCCAAAATCGACATGTTTGAGGGGTGTGTGTGTGTGTATGAACAAAAACCTGAGAGCTCTGTCGACGCACCGGCCGTTTGGAATTGGATGCTAAACTAGTAATGCGGGGCGGCCAGTGATTCCTTGTCACATGCCTATGGCTACGGCTATGCCCTCGTAGTTTGGCTCCCCTTTGGCATCACGCACACCACGCAGAATCGCTCAATTATGCACTTAACTAATCAAGGTTGGTACTACTCCATTGGCTAGCCAGAGCTGGCTCTAGCTTTGGGCTTAAACTATGCGCTGCCACTGCCATCCTTATCTCAGACACCTCCCGCTCCTGTTTCCCCATCTCCAACTTGCGGGATCCCGACGCCATATGTTAATCAGCCCGCTGATCACTCACTAACAACACCCCTAATCAAATCGAGCGAGGATTACATTACACCATGGTGACCACCCAAACCTAATCTCCTCGGGCCACGGCTAGCTCTGACACAGGCTCGCCTACCTCGCCTAATCTAACCACGCTTTCCGGTCGAACAAGCGGTCAAGGCTCAACCTCGTCGCAATTTGCAGCAAAAGCTTTGCTAGGGCTAGGCCTTAGTAGGCGCTTTGACGAAATCAAATCCATTTTACGATTTGATTGGGCAGCCGTCTCCTGGCGTGCATGTGCACGCCGAACGGGGCAGCAGGCAGCAGCGACGTAGGGTACGCACACTCTTGGCCCTCCTCGAGGGGCGCGCGCGTGACAGTGCGGGCTTGATACGGCCGATCTCCCCCGTGGCCTTTTGCGCGATAGCGCCACTAATCGCCAGGGTTATTTTAAAAGGCCTCCTCGCTTAGGTTAGTATAGCTAGCCGGTCGCTGCCCTCGTCGTTTCCTCGCGCGTGCAGCTAGCTAATTTCGCGCCAAGCTTTGCCATCCATGACCGACCGACCGATCGCCGTCGAGTCAGTCAATGTGTCTTCCCCAAGCTTGGTCAATTGGTCAGGACAAGGCACGCCGCTGTCACAGTAGGTGGTTAATTATTACCGCGCCAAAAAAACCTATTGTATATCTCTGCAAGCGCCAGAAGACTAGCTAGTTAACCGAATCCGAATTCCGAAATATGTATGTACTGGTACGTCTCTCTGTGTCCGCCGTAACATGTCTTTTTGTCCATGGCTGCAGTTTTGAGATCAGTACTCCACAGAGGGAGACAACGTACGTTTCAACTTGTGAGAGGCCCTCCACCCCAGGCTCCACCTAGGGCGCGACACATGTGTGCGTAATTAACCTCGGTACTAGTAGAAGCGGAGGAGCGCGGCATCGCGGCAACAGGTGTAAACTCGATGCTTTGTTTCTCTACTGACAGCAGCGCTAATGCCAAGTTTAACCGGAATCATGGCCGGCCATCTTGCGTGCATGCTTTCCCATAAAAGGCGCCACATTTTAGGGGAGCGCGCGCGGCATCGATCCATCCATTGGACGGCAAGCGCTCGAAGCTTCACCCCCAAGGCTGGCAGTGGCAGCTAGACTAGAACCAGCACACATGGCATGCTTCGGGCCATGATATAGTTTGTTAGGATTGTGCTCTCTCCTTTTCTCCTCCCTTAACCTAATGTCTAGAGTGCAGTAAACTAATCCCAGTTGCATGATAGTAAAGCTTAAGCACCAACCACTGAATCGGGCAAAGGATGAGGCTAGCCCGCTCCTAGGTAGGGGACCAGCGCGCCGGGAAACATCCGGACAAAGCCTCATTAGCGCTAATTAAACAATCACGTTAGCTTTGTGGAGCTCAGCTTCGGCCACACCACAAGCGCTCCTCTGTCATTGCGTGTCAATGGCATGGGCTCGTGTTTGCCGACCTGGCCCCTCCGAAGAGCGACACGTGCACCGGAAGGCGCACCGCCCGTGTGAGCGGAGCGAGCGACCCCGGCGCACGCACACCGAGGATGCCGCCCTCGAGGAGTATGGTACGCATTTCTTTTGGCAAAATGATTTGATTCCAATGTTTAAGTAGTGCCCCCAAGTGTAGGGTTAAAGAAAGGGGTTATGTGCGAGAGAGGTTTAAGGAAGGTGATCACGGCCACGGCGAGGCGAAACGTGGCCATCGTGCCGTGATTAGTTTAGGGAGGGACGTGTTTCTTAGTCACTCTAGTTGCCTAATTAACAACAACTTGATGAATGGATGGATGAAAGGTGGTGGAACTTTCTTGTTGGTACGGTTAGCTTGTTTGTTTAGGGGTTCATTTCTCTAGGGAACAAACTTTATCTTGTGATTTTGCCATACAAGGCAAGTGTGTGACATAAGGGCTGACGAATGCATCGTTGCCATGTCGACGCAACAATAAGCTCATACCTACATTTAGGAGTCAAAAGAACAACCATAGAAATGGATAATTGTCATCATCGTTTGCGCACAGATACGGGTGCAAATAGTCAGAAAACCACACCACACTGCTTACTGTATGATGTGTGATGTATGTTGTATGTGGTATATATACATGCATGATGGCCAACCGATTTTACACTCCACAATACAGATGCTTTACATGCAATTAAGAAAGCAAACCACACCTTGACCATGCACCATGTCTCACCATTTTGTACAATCTATAATGTACTCACACTACAAGTGACCTGACACCAGTCACACCACAAAATGCACTGCCAAACCAACTGCCATGTCTGACGGAAGGTAAACACAAGATGAGCAAGTTCAGAGACCTAACTACACCTCGCTGATCTCTGAATCCTCTGAAGCGGGAGACCCCAATCTTATATCGGCTCTCATGTTCTCCTCGGCGGCCTTGGGCTGGCTGCCAGCCTGATCAAACCTGAAGCAGCACCGTAGGTGGTCGTTCACGATGCCGGCGACCTGCATGAAGGAGTAGACCGTCGTGGGGCCGACGCACTGGAACCCTCGCCGCATCAGGTCCTTGCTCATAGCCTCAGATTTGGGCGTCTTGGTGGGCACTTGGCGAGCGTAGCGGAAGCCGTTTGTGATGGGCCTGTGGTTCACGAAGCTCCAGCAGTAGTTGTCGAACGATCCGAATTCACGAACTACCTGCAGATAGTCATTGGCGATAGCGAGGATATTATCAGTACTGCCAGAAGTTGTGAAACCCAAGGGTCGATTTTGTTCGAAGAAACCACTGAATCTGTTTTGCCGAACGGATACTATACAGGTTGCAAAATAGTGGTATAATTCATGAGTAGCATTAGTCCAAGTATCCAAGCAAGAAATGATAAGTATAGCATATAGTGGTGGTGGTGTTCGAGTTATAAGCATTCGGTTTGAGAACAGTTCGAACAGTTGTGTACTTATGAAAAGCAATTGATGACTGTATATTACAGTACGATACTAATACTGATGCGAGTGTCACATTGTGCAGAATCTGAAACTCTGAAAGCACACAAGGTATGGGCCATATGGCCCATAGCAAATTCAAAGGCTTGTTGGGCTTTTATTGAGTGGGTGCGACATGGCTTCATTTTATTTCGAAAGAAGCTAGTCTGCTGTAACATTTTAGGGCTTCTTTGATTCAAAGGATTTCAAGGAATTTTGGAGGATTGAAATCCTTAGGAATTTTTACTACGTGTGTTGTTTGATTCATAGGATTGTAAACCACGGGAATTTTTTCAAAGGATTTATTTGCACTAGATTTCATAGGAAATTTTTCATCCTCTCAAACATCTTTAAAAGAATCCTATGTTTTTCCTATGCACAATCAAACACTCATACGATCCTATAGGATTCAAAATGACATGCCACTCTAATCCCATGTTTTGGAAATCCTATGAATCAAAGAGGCCCTTATGATTGGTTGGAGGAATGAGAATGATAATGATTTATATGTCCTCATTCAGCGATAAATTAGAGGAAATTTTGTAAATATTCATTTTACCATTTGAATTCACCATAAACAAAACTTGCCTTTTGAATTTGCTTGGCGTTTGCGGCCACAGCTCGCATCTTTTGCTGTGACAACAACGTGCTTCCGTTTGACTTGGACAGCTGGTTTATCTTCTTGTCCGTGCAGTCACACACGGATGCATTGTAGAAACCATCAATCATCTCCCTGAACTCATCCCTCTTGCTCAAAATTACAGGCCAGGAGAGCTCAGCTAAGGCTTGTGATAAGGTGAGCAGCTCAAACAGCTTGCGGTCATCGTGCACCGGTGCTCCCCATTCTTCATCATGGAATGCAACGTAGAGGGGTTCTACAGAAGTTATGTACCATGCATCATCAGAAGTTATATGTGTAAGTTTCAAAAAAAGAAGAAGTTATATGTGTACTGCACCCTCATGGCGTGCGTGCTCAAAATTGAGAAATCACATGCTTGTGATAACTGATAAAGTATATACTTCATATCATGGAGTTCACAGATCAAAATTACGGACTCTAGGGAACAGTGGAAACGTAACGAAACGAAGCAGGGAGCAATCGAAGTTTGTCACCAGAGTTGGCCGTGATCCAGGAGCACCTCCTCTTCTCCAGCTCCGGTGAGCTCCCACACGCCCCCCTACCACCATTGTGCCGCTTCTCCTCTGCTTCCGCCTTTGTGCTTGCCCGCGTCTTGGCTCTTGCTGCCTTGGAATAGGCCGCAGCAGGGCGAGTGGTGCGGATGCGCGGGAGCGCCGGCAAGCCGCTCGCCGGAGACTCCGACTTGACGCCCGGCATGTCTGAAGTGCCAACTGATCGACGGAGCTTGCAACGATTCGGAAGCAGGCGCATGTAGATGGACGCAGACCTGAAGAGCGAGCGGCTAATGAGGGTTTTGAAACGAGCGGCGAAATGACGACGGATCCGTTACGCGGCCACGGAGTTGGTACTCGTTGTTTCGGACTGGAGGTCGCCGTCGGGTGCGGGTGCAACGGCCTCGGCACGAACGAGGGTGGCCGTGGCTTGGCCCCGACGCCTCGTACCGTTACGCGCAAGCGTTGCGTTGCCATGCACCGCCCCACTACCCACACGCACACCCACACACGTAGCCGGACCTCACCTCCCTGTCGCTTCCACCATCCGGCTTGCGCGCAGCGCACGTCCGCACCGAGCCGGCTCCTACGTGGTTCTCGTCGGCAGCAGCGACAACGGCTTCTTCTACTCGAAGAGGGAATACGCATTCTGTACAAGGAAACGGAGAAGAGTGTACACACAACACAAGGATGCGGGCACAAGCACCAGTATCTTTCAGCACCAGGGAATCGTTTTGCTCCAAGAGGATGAACAATCTACATCCAAATGTTCCCTTCAAGAATGGACCAGGGTTCATGTTAGATCGACAGACCAGTCACTAAGACCTTGAGCACAATTCAAGTTTTGGTGGCAACTTTTGATCACTGCAGCAGGGAACAGAAGCAGCAGCGGGATACAGTTCTGTGGGGAACGGCACTGTAATGTGGATCGTCCTTCAGTCAAGCTTAGAGACTAGTTCAAATCGAACCTACCAACTTTTGACAAAACTGCACCTCGTTAGTTGCCAACTTGCCATTCCGTACCAACTACGTAGCTACTAGTGGTAAGTGGTAACCAGTGTCCAAAATGCAGTGTAGCGCTATGCGAAATCCAGCCGCAGGTGTTCATCACCACCTGAAGAAGCAACAAGGCATGATACGGTCAGTTAGTAATAAGAGTCTAAACACAGCAGTGTAAAATGCGAGGCATGACTGGGAATTATAAGAGAACCGAAAGAAATTAGCTATTTACAGAAAACACACGAGACATAATGCTACAAGACAAAAGCATTACATCGATACAGCAATTGTTCAACTGTGCATACCATGCTCTTGTCTAGTAGTATCAATTTACTTCTTTGAAAAGTACATTGAATCCTGGAAATGGAGCGGCTCGTTTCCCCACGAGGTCCATCCGGAACCCAATTCTCTTGCAAAAAGCTCTATGCACCTTGGAGGCTTCGGACCAGGAATATATTCTGAAAGAATTTCTTTTGCAGGTTAAGGATTGGCCATAAATCATACTGCCACTATAAAAAGAGCCGCATTGCATTTACGACAGGACAGATGCGAAAAAGGGTTTCCCCCCGCTTTAGATTATAAAGCAACGTTCAACCGATACAACCAGCTTGCTGGGGCCGCAGTACAAACAAGCCCAAAAGAAAAAGAAGAGAAAGAAACAAGAAGAAACAAATGCCGACGCCGGCAGCTCAACTAAGCAAAGATGACCGACACCCGCTGCACCCACCGGAGAAGAACCACCGCCCGCCAAGCACTCTGAAGCCTCGCATACCAAGCAACATCTTCATGAAGAAATGCGACGACAACGCCGCTGCTGCCCGGACAAGTCCTAGGGTTTCCCCCGATACGCGGATGGCAGTGGGGAAGGGGGTATCACCAACGCCCCTCAGGAGGGTCCCGCAAGGCCCATGGGCGCAGCCGCGCCGGTGGCGAACGAGCCGCCAGAGATTTCTCCCGCCCCGAAACCACCACCGCCACCTCAGACAATCGGAAGCGCACCGCCCAACATGCCGCCCACCAGCCTGTGCCACCACGGATACCACACCATTTTCACCGTTTCACTTAGGCCACCAACACGAGACCTGGAGGTAGGATGAGAAGACACCAGGCTCGAAGGCAACCGCAACGCAGCCGACAGGAGGGAACAACCTCCACCGAGACTTGCCAGGCCACCACCGGCCCGGCCGGACCCCAATGGGTCCGGACAGTCCCTGTAGCCACGCTGCAGCACACCGGCCACCGGAGCCACCTCCACCGCAGCCACGGCCCCCTTGTCTCACCACCAAAGAGCCACGCCGTCGCACCCCGGACCGCAAGCCCGCCCCAGCCCAGATGGGGCCCAAAAGGGCCCAGATCTGGGCCGAGCGGGCGCCGCCGGCCAGCCGCCCACCGCGCCGCCCCGCAGCCAACGGCCACGCCGCCGCGTCGAGGGAACCCGAGGCCCGCAAAACTCCCGCCGGGCCTCACCGCCGCCAGCCGAGCAGCACCACCGCCAGGCAGGAGGGAGCCCCGACTCCCCCTCCAGGCGCACCGGGAAGGGACGTCCGCCGCCGCCGGCGCCACCCGGGCACGCCGGAGGCGGCGAAGGAAGATGAAGGAGGAGGGGGGCCGAGACGGGGAGGAGGGCAGGGGGGCAGCGGCGGGGAGGAACCCTAGCGCGGGTCGCGGGAGCCCCTCGCTAGCCGCTCGACAGGACAGATGCTTCATTGCAGATGATTAACTAAAAGATAAACAGGACATAATGTGACAAATCACAGGCAAGGATACTCTGAAGAGGAGGTTTCCTTGAGTGTGCACCCGGAACACTCATAATTACTTGGCTGCCTTGTAGAACCTTAAACTTCGATCCTGACTCAGCTTCTCTATTCTGCCAGGAAGAAAGCCAGGAGACCAGAATATATCAATTTCAGGGTACACAGTCCAGATCAAACGTTGAATTCCAGAAAAAAAAGGCAAATAATCTAGAGGAAAGAACTCACAACGTTGATGTAGCCAAGAAGGAGACACTCATAAGGCCTGTGATGGAACAAGTCTAGATCGCCAATCAGTGAACCATCCGACTTCACCTGTGATTTGTTGAGATTTCAGGACCGCATTGCACAAAAATAATGACACCATTGTAAAATTACTAATGTGTCAATTAAATCATTGTTATAAAAGATAAAAGGTTGCACATGGATATTAGCCGCAAACCTTCAGCCAATAAAACTCCGTGGGGTCTTTGACCCCCCAAGATGGAAGCAATTCTTCCTCAACAAATCTTCGCAGTTTCTCCCGATTTGTAATCCACAAAACCAGAAGAGCTCCAGCTGGATGTGCAAGTTCTTGAACTGGAAGATACAACAAATTTCTATTGGGAAGTGTAGGATACCTAGGGCATACATTGTTGAAAAAATGAACTGCAATTCATAAAAATGCCTAGCTGGCCATGCACAAATGGGATTATTACATTAAAAAGATGACAACAATAGAGAAGAATAGAAGATGGATCCGTTTTAGTCCGAGAATATTTAGTTTCCATGAAACTACCAACAAGCATATCCCCAAATCGGGTTTTATTACAGGAGAACATGATATCAGCACACATGGTTCATGGTCAGTGAATCATAAACATCCGTAAATAATAGGACACCACAAAATATACATATAAAAGAAGGCTTCAAGAAATAAGAAAAGCTGTAATTAAAAATGCAATATATAGGAATACTGCGAAAAGAAACATGCATTTAGGTCAGATATCAGATAGCTGTTGTAACCTTTTGCTTATCAATAATATGGCCGTATGCATCTTTCTGATGCAGAGGCCGGGGCAAACCCTCTTTTCGAAAAAAAAGGTCAGATATCAGATAGCTGTGCTAACATTCAAGCATAGCAATCCAGAGTTTAACTAGTTAATCCAAAGTTAACAATCCAGTGTAGTCTAATAAGACACGTCACAAATAAACAAAAAAGAGAAATACAGGAAAGTCAGCCATCAATAAGCCCGGACAATCTAAAGTTTTGCTTGCTTGGCAGAAGAAGAAGAAAGAAAGAGTTAGCTTACGCTTCTTTCTGGCGAACACATCCATTCTCCCAAGGTGGGTCAATAACTATAAGGTTGTACCCTATATTAGGATTATCTGGAGACAGAGGACATCATCCACAAAATAAACGAATTAAGCACATCTGCCAATACAACCTTAACAAGCACAGCAGGATCAATACAACATATTAAAACATTTGTATGCTACATTCACATACCAGGAATGAGATCACGAACATGTGTGAAGTCAGTCTTCAGTTTATGTATCATCAGCATCATGCCAAAAAGATAAAATAAAAATTAAAGATGGACTGTTCACTTAGATGAAATTAGGTGAGACACCTGCACTAAAGAATGATTAACTCACCATCATGAAGCAACTTCCTTTTGGTAAAATATAAAGTCTACTCTGAAATTCTCCTTCTGCCTCATCGTTTTCTTCAACACTGACTATCCTATTAAATAATGGACTGGATCTCTTTTGGACATTGCAGGTACCTAAAACATGGTAGAGAAGGACTTTATGCACTTATGCATCATACATACCTATAATTCTGTAAACATGGTCATCAAGAAGTACTCGTACAATTTTTGGTTTGATTATACCTGCCTTGACCTGACCAAGAGGCTTCTGAAAGCAGATAGTCATCTCGTAGAAAGGTGCTCGCCATGAGGCCCCAAGCTCAACAAAATTGTTCTCAGAACTAGTTTCAACATTTGGCAGGCATTCATCTCCCTTGATCATCCCCGGAAGGAATTCCAGTAGATCTTTCGTCTCGAGGAGTGAATTATGGGCCCTAATTAGCAAAGGCCTTGCTTCCTAGCAAATGGAACACCATAAGAGATCCAAACATTACATCAAAATACCTGTAGAACACTATTCAGTACATTTCTCTACCAATTGGTATAGGCAGATTATGACCGTTTCACGAACACCTAACAAGACACCAGATGTTAATAACATAATACTCTCTAAAAATCCTAAAAAATGGCAATCCCAAATTTCTTGTTTGCTGATGACGTATTAAACTGTTTCTAGTTTACTAACGTTCTTGTTACTGATGAGCACAAGCCTTTTCATTGGAATATACTACTATTAGAAGAAGTAAAACATCAGTACCCCCGCAAAAGAAAAAGTAAAACATCAGTAAATGAGAAAACACAAATGTAAACCAATGTGTCAGATCGTCACCTGGTGCCGCGCTTCTGCGATCCGCTCCACGGCGTTGAGTTCCCGGGGCTTCGGCTGGCGCTTCCGCTTGCGCTTCTTCCGGTCGGGAGACGGCGCCGTCCCTTCGCCTCCCTGCCGCGACGGGCCGAAGCTTCGGGAGTAGTACGCCGACGGGACGAGGCGGAAGCGCCGGTAGGATTCGCCGAGGAGGCGCACCGGGTCGACGAAGGCGGCGGGAGAGCCTGCGAGGCTGTAGATCCCCGTGGCCTCCAGCGACCGGAGCTCGTCGGAGGCGTCCATCGGAGAGGCGCCGCCGCGGCGAGGGGGTTTGGGTCGGGAGGGAGCGTCGGCCGCAGGGTAGGGGTTTAATCCCAGCAGGTTAGCCCGTGGGTCCCACTGGCCAGAGAAACCAGCGGCCTGCGAACTGGCACTCTGGCAGTGTCGCCGTCCACAAAATAAACGGAGCGAAGCAACCAACCAACCCCCCGCGAAATCTTCAAACCCCACCGCGACCGCCATGCCAATTTCGCTGCTCCTCTCCGCCCCCCTCCCCTGCCCGCCGCCGCCTCTCCTCCGCCACGGCTGCCGGCGGGTCCCGGCCCCCCTCCGCGCCGCCCACCTGCCTCCGCCGCTCCGCGTGGCCCTCGGCACCGCCCGTGGCGGCGGTGGCGGGCGGCTGCCCGTCGAGACGCGGTGCGCGCGGGCGGCCGCGGCGGTTGGGGTTTCAGGGGGAGGAAGCGACGCTGAGAGTGGCGCTGGCACGGGGATCACCGCGGCGGCGGCGGCCACCGTGGCGCTCGCGGTGATGAACCGGGTGCTGTACAAGCTTGCGCTCGTGCCCATGAAGAATTACCCCTTCTTCCTCGCGCAAGTTCTCACGTTTGGGTAAATTTGATGCTTCCATGGACATCTAAGCTCAATTCCAGCAAAATTTCACACTTAGTGCTACATGCTATTTATATATAAGAGTAATAATAATATAATGCATGTGTAACTTCTTTTTGCGCATCCTTTTTGTTACACTGATTTCTGTGAAGTCAATGCACAAACCGATTTTCTAAGTGCTCCTCGTGTACTTGCTAATTTCTGCAGGTATGTTGTAGTCTACTTCTCAATTCTCTTTGTAAGATATCAGGCTGGTATTGTCACTAAAGAAATGCTAGCGCTTCCAAAATCACGCTTCATGTTAATTGGACTGCTAGAAGCGATGGGTGTTGCTTCAGGCATGGCTGCTGCAGGTGATTACTGACAGTGATATTTGTACTTTACTTTCAGAATTAAGTATTTCAAATGCACTTTTTAACAGCTACTCCCTCCATTCCTAATTAGTTGACTCAGATTTGTTCAGATACGGATGTATCTAGACATGTTTTAGTGTTAGATATATTCATATCTAGACAAATCTAAGACAACTAATTTGGGACGGAGGTAATACATTACTTGAACCATGGTTTCTTCACAATTCAGATCGTAACTAAAATGAGTTCTGTATTTGCATTTTGCCGATGCTCACAGCTATGTTGCCTGGGCCATCTATTCCAGTGCTGTCTCAGGTACTATGTTTTTATTTCGCCTGACAGGCCTAAAATTCTCCACATGTTGACTTCTGAGTATTTAATATCCTTTGCCAAGTAGGAACATTCTATTGTACTGCTTACATCCAATCCTGTATTAACTTGGTGCCATATATACCCCATCTTTGTAATATCCTGGATTCGTTTATTATTCCAATTTTCTTATCATCCCTCTTAAGGTTGTTCTTCTGTTACATATCTCAGTCCTTTCAACACGTACTACTTTGATAATCTTGTTACCTGCAGTGCCAGGTTTAATAGCTGTGCATAAAGATTAGTACTTCCTTTCGGTGATTTTGTGCAGACTCGGTACTCTTAACACACTTGCTGTTGTTTTGCAGTCTTTTCTGGTATGGCAGCTTATTTTATCAGTCATCGTTTTGGGAAGGAAATATAGGGCAAACCAAATTCTTGGATGCTTGCTTGTTACAACTGGAGTAATTCTATCAGTAGTAAGGTATGAATTGGAACATCTAGCCTTGTTTGGACGACTAATTTATGTACTTCACATCACTATTCTCATAATTTGAACTGATTTGTTTCCAACTGTCTGTTATATCGGGCATCACATATTCATTGGCATTGTGTATTGGACATGTTCGTGTAAGCTTCTGATAAGGTGGAATTATCAGCTGCTAACTATTTATTGGAGCACCTTCATGCACTGGAATGGTATATTGTAGAATGCTGACAAAATAAGATTGTTATGTGACATATTTTAGGTTCCATCCACTAAAAGAACGCAATATGACTAGAATTTGTTTTGGAAAGTTATTAGCACAAACCCAATCAACTCATACAAAATTATAGTATTTCTTTCTGCATTCCAACTTCTCGGTAAAATCAAGGGCATAAGGCTAGGACATTTTCTGGCAGTTTTCTAACATGTAATTTTTCAGTGACATGCAGCTAACACCCTCTTATCTGTATGTGAAGGTGCTGTGGCTGAGTACTAGCACTTGCACTTGATTAACCCCTTCTATTGATTACTTAAGCATACATTGTAGTCAGTCATCCAAGGCAAGTGGGGTAGATGTGTCTTTCTGTAGCAAGGCTCACTGCTTTAGGCTCATGTACCAGATACTTCTGATAACCATAAAACCTTATTATAATTGGAATAATACTCAAAGGAGCTTTTTGTGGTGTGATCACCTATATATGGCTTGCCTCTTGGGTGGTTTGGTAGCCTTGTGTCCTCATCTGATCAACCTTTCAGATGTACAGTTAGTGGTCGAGACAAAATGCACAAATAATGAACCAAAAGTTCGGAAAAAAAAGTGCGGACTGAGAAATGGCCATGGCTTTACGCTGATAGGGTAGTACATGGTTATAATGTTGCTAATATGATGATTGTGGAATACTTGCAATTTATGTGTTGATTGGATTTTGAGTATTTCCTGGCCATGCTTTTACTTTATGAATGCAGTGGAGCAAACGGTGGTTCATCTCTGTCTGATGTCAAGTTTTTTTGGCCAGCAGTTTTGATGGCTTCATCTGCATGTCAGGCTGGTGCATCTATAATCAAGGTTGAGTGGACTTGCTGGTGTACCCCTGATGAAACTTTCAGTTATCCCAACTCTAAATCTTGTTATTACCGTGGCAGGAATTTGTTTTCATTGATGGTGCAAAACGCCTTGAGGTTCGTAATAAAAATATTTCAGGAAATAATTAATGTGAATATTCGCTGTACCTATTTTTTCTTCTTATTTTAAGCTATTTCTGAGTTGAAAGCATGACGGCCTTAGTTCTCTTTGTTTTTACACAGGGAAAGCGGCCTGACATATTTGTGGTCAACTCTTTTGGGTCAGGATTCCAGGTAAGCTTAAAGTCATCTCTATTTTAAAACATTGTAGGTTTAATAGCCACTAGTGAAAAGAGAAATGCTACTCAGACCGTCTTGTTTGGTATCTTACGATGCTATGGAGTTTTCTCATGGTTGTATCCTTAGTCACTCAATCCATTGGCTTTTCTCCTATTTGTGCACTCCAAATCTGCTATGTTGAACTATGCAGGCTCTTTTTGTTTTGCTACTCCTGCCGTTTCTCTCTAATTTGAAAGGCATTCCATTGACTGAGCTCCCTGCATATGTAAACCGTGGTGCTGCATGCTTTCTGAATGTTGGTGGTGGTAATCTGAACGGTGAGTATTACCCATAATCGTAGTATCTTCAGATGCTAAATAGTTGAGCATTGCTTGTACTCCGTATACCATGTATTACTTCAAATCTGTTGTTGGATGGAGAAAAAACCTTCCCTAGAATCTTTCCACTAATAAGTATCGTACTTTTCTCATTTACTTGGACAAATTGTTCGGTTATGAATGGCATACACAAACACAACAGTCGCTATATATAGCAGTTCATTATGTTGAAGGGCCCTTGTTTGTCACCTTGATGCCTTGACCACTGATTAGTAAAAGCTATACGTCAATCTGAGAGGCTGCCATTCGAAATTTTCCCTAAAGATACCGTAATCATGTGCTGATGTTTTGAGTTTTCAGATTGTCCTGGAGCCCCTTTGCTACCACTGCTCTTCATAACTATGAACATGGCCTTCAACATTTCTGTGCTAAATCTGGTGAAGATGTCTACAGCACTGGTTGCTTCGCTAACAGCAACACTAGCAGGTTCAGTAACAAAACACACTCCCTCTGAATAGTTTAAGAAGCACTATGATGGTTCATACTTATAACTACAAGGCACAGGTTTTTGTAGTTTAGTTAAAAGTACCAGGATAAAGCTGTTTGAAAATTGAAACATTTTGTTTGGCATGCAAATCATTTCGTAGTATTGTGCTAGCACATATGCCCTGATAAGTACCTAGCGCATGGCACGTGCGTGCAAATACACAATTAGACATGATTCTTCTATGTGGTCAGTCCTATTCATTTTTTACTTTCTGATTTCTTCTTCCGCTGCAGTACCTCTTTCGATATACGTTCTGTCACTTCCTCTTCCATACATGCCTGGAGGAACAAGTTTAAGCACATCCTTTTTGGTCGGCGCTGCTGTCTTGGTGCTTGGGTTGCTCCTATACAACCTTCCTCAGAACTCAGCTGATCAAGTGAAGACAGAGTGATCAAAACCAAAATCACTCACAAGGATGGCAGCAAGCTTTTGATGCACCTTGATACAATACAAGACCGTGCATTTTCAACTGCGGTCTGCAGCACATGTTTGTACAGAACTTCTGAAGGGTGTGAGCTCCGCAACCTGAGAGAAATCTTTTCGCACAGGCAGGGTCTAATAAATTCTAACCTATAATGAACTCCCGGTGCCACCCACTCCACTTTAGCGACTCCAGCAACTAGCTTCAGTCTTTCTGTCAAAGAGAGCGCTTGGAAATATCAGAAGTTCGGTGTTCGTGTGGTTGCAAATCATCTACAGTTTTTATTTTTTTGATTCATAAGCCATATTTCAATGTAAAGGTTGTTTCTACTTGTGCGTCGATGTATTACCAAACGAAATTGCTTAGTATACCATGCACATCGCCATCAAGCGCAAAACACATGGGGTTGTCTACTTGTCTTGTCCATTTATCTCTGTCCAAGTACTGACGGAAAATGTTCATATAGAAAAATTTGACAAGACGGCTCTCCAATACTAGAATTTTTACTTGCGTCTGTAGTTCGTATACACATCTTTCTTTTTGAATTTCGCTGCAAATCAATGTCAGTTCTTTTAGAATGGCAAATTGAATGACCATGATGGCAAATTATGTTGTCGCGAAGATGACAATTTCTTTTAGCAAGCATGGTAAATCTTTGTCATGTTGAACTTTTTGCCAGGATTTGCTGTGCTTGCTAAGGGAAATTGCCACCCTCACAACAACATAATTTGCCATAAACATTCCTGTTCATTTTTTTTTTACCTTTTTGAGGGTTCTTATACACATGCGCACCCTTCCGGAAGAAAAATACAAGTTAAGTACACCCTGATATACATGAGGAGGAGTAGGTTTTTACCTCCAGAGTGAGAGCCCAAACTTGGGTAAACTGCTTCATGCTTTCACTCTGGGCTTTCCGGCTAGTCGCCGCACTCTATCGAGGGATCTGCCGGATTTGACACCGATAGTTGTGCGTTAGGCACGGGTCATGCTAGTCATAACGGAAATGCAGATGGGATCCAACATCAAATGCGTCGCTTTTCGCTCCTGGATAGATCTTTGCTTTTGGGGCGATGAACTTCATCACCAATTCAGTTGGGCAGATCGAACCCATCGACACCTATGTCCTAGGCCAGATTCTCTTCTTCAGGAGCCTGGAATTCGTCGTTGATTTGCGGCAAGCTCTCCCTCTGTGCCCTGGTGCCTTGCTCGACACAGGAGCCGGAGTCAGTCTTTGTCAAATGGCAAAGATATTGCTAAGCTGCCTGACTTCAGGTTGTGGAGCCCGGGAAACGTAGCCAGCGAAGCCCTGCAAGAAAAGATCAAAAACTAAGGACCACTAAAAAAATTACATAGAAAAGCAAAAACTAAAGAGGAGACACTTGCATTGCTTGGAGGTCGCTCAACTGAGAAGACCGGGAATCGAAGCTCTTCTAGAAGGCGGGAAGTTCCCCCTTGAAGGTTGAAGGCAACATCCCTTGGAGTGACATGTCTTTGAAGAACCCGAATAGAGTCTGGGTATAGTCTCCGACGATAGCCACTCCGGTCAGAGTCCGGGTACACTCCCTGATGATAGCCACTCCGGCCAGAGTCCGATTACATTCCCCGATGACCTATCTTCGGAACTCTTCTGGAAGGTCGTGCCACTCCGCCTCTCTTCTATTCTACATATAGTTCATTTGAAGACATTGTGCTCCTCGTCGACAATAGTCGTATTGCGACATTGCCTAACCTGACGACTGAGCGTCGCCCGGATTCTACTATTGATCCCACTGCTCCACTACTCCAACCTGAAGACGAAGTTGTAGTTGCATCAACTTCTTCGCCAACAGCTTATGGGAACGCTTCGTTGCCCACTTCAACATTTTTGGTCATTGATGACAAAGGGAGAGAATAATGTGGTTTAGTCTTCGTGAGTTTTATATATGGTCGGGTGTTAAGTCTGCAACTCTCGTTCTTAAATTGATCTTATTGAACAAGTTATGTAGTTCTCAAACTTTTGCTAAGCTTAATTCTTCATGCTCATTATGTTGATACGTCCATTTTGCATCATGTTTTTCTACTTTATTAATTATATTTTGGGTCTTTTATTTCACTTTGTGATACTATTCTTATGTCTTTTATCTCTTATTTTGCAAGTTTCACATGAAGAGGGGGATTGCCGACAACTGGAATTCTGGACCGGAAAAGGCTACACCAGATATAATTATTCTGCACAACTCCAAATGACCTGAAAAATTTATAGAGTAAAAAATATTGGCAGAAGAAATACTGGAAGGGGGACCACCAGGGGGCGCGCCCACTGAGCTTGTGCCCCCGGTAGGCCTCCGGTGCTCATCTTCTACTATATGAAGCCATTTGCCCAGAAGAAACCCAGAAGAAAACTCTCAGGACGAAGCGCCGCCGTCTCGAGGCGGAATCTTGGCAGGAGCACTTCTGCCCTCTGGTGGAGTGATCCCGCCGTGCAAACTTCCCTCCGGGAGGGGGAAATCGAAGCCATCGACATCACCAACGATCCTCTCATCGTGGCAGGACTAATCTTCATCAACATCTTCACCAGCACCATCTCATCTCAAACCTTAGTTCATCTCTTGTATTCAATCTTTGTCCCAAAACCTCAGATTGGTATGATACATCTCCAACGTATCTATAATTTTTTTATTGTTCCATGTTATTATATTATCTGTTTTGAATGTTTTTATATGCATTAGTATGCCATTTTATATTATTTTTGGGACTAACCTATTAACCTAGAGCCCAGTGCCAGTTTCTGTTTTCTCTTTATTTTTGAGTTTTATAGAAAAGGAATACCAAATGGAATAAAACTTCCGCAATGATTTTTCTTGGACCAGAAGACACCCATAGGACTTGGAGAGGGGGGCAGAAGGTTCCCGAGGAGGCCACAAGCCTGCCAGCCGAGCCCTAGCGGGGGGGGGGGGGGGCGCCCTGAGGGCTTGTGGGCCCCTCGGAGGTCTTCCAACCATAATCTCTGCACTATAAATTCCCAAATATTCCCCCAACATCAAAAGCATCCACCAAAAAACTTTTCCGCCACCGCAAGCCTCTGTTCCTGTGAGATCCCATCTTGGGGCCTTTTCCGGCACCATGCCGGAGGGGGATTCGATCACGGAGGGAATCTACATCAACCTTGTGGCCCTTCCTATGAAGCGTGAGTAGTTTACCACAGACCTACGGGTCCATAGCTAGTAGCTAGATGACTTCTTCTCTCTCTCTCTATGACAATGTTCTCCCCAATGTTCTTGGAGTTCTGTCCAATGTAATATTCCGTTGCCGTGTGTTTGTCGAGATTCGATGAATTGTGGATTTATGATCAAATTATCTATGAATATTATTTGAGTCTTTTCTGAACTCTTTTATGCATGATCAAATATCTCTGTATTTCTCTTTGAATTATCAGGTTGGTTTGGCCAACTAGATTGGTTTTTGTTGCAATGGGAGAGGTGCTTAGTTTTGGGTTCAATCTTGCGGTGTCCTCACCCAGTGACATAGTAGGGGTAGCGAGGCACATATTGTATTGTTGCCATCAAGGGTAAAAAGATGGGGTTTTCATCATATTGCTTGATCCCTCTACATCATGTCATCTTACTTAAGGCGTTACTCCGTTCTTATGAACTTAATACTCTAGATGCATGCTGGATAACGGTCGATGTGTGGAGTAATGGTAGTAGATGCATAATCATTTCGGTCTACTTGACACGGGTGTGATGCCTATAGTCATGATCATTGCCTTCTATATCGTTATAACTTCGCGCTTTTCTATCAGTTGCTCGACAGTAAATTTTTTACCCACCGTATGCTTTCTTTCAAGAGAGAAGCCTCTAGTGAAACATATGGCTCCCGGGTCTATTTTCCATCATATATTTTTAGATTTATAAACCAAAAAACCCCAAAATACCTTGCTGCAATTTATTTATATTTACTTTAGTTTGCTCTTTTATTTATCTTTTATACCTATCTCTATTAGATCTCACTCTTGTTCGTGACCGTGAAGGGATTGACAACCCCTTTTTCGCGTTGTGTGCAAGTGTTTGTTAGTTTGTGTAGGTGCATATATTAGGGAATTGCTTGTGCCTCCTACTAGATTGATACCTTGGTTCTTAACTGAGCGAAATACTTATCTCTACTTTGCCGCATCACCCTTTCCTCTTCAAGGAAAAAATCAACGCAAGCTCAAGAAGTAGCAGGAAGAATTTCTGGCACTGTTGCCGGGGAGGTTCTACATCAAGCCTACCAAGTACCCATCATAAATTATCATCTCTTGCACTTACATTATTTGCCATTTGCCTCTCGTTTTCCTCTCCCTCACTTCTAAAACATTTTCAGAAAAATACAAAAATATTTGCCTTTTTATTCGTCTTCTTTCCGTTTGCCTTTATGTCTTACTTGGTTTAATTGTTTGCTCGTTTGCTTGGTATAATTGTGTGTTTATTGAAAATCAGAAACAAAAAGGTTAATGGATCCACTTAAAGTTTTCTACTTGGATCATCTTCGATCCATATGTGCTCGTGCTGAAACCCCAACTAGTTTAGTTGAGGGAAAATCTCTAGATGAACATGCTCATTTTGTGCATCACCGCTTGTCTCAAAAAGAGAGACTCTTATGGAATCAAATAAATTGTTTGCTATGTTATGCTTGGAATCTTTGTGAACTTTCTGATTTTACTTGTTGCTCTAAGAACCCTAAAAAACACCTTCCCTACTGTTGGTGTCAAAACCGGCGGATCTCGGGTAGGGGGTCCCGAACTGTGCGTCTAAGGTCGATGGTAATAGGAGACAAGGGACACGATGTTTTACCCAGGTTCGGGCCCTCTTGATGGAGGTAATACCCTACGTCCTGCTTGATTGATCTTGATGAGTATGAGGATTACAAGAGTAGATCTACCACGAGATCGTTGTGGCTAAACCCTAGAAGTCTAGCCTGAAGGATTGTGATTGTTCTCTACGGACTAAACCCTTCGATTTATATAGACACCGGAGGGGCCTAGGGTTATACAAAGTCGGTTACAGAGAAAGGAAATAATACATCCAGACGCCTAGCTTGCCTTCCACGTAAAGGAGAGTCCCATCCGGACACGGGAGGAAGTCTTCTACCTTGTATCTTCATGGCCCAACAGTCCAGCCCATGTCACACAGGCCGGACGCCCGAGGACCCCTTAATCCAGGACTCCCTCAGTAGCCCCTGAACCAGGCTTCAATGATGAGGTGTCTGGCGCGCAGATTGTCTTCGGCATTGCAAGGGGGGTTCCTCCTCCGGATATTTCAAAGTAGTCCTCGAACACAGAGAACGTGTCCGGCTCTGCAAAACAGGCTCCATAAAGAGTATAATATTTAACAAGTCCCATCTACTGGCATTTTTGTAGTGAGACACCACATCTCCGCCTGGTCATTATTTCAAACCGTTTTTAGCCTCCCATTGCATGTTTTGAGATGCGGTTTTCATTGGCATGTCTTGTCAAAGCAGAGATTGTGTCCCCTTATTGCGGGATTCTCATCAATACGAGCGTGGGTAATCCAACCGCGCCGCCTGCACGGCCCTTGGGGGAATAGGCGAGTTTTAAGGCGAGTGGGGAGGTGCTTGATATTCGCTGCCTTTATAAAGGGATAAGGATTCACCTTTTCACCCATACCTTCCTTCTCTCTGCCCATCCATTATCGATCTCTAGCGCCCAAGCTCCCATCTTTTCTGCCTCAAAAAAGCACTCCAGCCATGTCCGGATCCGGAGCGCAGGGCAAGTGGATGGCCTCCTCCGTCACGGAGAAGGACATTACGAAGCTCCGGGAGGCGGGGTACTTGGCCCTGGAAATCGCCCACCGGCTTCTGGCCAAGGGGCAGATCGTCCCCACCCCAGAGCCTCATGAGAGGGTGGTATTCATCCCCCACTTCATCCGCGGGCTGGGATTTCCTCTCCACCCATTCGTCCGCGGACTCATGTTTTACTACGGGCTAGATTTCCATGATCTAGCCCCAAATTCTTTCCTCAACATCTCGGCATTCATTGTCGTGTGTGAGGCCTTCCTCCGCATCCCACCTCACTTCGGCCTGTGGCTGAAGACCTTCAATGTGAAGCCGAAGGTGGTGGGCGGTCAACATGTAGAGTGCGGAGGCGCCATGGTGAGCAAGATGTCCAACGTCCCCTGGCCCAAATGTACCTTTGTGGAGACCGTTAAGGGGTGGCAGAAGCAGGGGTTCTATGTCATAGAGCCCCGCGACACCACCTGGGCCGCGGCTCCCGAATTCAAATCCAGGGCCCCAATGCGGCTTACCTCCTGGCAAGAGAAGGGACTAGACTGGGCATCGTCGGACGAGCTGGTTGCGCTGCAAATGCGCTTCAAGAGCATGATGGACAAGAACATCAAGCTCGTTAATGTGATCCAGGCGATGCTTTTTCGCCGGATACTTCCTTGCCAGAGGCGGACTTGCAATTTATGGGAGTTCGATCCAGCCAAGCACCAGACCCTTCAACAGTTCTTCGGCGCTACTCACGAAGACATCTGGAGGGTGCTTTTTAAGGCCAATGAAACATGGCCGAAGACGACCGAGGACCGTGGGTACAACCTGGCCCATCCCGCCAGTCCGGTAAATTTTCTGTATTTCAAGATGTATCCTTCACCTGTATATTCAAGGAAGACGTTTAAGCTTCCCTATCTATCTTTCTAGGTCTGGACAAAGAAGGTGGAGCGGATCCAGTGTCCGGCTCCGCTACCCGAAGACCCAACAATCCCACTTCTAACGAAGATGCTGGTTCCGGCGCCTTACCGGGCGCCGGAGAAGAGGGGCAACAAGAAGGCCAAGGAGACCAGAAGTGGCCTCCGCCGCAAAGGCACTTCGGATGTGATGTCCGAAGACGCCGAAAACCATTCCTCCCTCGCTGCCGAAGACGACGACGAGGAGGAGGAATAAGAGGAGGAAAGAAACTTTCCCCCCGAGGGGGGAAGGAAGAAAAGGCTGGCCTCCACGGATTTGGAGGCAGAGGCGCCCAAGAAGGGGAGGGTCCCCCTCGTAGATAACTCCGCGTTGGATACGAACAACAGCTCCGAGTGGCGCCCCAAGGAGAAGCCCCTGGCCGAATAGTAAGTACTCAAAAGCACCTATGAACACATATATCCAACTTTATTTCATGGTTTTAATGTGTCGAATCATGCGCTGCAGTCCGGCTCACTCCTGCCCCAACGATCCTCATCTTCGGGGAACTCGCTGGATCCAAAGGTGATGGATAGCGGGTCACTTCCGGAGGCCTCCTCTCCCAAGGCCACGGACGACGCCGAGGTGTTGTACCAAAGGACCTTCCCACGCCAGGGAGAGGAACAGGAGGCCGTCAGGGTGGCGCCAGAAGGCGAGACCTCGGCCACCGGATACACGGGGGAGCAAATTCCTCCAGAGACTGGCGATGGGGGCCATGTCCAATTCGGCCCCCAGCGGAACACTATTCCGGAGGTCCATACGGCTCCGGAATCAGGCAAGCAGCCTCCCTCGCGAGAAGGAGGTGCACCTATTCCACCGGTGACTGATGACCCACAAGTGTAGGGGATCTATCATAGCCTTTTCGATAAGTAAGAGTGTTGAACCCAACGAGGAGCAGAAGGAAATGATAAGCAGTTTTCAGCAAGGTATTCTCCGCAAGCACTGAAATTATCGGTAACAGATAGTTTTGTGATAAGGTAATTTGTAACGAGTAACAAGTAATGCAAGTAAATAAGGTGCAGCAAGATGGCCCAATCCTTTTTGTAGCAAATGACAAGCCTGGACAAACTCTTGCCTCTCCTCCTTCTCCTCATATCGAGACCTCCTTCATTTTTGATCACTTCATCCACACAAAACTCAACAGAAAGCTCGGTAAGATCCGTTAGTATAATAAAGAAAATCACTACTTTAAGCATCATTGCAAACCCATTCGTATTTTGTTTTTGCATTGTAGCTATTGTATTATAACGTTTCCATTGCTTATACCACCGATAGAATCGATAGTTTCATCAAAACGGGCAAAACAATGCATCAAAACCAGAATCCGTCTTAAATAGGACAGTCTGTAGTAATCTAAACATTCACCATACTTCTGGTACTTAAAAAATTCTGAAACATTAGGAAAAAATAAAAAATTTGTATAGAAATAATGTGCAAGAAGTTTTAGAAACTTTTGGCGTTCCAGTAAAAAGTGAAAATTCACGCAGTACAACCAAAGTTTTTGTTTTACACCGCACATACCAACGAGCAATCTAATCATCCTAAAGGCAAATCTTGGCACATTATTTTTATTATACAATGGATTTGTACAAGGGGATAATTACTTTTGTCAGAATCTTCATGAAAAATTCTACATTGTTTCCATGAGTATGTACACAAGTGTTCAAGGTCGACTCTCACTTCTCCAATGCATAACTTTCAATCGCTTCTCTTTTTGAAGAAGTTTTTAGGTTCCCCTCTATATTTTTGTTTTTAAACTATATAAAAGCACTCAACAAAAATAAATGACCCTCTAAAACTTCCAGGTTGTCTCCCTGGCAGCACTTTCTTTAAAGCCATTAAGCTAGGCATAAAGTGCTCAAGTAATGTATCCACCTGGATCCCAAGGTATATCAAAGCCAATTTTAATTAACAATGATTTGGCATTTAGTAGTGAGCACAAAGCAACATATATCATGCAATGATGAAGTCTAACTCTCTTCCTATGCATTAGCATGTCATAAAAGAACAATTCATGCACATCAAGTAAATGCCAATACATAGCATAAGCAGTTTCTTGCTATTCTATCGTGTTGGAAACATAGAGAGGCAGAGATGTAGTTACTCTCTCATAATAATTGCAAGTAGGAGCAGCAAGCACATGCATATTATATTCATCAAAATCATCATGTGCAACGGTAAAAGGCAGCCCATCATTGTAATCCTTAATAAGTGCAAACTTCTCCGATATAGTGTAGTTTGGAGAATTCAAAAAGATAATAGGACTATCATGTGTGGGTGCAATAGCAACAATTTCATTCTTAACATAAGGAACTATAGCAAGTTCATCTCCATAAGCATGATTCATATTGGCATCTTGGCCATAATCATAGCAAGCATCAAGTTCATCAAAAAGGGACATTTCAAATGAATCAACAGGATCATAGCAATTATCATAGTATTCATCCTTCGGTAAGAACGAAGGGACATTAAATAATGTATGAGTTGGAGGGTTACTTCCATTAGAAGGTGGGCACGGGTAGCTAATCTGATCTTCCTCCTTTTGTTCTTCACTCTCTTCATCATCTTTTTCATCCAATGAGCTCACAGTTTCATCAATTCCTTCTTCCATAGACTCCTGCAAAATATTAGTCTCTCCTTGGACAGCGGAAACTTTCTCAATAAATTCATCAATATCGGAATTGTATTTTGTGATGCCCCCGATTCAACACTACAAAAAAAGACACATTCGTGACATTTTGGGCCGAACGAAAAAAAATTCTGTCATACTTATGACACTTCTATGACAATAATTGTGACAAAACCTGGTATCATCAGATGTGGTGGGGTCCTACTTCTATGACAAAAAATCATGACAAAAAATGGGCTTTTCGTCCTGGGCGGGGCGGAGACGCAGCTGCATGACATTCTTTGGGCCGTACATGACGGAAAAAACCATGGTAGAAGCGAGGGCGAGAAAAATATCGGGGAGTTCCCGGTTACGGTGGCTGGTCGGGGGCCGAGCAATGCGCGTTTCTCTCATACGTACGCGTGTGTGTGTGAGGCGTTGCACTCTAACTGAACCCGAGTGAGGCATTGGGCTCTAACTGAACCCGAGCGATTGCACTGTAGGCTACATGTTACTGAACCCGAGCTATCGATCGATGGTTGTTAACTGAACCCGATCGAGGGATTCCTTCGCTACTGCTGCTAAGTGAAGCCGATCGATGCTGCCTCTGGATGAATAGTGAGCGTTGTTGGGGGGGTTTGGATGAACAATTCCTGGTGGGGGTTGGATGAACAGGAAGCCGTGGTAGTAGAGGCCGTTGCCGCTGGATGAACAGTACCCCGATCAATCAAGCCGGTGGATGAACAAGACCCCGTGGAGGGATGGATGAACAGGACCCCGTGGAGGGCTGGTTGAACAGTAGCCGGTGGAGGGCTGGTTGAACAGTAGCCGGTGGAGGGATGGATGAATAGTAGCCCGTGGAGGGGTGGTTGAACATGACCCCCGTGGAGAGGGCTGGTTGAACAGTTGCCGGTGGAGGAGCGCGCGGTGGAGGCTGGATAAACAGGAGCCTGTGGATGAACAGTCGTAGGTGGAGGCTGGAGGAGGTCGACGGTGGATGAACAGTACCCTGTGGAGGCTGGAGGAGGTCGATGGTGGAGATGAACAGTATCTCATGGAGTCCCGTTTTGCGGTACGCCACACCCCTCCCGATGAACAGGACCCCCGTTTCGACCGTAGCGCTCCAACACAAGTCCGTTTCCTTTGTTTTACGGTACACCACACCCCTCCCGGTCAACAAGACCCCATTTCGACCGTAGGAGGTCCAACAAAAGTCCGTTTCCTCCGTTCTGCGGTATGCCAGGCCTCATTTCCATCGACTGTTCCATCCAAGCCGGTTGGCTCCCGATGAACAGCACACGTTCCGTTGCCTCCCGATGAACAAGACGCATTCCGTTGCCTCCCCATGAACACGACGACGGCGTAGCATCTCCGTTCCGAACTAGCCATGTACACGAGCCTTGGCCGTACGTATGTGCGAGTAGGCATTCGAGACCCCGCCTGTATGTACGTACGTGGTCGTATTTTCTTTCTTGCACCCTGGCTGCTGTACGTACGTGTACTTGCTACATGCGCGCCTCTACTACGACACGTGCGCACCTCTACTACGACACGTGCGTGCCTCTACATCGACCAGTATGTACGTACATGTTCGCGACCAGAATGACAAAGCTATGTACGCTTCGACCAGGTGGGTCCCGACTGTCAGGCACTTCCTTGCGTGCGAAGATGTAGTTGGTGGGTCCCAGCAGTCAGGGGGGCGAATCAATTTTTTTGCCCGTAATATGGACACACTTCCTTGCGTGCGAAGATGTAGCTGGTAGGTCCCAGTAGTCAGGGGGAAACTTTTTTTTCGCGAAATATGGTGACCCGTCCGGTGGGTCCCTGCTGTCAGGTGGAGGAATAATTATTTTGCGCGTAATAAGGAGGCACTTCCTTGCTGCGGTCGTGGACCCAGCTGCCAGCCTCTCCACGTACAGTACTCTTCCGACGGAAGTCGTTCATTGACCACATTGACCACGCCGCGCCGAGAGCACCAGGGCGGTGGACGATGGCGAGGCCTAGGAAGGGGACGACGCGGAGCCGGGGAAGACGCGGCAGTGGATGCCCACGTAGAGGGGAGTACGTGGGTTGACTGCTTCGGCTGCGGTGTGAGGCTGCTGTCGCTAGAGAATAACAGGAGGTGTGGGTGAGTATAGAGGGATGGCATGGCCAGTGGTGGCAGCATAGCCGGACACGGGAGGCAGGAGCAGGCGGCACGGCCGACGCTTGTTTGGGCGGCTGGAGCAAGAAGACCATAGGTTGAAGAAGCACTACAGCCGTTGGATGGACATCGTACGGTCACTGGAGCTAGAATCGTTCATATTTACTAAGTTGACAAAGCTCTCTGTCCCCATCATCTTAGTAGGCCCACAAGTCAGCCTCCCACTATGGTGGGTCCCAGCTAGCAGGGGGTATTCATTTTTTATGCGTAATAACGAGGAACTTCCTTGCGTGTGAAGATATAGCTGATGGGTCCAACCTGTCAGCGGGGGAACATTTTTTTCATGAAATACAGAGGCCCTTCCGGTGGGTCCCAGCTGTCAGGTGGAGGAATCATTATTTTGCGTGTAATAAGGAGGCATTTCCTTGCGTGCGGCCGTGGACCCAACTGTCAGCCTCTCCACGTACAGTCCACTTCCGATGCATGTCGTTCGTTGACCACGTTGACCACACCGCGCCGAGAGCATCATGGCAGTGGACGATGGCGAGCAGTGGCGGAGCTACAGCAAGGCCGAGTGGGCCATGGCCGGCCCAATCCATGAGTTTTTTCTATTGTATACATACTGTTGGGCCATGCAAAATAAGCCCAGATACATATTTCCTTCAGCCGGCCCGCCCAACTAATTGGGCCAAGCTCCGCCACTGACGGCGAGGCCTAGGAAGGGAACGACACTGAGCCAGGGAAAACTCGGCAGTTGTTTCTCACGCGCAGCGGAGTGCGAGGGTTTACTTGTTTATCTGCCGTCGCTAGAGAATAACAGCAGGTGTGGGTGAGTAGAGGGATGGCTAGGCCAGCGATGGGAGAACGATGGTGCGGTGAGGCCTGCGCGGCAGCATAGCCGGTCACGGGAGGAGGGAGCAGGCAGTCCCGCCGGCGCTTGTTTGAGCGACTGGAGCGGGAAGAGCAGAGATTGAAGAAGCACGACGGCCGTTGGATGGACATCCAATAGTCACTGCTCTCGTGTGTTGACTAAGTTGACATGGCATTGCGTGTGCGTCAACCTTATTTTTTAGGAAAGCATACGCGTCAACCTGTAGTAGGCGCACAAGTTAGTCTCAAATATGTGGAAAACAACATACAACCCATCTGCCATTATTTCTAATAATTTACAGCCCATTTGCCAATTCTTAAGAATTTTCTGGAGCCCATCTTCTTTTTTTAGCATTACACCCCATATTGTGTCCACGGTTAAAAATTATACGAAATTTTGCATATTTCGGTGCGGTCAACTATTTTTAAACCCGAAATATCGAGTCACATTCAAACTATTTTGAAAAATAATTTATATAAATATAAAATCCAAATAATTGTCCACGCATAAAAATCAATGGAATTTAAAATCTTGTAATTAAAAAATGAAACTAATTCCCGGTTTGATGTGTTTTAAAAATGTACAACCCATTTCTGGGCAAACCGAATGAAACTCCCTCCTCGCCTTGAAAGATTTGCAGCCCAGTAGGGCTGATAAAGCAAGTAGGCCTCGTTTGGGCATTTCTTAAAAAAATAGAACTGGGCTAGCCATTTTCAGCAAGAAAAAAACACAACTGGGCTCATGAGGTGGTAAACATAAATAAAACCCTGACTAGACGGGCCACAGCCCCCGCACAACTGTTGGAAATATGCCCTAGAGGCAATAATAAATTAGTTATTATTATATTTCCTTGTTCATGATAATCGTTTATTATCCATGCTAGAATTGTATTGATAGGAAACTCAAATACATGTGTGGATACATAGACAACACCATGTCCCTAGTAAGCCTCTAGTTGACTAGCTCGTTGATCAATAGATGGTTACGGTTTCCTGACCATGGACATTGGATGTCGTTGATAACGGGATCACATCATTAGGAGAATGATGTGATGGACAAGACCCACTCCTAAGCATAGCACTAGATCGTGTAGTTCGTATGCTAAAGCTTTTCTAATGTCAAGTATCATTTCCTTAGACCATGAGATTGTGCAACTCCCGGATACCGTAGGAGTGCTTTGGGTGTGCCAAACGTCACAACGTAACTGGGTGGCTATAAAGGTACACTACGGGTATCTCCAAAAGTGTCTGTTGGGTTGGCACGAATCGAGACTGGGATTTGTCACTCCGTGTGACGGAGAGGTATCTCTGGGCCCACTCGGTAGGACATCATCATAATGTGCACAATGTGATCAAGGAGTTGATCACGGGATGATGTGTTACGGAATGAGTAAAGAGACTTGCCGGTAACGAGATTGAACAAGGTATCGGGATACCGACGATCGAATCTCGGGCAAGTATCGTACCGATAGACAAAGGGAATTGTATACGGGATTGATTCAGTCCTTGACATCGTGGTTCATCCGATGAGATCATCCTGGAACATGTGGGAGCCAACATGGGTATCCAGATCCCGCTGTTGGTTATTGACCGGAGAACGTCTAGGTCATGTCTGCATGTCTCCCGAACCCGTAGGGTCTACACACTTAAGGTTCGATGACGCTAGGGTTATAAAGGAAGTTTGTATGTGGTTACCGAATGTTGTTTGGAGTCCCGGATGAGATCCCGGACGTCACGAGGAGTTCCGGAATGGTCCGGAGGTAAAGATTTATATATGGGAAGTCCTGTTTTGGTCACCGGAAAGGTTTTGGGGTTTATCGGTAATGTACCGGGACCACCGGAGGGGTCCGGGGGTCCACCGGGGGGGGCATGGGCCCCAGAGGCATACATGGGCCAAGTGTGAGAAGGCACCAGCCCCTAGGTGGGCTGGGGCGCCTCCCACTAAGGCCCATGCGCCTAGAAGGGGAGAGGGGGCAAACCCTAAGGGCAGATGGGCCCTAAGGCCCATACTCCCTGCGCCTCCCTCTCCTCCCCCCTTGTGGCCGCCACCCATAGATGGGTTTGGGGCTGCCGCCCCTCTAGGGGTGGGAACCCTAGAGGGGGTGCACCCTCCTCCCCTTCCCCTATATATATGAGGCCTAGGGGCTGCCCAAGACACGCGATCTGATCTCTGCCTGTTGGTGCAGCCCTCCCTCTCTTTCTCCTCATATCTCGCGGTGCTTGGCGAAGCCCTGCAGGATTGCCACGCTCCTCCATCACCACCACACCGTTGTGCTGCTGCCGGATGGAGTCTTCCTCAACCTCTCCCTCTCTCCTTGCTGGATCAAGGCATGGGAGACGTCACCGGGCTGTACGTGTGTTGAACGCGGAGGTGCCGTCCGTTCGGCACTAGGATCATCGGTGATTTGGATCACGACGAGTACGACTCCATCAACCCCGTTCTCTTGAACGCTTCCGCATAGCGATCTACAAGGGTATGTAGATGCACTCTCCTTCCCCTCATTGCTAGTCTCTCCATAGATAGATCTTGGTGACACGTAGGAAAATTTTGAATTTCTGCTACGTTCCCCATCAGTGGCATCATGAGCTAGGTCTATTGCGTAGATTCTATGCACGAGTAGAACACAAAGTAGTTGTGGGCGTTGATTTTGTTCAATATGCTTACCGTTACTAGTCCAATCTTGTTTCGACGGTATTGTGGGATGAAGCGGCCCGGACCGACCTTACACGTACTCTTACGTGAGACAGGTTCCACCGACAAACATGCACTAGTTGCATAAGGTGGCTGGCGGGTGTCTGTCTCTCCCACTTTAGTCGGATCGGATTCGATGAAAAGGGTCCTTATGAAGGGTAAATAGCAATTGGCATATCACGTTGTGGTCTTTGCGTAGGTAAGAAACGTTCTTGCTAGAAACCCATAGCAGCCACGTAAAACATGCAAACAACAATTAGAGGACGTCTAACTTGTTTTTGCAGGGTATGCTATGTGATGTGATATGGCCAAAGGATGTGATGAATGATATATGTGATGTATGAGATTGATCATGTTCTTGTAAGAGGAATCACGACTTGCATGTCGATGAGTATGACAACCGGCAGGAGCCATAGGAGTTGTCTTAATTTATTTATGACCTGCGTGTCAACATAAACGCCATGTAATTACTTTACTTTATTGCTAACCGTTAGCTGTAGTAGTAGAAGTAATAGATGATGTGACAACTTCAAGAAGACACGATGATGGAGATCATGATGATGGAGATCATGGTGTCATGCCGGTGACGATGATGACCATGGAGCCCCGAAGATGGAGATCAAAAGGAGCAATATGATATTGGCCATATCATGTCACTATTTGATTGCATGTGATGTTTATCATGTTTATACATCTTATTTGCTTAGAACGACGGTAGTAAATAAGATGATCCCTCATTAAAATTTCAAGAAAGTGTTCCCCCTAACTGTGCACCGTTGCGACAGTTCGTTGTTTCGAAGCACCACGTGATGATCGGGTGTTTGATTCTTACGTTCACATACAATGGGTGTAAGACAGATTTACACACGCAAAACACTTAGGTTGACTTGACGAGCCTAGCATGTGTACAGACATGGCCTCGGAACACAGAAGACCGAAAGGTCGAGCATGAGTCGTATGGTAGATACGATCAACATGAAGATGTTCACCGATGTTGACTAGTCCGTCTCACGTGATGATCGGACACGGCCTAGTTGACTCGGATCATGTAATCACTTAGATGACTAGAGGGATGTCTATCTGAGTGGGAGTTCATAAGATGAACTTAATTATCCTGAACATAGTCAAAAAGGTCTTCGCAAATTATGTCATAGCTCGCGCTTCAGTTCTACTGTTTAGATATGTTCCTAGAGAAAAAATTTAGTTGAAAGTTGTTAGTAGCAATTATGCGGACTAGGTCCGTAAACTGAGGATTGTCCTCATTGCTTCATAGAAGGCTTATGTCCTTAATGCACCGCTCAGTGTGCTGAACCTCGAACGTTGTCTGTGGATGTTGCGAACATCTGACATACACGTTTTGATAACTACGTGATAGTTCAGTTAAACGGTTTAGAGTTGAGGCACCGAAGACATTTTGAAACGTCGCGAAACATATGAGATGTTTTGAGGGCTGAAATTGGGATTTCAGGCTCGTGCCCACATCAAGAGGTATAGGACCTCCGACGATTTTCTTAGCCTGCAAACTAAGGGAGAAAAGCTCAATTGTTGAGCTTGTGCTCAGATTGTCTAAGGACAACAATCGCTTGAATCGAGTGGGAGTTGATCTTCCAGATGAAATAGTGATGGTTCTCCGAAGTCATTACCACCAAGCTGCTAGAGCTTCGTGATGAACTATGATATATCAGGGACATATATGATGATCCTTGAGATATTCGCGATGTTTGACACCGCGGAAGTAGAAATCAAGAAGGAGCATCAATTGTTGATGGTTGGTGAAACCACTAGTTCCAAGAAGGGCAAGGGAACAAAGGGATACTTCATGAAACGGCAATTCAGCTGTTGCTCTAGTGAAGAAACCCAAGGTTGAACCCAAACCCGAGACTGAGTGCTTCTGTAATAAGGGGAACAGCCACTGGAGCAGAATTACCCTAGATACTTGGTAGATGAGAAGGCTGGCAAGGTCGATAGAAGTATATTAGATATATATTGTGTTGATGTGTACTTTACTAGTACTCCTAGTAGCACCAGGGTATTAGATACCGGTTCGGTTGCTAAGTGTTAGTAACTCGAAATAAAAGCTACGGAATAAACGGAGACTAGCTAAAGGTGAGCTGACGATATGTGTTGGAAGTGTTTCCAATGTTGATATGATCAAGCATCGCACGCTCCCTCTACCATCGAGATTGGTGTTTGCGTTGAGCATAGACATGATTGGATTATGTCTATCGCAATACGGTTATTCATTTAAGGAGAATAATGGTTACTCTGTTTATTTGAATAATACCTTCAATGGTCTTACACCTAAAATGAATGGTTTATTGAATCTCGATCGTAGTGATACACATGTTCATTCCAAAAGATAGTAATGATAGTACCACCTACTTGTGGCACTGCCACGTAAGTCATATCGGTATAAAACGCATGAAGAAGCTCCATGTTGATGGATCTTTGGGCTCACTCATTTTTGAAAAGTTTTGAGACATGCGAACCATGTCTATTGGTGTATATGCATGAAGAAACTCCATGCAAATGGACTGTTTTGACTCACTTGATTTTGAATCACTTGGGACATGCAAATCACACCACATGGGCAAGATGACTGAAAGCCTCATTTTCAGTAAAATGGAACTAGAAAGCAACTTGTTGGAAGTAATACATTTTGATGTGTGCAGTCCAATGAGTGCTGAGGCATGTAGTGGATATCGTTATGTTCTTACTTCACAGATGATTTGAGTAGATGTTGAGTATATTTACTTGATGAATCACGAGTCTGAACTATTGAAAGGTTCAAGTAATTTCAGGGTGAAGTTGAAAGATCGTCGTGACAAGAGGATAAAATATCTATGATATGATCATAGAGATGAATATCTGAATTACGAGTTTGGCACAGAATTAAGACATTGTGGAAATTGTTTCACAACTAATACAGCCTGGAACACCATAGTGTGATGGTGTGTCCGAACATCATAACTGCACCCTATTGGATATGATGCATACCATGATGTCTCTTATCGAATTACCACGATAGTTTATGGGTTAGGCATTAGAGACAACCACATTCACTTTAAATAGGGCACCACGTAATTCCGATGATATGACACCGTATGAACTATGGTTTAGAGAAACCTAAGCTGTCATTTCTTAAAGGTTTGGGGCTGCGACGCTTATGTGAAAAAGTTTCAGGCTGATAAGCTCGAACCCAAAGCGGATAAATGCATCTTCATAGGACACCCAAAACGGTTGGGTATGCCTCCTGTCTCAGATCCGAAAGCAATAAGGGATTGTTTCTAGAATCGGGTCCTTTCTCGAGGAAAAGTTTCTCTCGAAAGAATTGAGTGGGAGGATGGTGGAGACTTGATGAGGTTATTGAACCGTCTCTTCAACTAGTGTGTGGCAGGGCACAAAGAGTTGTTCCTGTGGCACCTACACCAATTGAAGTGGAAGCTTATGATAGTGATCATGAAACTTCAGATCAAGTCACTCCCAAACCTCGTGGGATGACAAGGATGCGTACTGCTTCAGAGTGGTACGTGATCCTGTCTTGGAAGTCATGTTGCTAGACAACAATGAACCTACGAGCTATGGAGAAGCGATGGTGGGCCCGGATTCCGATAAATGGCTCGAGGCCATAAAATCCGAGATAGGATCCATGTATGAAAACAAAGTGTAGACTTTGGAAGAACTACTTGATGGTCGTAAGGCTGTTGAGTACAGATGGATTTTAAAAGGAAGACGGACAATGATGGTAAATGTCACCATTAAGAAAGCTCGACTTGTCGTTAAGATGTTTCCCGACAAGTTCAAGGAGTTGACTATGATGAGACTTTCTCACTCGTAGCGATGCTAAGAGTCTGTTGGAATTATATTAGCGATTACTGCATTATTTATGAAATCTTGCAGATAGGATGTCAAAAAACATTGTTTCCTCGATGACTTTTCTTGAGGAAAGGTTGTATGTGATACAATCGGAAGGTTTTGTCAATCCTAAAAGATGCTAATAAGTATGCAAAGCTCCAGCTATCCTTCTAAGGACTGGAGTAAGCATCTTGGAGTTGGAATGTATGCTTTGATGATGATCAAAGATTTTGGGTTTATACAAAGTTTATGAGAAACTTGTATTTCCAAAGAAGTGAGTGGGAGCACTATAGAATTTCTGATAAATATGTTGTTGACATATTATGGATCAGAAATGATGTAGAATTTCTGGAAAGCATATAGGGTTATTTGGAAAGTGTTTTTCAATGGAAAGCCTGGATTAAGCTACTTGAACATTGAGCATCAAGATCTATAAGAATAGATCAAAACACTTAATGGTACTTTCAAATGAGCACATACCTTGACATGATCTTGAAGGTGTTCAAGATGGATTAGTCAAAGAAGGAGTTCTTGCCTGAGTTGTAAGGTATGAAGTTGAGACTTAAAGCTCGACCACGGCAGAAGAAAGAGGAAGGACGAAGGTCGTCCCCTATGCTTTTGTCATAGGCTCTATACGGTATGCCATGCTGAGTACCGCACCTGAAGTGTGCCTTGCCTTGAGTCAGTCAAGGGGTACAAGAGTGATCCAAGAATGGATCACAGGACAGCAGTCAAAGTTATCCTTAGTAACTAGTGGACTAAGGAATTTTCTCGATTATGGAGGTGGTAAAAGAGTTCGTCGTAAAGGGTTACGTCGATGCAAGCTTAACACCTATCCAGATAGCTCTGAGTAGAGATACCGGATACGTATAATGGAGCAACAATTTAGAATATCTCCAAGTAGAACAGTTATTTGGAATAGCTCCAAATAGAACGTGGTAGCTACATCTAGGAGATGACATAGAGATTTGTAAAGCACACACGGATCTGAAAGGTTCGGACCCGTTGACTAAAACCTCTCTCACAAGCAACATGATCAAACCCAGAACTCATTGAGTGTTAATCACATAGTGATGTGAACTAGATTATTGACTCTAGTAAACTCTTTGGATGTTGGTCACATGGCGATGTGACCTGTGAGTGTTAATCACATGGCGATGTGAACTAGATTATTGACTCTAGTGCAAGTGGGAGACTATTGGAAATATGCCCTAGAGGCAATAATAAATTAGTTATTATTATATTTCCTTCTTCATGATAATCTTTTATTATCCATGCTAGAATTGTATTGATAGGAAACTCAAATACATGTGTGGATACATAAACAACACCATGTCCCTAGTAAGCCTCTAGTTGACTAGCTCGTTGATCAATAGATGGTTATGGTTTCCTGACCATGGACATTGGATGTCGTTGATAACGGGATCACATCATTAGGAGAATGATGTGATGGACAAGACCCAATCCTAAGCATAGCACTAGATCGTGTAGTTCGTATGCTAAAGCTTTTCTAATGTCAAGTATCATTTCCTTAGACCATGAGATTGTGCAACTCCCGGATACCATAGGAGTGCTTTGGGTGTGCCAAACGTCACAACGTAACTGGGTGGCTATTAAGGTACACTACGGGTATCTTCGAAAGTGTCTGTTGGGTTGGCACGAATCGAGACTGGGATTTGTCACTCCGTGTGACGGAGAGGTATCTCTAGGCCCACTCGGTAGGACATCATCATAATGTGCACAATGTGATCAAGGAGTTGATCACGGGATGATGTGTTACGGAACGAGTAAAGAGACTTTCCGGTAACGAGATTGAACAAGGTATCGGGATACCGACGATCGAATCTCGGGCAAGTATCGTACCGATAGACAAAGGGAATTGTATACGGGATTGATTAAGTCCTTGACATCGTGGTTCATCCGATGAGATCATCGTGGAGCATGTGGGAGCCAACATGGGTATCCATATCCCGCTGTTGGTTATTGACCGGAGAACGTCTAGGTCATGTCTGCATGTCTCCCGAACCCGTAGGGTCTACACACTTAAGGTTCGATGACGCTAGGGTTATAAAGGAAGTTTGTATGTGGTTACCGAATGTTGTTCGGAGTCCCGGATGAGATCCCAGACGTCACGAGGAGTTCCAGAATGGTCCAGAGGTAAAGATTTATATATGGGAAGTCCTGTTTTGGTCACCGGAAAGGTTTCAGGGTTTATCGGTAATGTACCGGGACCACCAGAGGGGTCCGGGGGTCCACCGGGGGGGGGGGCATGGGCCCCAGAGGCATACATGGGCCAAGTGTGAGAAGGCACCAGCCCCTAGGTGGGCTGGGGCGCCTCCCACTAAGGCCCATGTGCCTAGAAGGGGAGAGGGGGCAAACCCTAAGGGCAGATGGGCCCTAAGGCCCATACTCCCTGCGCCTCCCTCTCCTCCCCCCTTGTGGCCGCCACCCATAGATGGGTTTGGGGCTGCCGCCCCTCTAGGGGTGGGAACCCTAGAGGGGGCGCACCCTCCTCCCCTTCCCCTATATATATGAGGCCTAGGGGCTGCCCAAGACACACGATCTGATCTCTGCCTGTTGGTGCAGCCCTCCCTCTCTTTCTCCTCATATCTCGCGGTGCTTGGCGAAGCCCTGCAGGATTGACACGCTCCTCCATCACCACCACGCTGTTGTGCTGCTGCTGGATGGAGTCTTCCTCAACCTCTCCCTCTCTCCTTGCTGGATCAAGGCATGGGAGAAGTCACCGGGCTGTACGTGTGTTGAACGCGGAGGTGCCGTCCGTTCGGCACTAGGATCATCGGTGATTTGGATCACGACGAGTACGACTCCATCAACCCCGTTCTCTTGAACGCTTCCGCATAGTGATCTACAAGGGTATGTAGATGCACTCTCCTTCCCCTCGTTGCTAGTCTCTCCATAGATAGATCTTGGTGACACGTAGGAAAATTTTGAATTTCTGCTACGTTCCCCAACACCCGTTGTTACCCTGATCCGTCTCTAAAACTAGTATAAATAACAACTGCTTGTTCCTAACAAAAGTAAATAACAACTGCACGACCTGCTGGGTCCCTGGTGTCAGCCGCTCGTTGTGTAATTCTCTCGTTTATTGACTACGTTGACAATGGCATGAGCCCTAGATGTCCAACCATCAGGAGGAACCATTTTTTGGGGCTTGTAATAATGAAGCACTTGCTTGCGTATTGCCATGACGCTGGTGGGTCCCTACTGTCATACTCTCCACATATAGTCATATCCTTGTTCCTCCCGGTTGTTGATGGCGTTGACAACGCAAGAGGGCGGCGCACCGCGCACGGCGAGCGAACCAAGGCCGAGGACGACAGTGAGGCCTCGGACAGAATGAACAGGAGCCGTGGAAGATGCGCCGGTCCAGTCGCAGGTGGAGGGGAGTACGAGGCTTGACTGTTTCGGGTGTGGGTGTGTGTTGGGGCTGACATCGCCGGAGAATAACAGGACGTGTGGGGGAATAGAGGGAGGGACTGGCCAACGTTGGAGGGTACGGTAGGGTGGCGGAGGCGTAACCAGCCATGGGAGGCGGGAGCAGGCGGAGCCGATGGGGTGGTTTGGTTTGGGCGGCTGGAGGAAGAAGACCAGAGATAGAAGATACACGGCAAATGTTGGATGTCAATCCAACGACTGGTAGGCAGAAACGTTTGTTGACTAGGTAGTAAGTCGACACCACCTTGGATAGGTTATTTCCTCGTGGGTTCCAAATGTCAGAATCCAAATCTGTCACGGTCATGCAGCCTTTCCTATGAAAATTTACAGCCCATTTGGTGTGCTAGTTCGAAATAAGTTTGTGGGTGCTGTTGGGGCTAATCACTTGGCTTCTGTAATGCACATTGAGCTCAAGCGGCCGGCGAGAGTGATGTTACAATATTTCACTCTAATTAAACGAATGGCAATCCATTTGCCTTGTTTCAAAGAAAATATGACAGTCACAGCCGAGTTGAAAAGGGCAAGAACATCTAACTCCAGCTTACAAACTATACAAAAACACGAGGGTTAATTGTTCATCAGGTTTAGACAAAACCCAGGTTGAAAAGGGCAACAACATCTAACTCCAGCACTGTTTTCGGCAGTCACAGTCAAATGGATCGGTCAGGTCCATAGAATGAACATCCTGGGTCGTAAAATTTACTGGATTATGACCACAATATGTTGTAAATAGAAGCCTGGCATGTCCAGAAGCTCTTTTGCCCACCTGAAACTCCTTTTTTTGCTCTTTGACATACCCATCCGTCAAAACCATGCTGTTGATAAACTTAAGCCTGATGGACAATAGTAACCTCGCATTCAGCGGGAAGAATGTGACAAATCTAGTGTTTGCATGGCTGGCTACATATCGTTCTAGCGTTATTGTCTTCAATCGAATGTCATGAGAAGTGAGAAAATCCCGATGCTTACGAATCCACCTATTGCTTATAACTTTCTTACCCCGTCCTGTTGCCTAAATAGAAACAATTACTACTAGTACAGTGGAGACACTCTACAACTACCAGAAAACAATTACTTATACTACTAGTACAGTGGATACACTACCGCTCCTGGCTCCTCCTAGGTCATTGAAACGTCTCCCTCTATTGAATATCGTTTTACTTTGGTTCACCGACATGCGGGCCATGCCGCACGCGGGCCCAAATGCCATCCACCAAATTAGAAGGCAGTATGCAGGCAGAGAGTCACCACGGTCGTAGCGCGGTAGTAACGAGTCGTCGTATCACAAAACCCCACCTCCCCGCAGTCTAAGTTTGACAGACGAAGCAACCATCATTTCACTCTTCGCTGAATCCCCTTCTCCCTCACCGTCTTCAAGAAAGCCAACACTCACATCTGCCACTTTTCTTCTCTCCCAACGAAGGGAAGGTAAGCGGATCCGTGATATTGGTATATTTTTGTTCAGAGAGAAAAAAAAGAACTTTTGAAAAGCAGTAACCGATCCTCACTCTCTTTTTTGTTTCATTGTCATTGCGATTGTGTTTTCCTTTCAGTGGTCTCCTAGTATTTGTTAGTTTCATGATGGACCAAGGAGAACCAAGAAAAGATTTGCCGATATTGGAGCAGACGCGGGAGGCTGATCCACACGAGACAGAGAGCTCCAAGAAGATGGAGGCAGCCACCGAGCCGACTGCTACCTCTTGAGCACTGCGTTGGTTTTCCCTTGAAGAGGAAAGGGTGATGCAGTAAAGCAGCGTAAGTATTTCCCTCAGTTTTGAGAACCAAGGTATCAATCCAGTAGGAGACCACGCGCGAGTCACCTCGTACCTACACAAACAAATAAGAACCTCGCAACCAACGCGATAAAGGGGTTGTCAATCCCTTCACGGCCACTTGCAAGAGTGAGATATGATAGAGATGATAATAATAAGATAAATATTTTTGGTATTTTTATGATATAGATTGAAAGTAAAGATTGCAAAATAAAATAGGTTGGAAACTTGTATGATGGAGAATAGACCCGGGGGCCATAGGTTTCACTAGTGGCTTCTCTCAAGATAGCATAAGTATTACGGTGGGTGAACAAATTACTGTCGAGCAATTGATAGAAAAGCGAATAATTATGATAATATCTAGGCATGATCATGTATATAGACATCACGTCCGTGACAAGTAGACCGAAACGATTCTGCATCTACTACTATTACTCCACACATCGACCGCTATCCAGCATGCATCTAGAGTATTAAGTTCATAAGAACAGAGTAATGCCTTAAGCAAGATGACATGATGTAGAGGGATAAACTCATGCAATATGATGTAAACCCCATCTTTTTATCCTCGATGGCAACAATACAATACGTGTCATTTCCCTTTTTGTCACTGGGATCAAGCACCGCAAGATTGAACCCAAAGCTAAGCACTTCTCCCATTGCAAGAAAGATTAATCTAGTAGGCCAAACCAAACTGATAATTCGAAGAGACTTGCAAAGACAAACCAATCATACATAAAAGAATTCAGAGAAGATTCAAATATTGTTCATAGATAGACTTTATGATAAACCCACAATTCATCGGATCTCGACAAACACACCGCAAAAGAAGATTACATTGAACAGATCTCCAAGAGAATCGAGGAGAACTTTGTATTGAGATCCAAAGAGAGAGAGGAAGCCATCTAGCTACTAGATATGGACCCAGAGGTCTGAAGTAAACTACTCACACATCATCGGATGGGCCATGGAGTTGATGTAGAGGCCCTCCGTGATCAATGCCCCCTCTGGCGGAGCTTCGGAAAAGGCCCCAAGATGGGATCTCTTGGGTACAGAAGGTTGCGGCGGTGGAAATAGGGTTTCGTGGTGCTCCTGGATGTTTGCGGGGTATATGGATATATATAGGAGGAAGAAGTAGGTTGGTGGAGCAACGAGGGGCCCACGAGGGTGGAGGGCGCGCGCCCCCTGCCTCGTGGCCTCCTCGATTGTTTCTTGACGTCCACTCCAAGTCCCATGGATCACGTTTGTTCCAAAAATAACGCTCCCGAAGGTATCATTCTGTTTGCAGTCCATTTGATATTCCTTTTTGGCGAAACACTAAAATAGGCAAAAAACCAGCAATTTGGGCTGGGTCTCCGGTTAATAGGTTAGTCCCAAAAATAATATAAAAGTGTAAAAATAAGCCCATTAACATCCGAAATAGATAATATAATAGCATGGAACAATCAAAAATTATAGATACGTTGGAGACGTATCAAGCATCCCCAGATACGCTCACGACCACTACTGAGATGGTCAACGCCCCGTTTGAGGTTACAACCCCCTTGGCATTGCAGGAGCAGTTTTCCCCCTTCGAGGATGTGCCCCCCTGCTGAGCTGCCCAAGGTGATTTTCTTCTTTGCCGATCTCGATTGTGGTTTTTCATCTAAGTATGTGGTGATGAATAATGCAAAATTTTGTTTGCTTCGATGCCATGCTATACATACTGGTTTAAATAACTTGTGTTTCTTATACTAGAAAGTAATTCAGAATTTGTTTCTGTTTCAACTAGAGCCTTGATGCAGACAAGGATTGTGTGGTTGTATATGTCACTCGCTATGAGGCGGATGACCTGAATATACGCACTGGGAAGACAGAGTTCTTAGGTTGTTGGATCCTGGAAGCCATTTGTGCTTATACCGATGTTGAGTTGTACTCCAGCCTTACTGTTGTCAGCCGTGTTGTCCAGGGTGTACTGAAGCACTAGAAGTTCAAAGCTACTCCTTCGTTTGTGAGGCATACTGTTCTTGTCAAGCTTACGCAGGAAGATGATGTGACATGCCTCCACAAACAAGTTTATGAGTGGCAAGGCCACAAGGTTATCTTCATGAAGGTTCACAGGATTGAGCTGCTGCCGGATGTCCTCGATGATGTTCATGGCAAGGTCCATCTTGTGTCCAGCCCAAATTAGATCGAGGCATGAAATGGTTGCCCCCCTAGTGTTTAATACTAGTTTGGATTGTGTCTACTTATCCGAACCTTGCCTATTATCAAGCCCTCTAGGGCTAGTACTTTGTTTGAATCCGTCTATGGGAACTGCTGCTACTTTTGTGTGCCCATGAATCATGTGAGAACCATCGTAATTGTTGCCGAAACAGATGCGTCCTCACTAGTTTTTTCATGAATATGGCATGGTAAGACATAAGTTGTCACGGTTTATCATACGAGCAGTGTGTGTTTGATGAAATAGAGTACTTGTTCGAGAAATGTGCGCCGACATATACATAAGTACTTGTAAACACTGTTGGTGCTACCCCACTTGTAAGCAGTTGTGCAAAACACGACACATTGGCTCAGCTCGCTTCAACACTAGGCTATCGACCAACTAACAAACAATAATCTTCTTTCTGACATATAAGCAACTACGTATCTTGTTACAGTGGTTCATGCAGTAAACTGAGGCCACAATGTAAATTCCAAACGTTCACATGCTCCAGCGTTCATGTGGAACACTCACATTAAACTCGGCTTCATAAAAAACTTGGAAAGCATAAGTTAAGCAATTTTATACATCTCAATGATTCATAGAACATAACAAACATATACTAGTTCACAGCAAAAGACAAAGTTGTGAGAAGGTTTACAAATCAGGAAAAAACAAGCAAGACTTCTCTGAGCAAAGGGCCTCCTGACAGGCTTAAATTTCCTAGAGTTCGCTCTGGTTTTTTCTTGTTGCCACCATCCAGGGTTAGGTTCTCTCATTCCAGAATAACCAATTATAATTGTGTTCTCAGCGGGAATGCTAAACTGAACCATGTAGTGTAATGACCAGCTGAAAGTCTTGTGCATTCCACTAAATTTAAGCGCCGCTATTTGCAGAAATAAGCAGACCACAATGCCTCTTGTCCGCGCACCTGTCCCAAAACCTTTGTGCAACCGTGCCAGCTAGTCCTCGGTCCATGGATGAACTGGAAGAAAGTTGTTGGTGTACAAAAGAAGGGGCGCGCTTTTGTACCCCTTTACCGGTGCACGGACAGTCCGAGCCACGCCCGTGGCCACACCAAGCAGAGCAGCGGAGGTGAACCGAGATAAAACCGACGCCCAAGACAGCCAGAGCAACGCCAAGGCCAAGAACACAAAGAGCAGAGGGACGAAGCAGGTTCCCCCGGCAAGACCCTTGCCGGGGCAGCCTCAGCAGCCCCGGCAAGACCCTTGCCGGGGCAGCTCGCCCCACACCAACAGAGCGAGCCACCCTTGAGTCCACGGTCTCCAACATCACGTTGGGCTAGGGCTCGGGAGGCACCTCCATGGTGGCATGCAGATCTTTGTGAAGACAAGGAACACTCAAGATCAGTTGAGGATTAGAAGACGACGACCCTTGGCAAGATCCTTGCCGAGGAAGGCCACCAGACCCCAGCAAGGTCCTTGCCGGGGGCAAAAGCACGCCACGGCAAGGCCCTTGCCAGGCCACCTGGCAAGGCCCTCGCCAAGGGCACCAGCAGGGCCACGTCCAGACCAGCACCAGCCAAGTCTCCACCGCCGTTCGCATGTAGCTGCCAGCCCAACCAGCCGGGCAGGCAGATGCGCGGCAACATGCAGCTCCCAGGCCAACTCAGCAAGCGCCTGTGTGGCGGCATGCAGATCTTCGTGAAGGCTTTGCCACCGCGCCACCTCAGCTGCCTGCCTGCCTACATGGCGCCGCATGCATCGCTGACCAGGGCACGTGTCGAAGCAAGGAGGAGTGGCGACGGACGGGACGAGCCTCGTTCCCGTCCCCAATAAAGCAAGGGGACACCTAAGCTACGCATTAAATGCGCCTTGTCCTGTAATACGAGCGATAAGCTCATAGCACTGTGCGCCTTTCCATCTCCTGTGTGCCACTGTGGTAGCCCCTTTCGACTATAAAAGGAGAACCATGACATACTGGAGAAGGATTCGGCCTTTTCGAACCACACACTCACCAAAGCTAGTTCGAGAGCTCAAGAACTCTCTGAAATACACCCACCAAAGCAGGACTAGGGTTTTACGCATCCTTGCGGCCCGAACCTAGGTAAACGATCCTCGTGTTGGTTACTAATCCTGCTCTTCTCGCAACCCCGCGCCCCGGAAACGTAGTAGGGGTTCTTGTGATCCCATAGGCGTCGTTCCACACCGACATGTTTGGCGCGCCAGGTAGGGGGCGCAATTGTGAGAATCTGGTCTAGTAGCTAGCCTAGCGTTTCTTCATCGCCATGGCTCCCAAGAAGAAGAGGGCCATGGTGATCAGCTCATCGGGGGCCGAACGGCCCGTACCACTACGGGAGAGCAGCGGCCCGATCGCGGACCGGACCAGGGCCGCGGTCCGTGAGCACCAGCATCACTCTGGCAGTCAGAGCCTGGTGAGCAGCGTCGTTCGCACACTCAACGACCGGCCGCACATCGCCAGATCCAAAGACGGAGCTGGGCCCCCCCGCAGGCAGCACGGGGCCCTCCAGGGGTGTCGTTGTGCCACCTCCGGGCGGCGCAGCGACCTCCAAGACACCCACGCCGGCGACCACTGCGCGCTCTTCCCATGGTGTGCGTAATGAACAACATCACCACGCCGATGACCCTAGGCACCGCCGTGGGAAGAGCCCTGTGCATCGTTCGCGGGATGAAGGAGTTCAGCATGCCCGCCGAAGTGTTGGCGAAAACGGGGCGTAGCCGCTGGGTCGTGGTGGAGCTCCTTCTAACATGATGAGAAGTCGAAGCACGCCACGGTCCACGCAGCTAGCGCCGCCACCCACGCCAGCGGAAGCTTTGGCGCGCGCGCATCTGCTCCTCGACTTCCCTCCTGCCGCAGAGAAGCTCGACGAGTGGAGGGCCACCATCCGAAGCCTCACAACCGTCGCCAACAAAGATGATCCGTGACCCGTGGGGCCCTCAGGGCGGCGCTCCACCGAGCCACCACATGCTAGCGCTGGGAGGACCGGGGGAGCTGCGGTCATGGTGCACTCTCCTCCTCCTTGCCAGCCGTCGCGGGCGTCTGCCCGTCATGATGACGCTTGTGATAACATCTCTATAGCGTCGTCTGACCCGCGGACCCACCGCGACCAGCGCCAAGTTCTTCGAGAACGAGCTCACGAAGATGCTCGGACCACTATTGAGCGTTGGCATGATACACGCCACCAGTCAGACAAGCGGGCGGGGCCCTTTATGGACCACCCAGCACCGGGGGGCTCCGGCGGCCTACCTTACGAGGTGGACTGCCCAGCCTTTACCCGTGAGTTGCGGCAGTTCCAGTGGCCGTCTCACTGCACGTTCAAGCCCGACGTCGGCGAGAAGTACACTGGCAAGACCCATCCGTCCGAGTTCCTCAGCATCTACACCATCACGATGCAGGCGGTCGGAGCCCGCGACGACAAGGTGCTTGCCAATTATTTCCTGCTAGCGCTGAAGCCCAATGTTATGTCTTGGTTGATGCACTTGCCGGTGGATTCCATTTCTTCTTGGTTGGATCTGTGCCATGAGTTCGTTGGCGCCTTCACAGGAGGCCACCAAGCTCATGGCCAGGCCAGTGATCTGCATATCATTCCCCAGAAGGAAGGGGAAACCCTGCACAAGTACATCCAGAGATTCAGCCGGGTGCAGTACAACATCCCTGACGGTCATCCCGCCGCTGTGATCAGCGCGTTCCATCAGAACATGCACAACCGCAAGATGCGTGAAGAGATGGCGATGACCAAGGTTAAGGATGTGGCCGAGCTCTACGTTCTGGCCGATGGACATGCCCGAGCTGAGGAGGGAAGGAAGTACCCCGACGAAGACGCCGGTGCGGAAACCGACTCTACCGACGAAGACGCCGCTGCCCCGACGAAGAAGGGCCGATGTCGCAACAGGAAACGCAATGGCAAGGCCATGCTTGCCGTTGAAGGATCTGACGACACCGGCGCTGCCAAGAAGGTCAAGGCAGACGACCTCGGCAAGGAGATTGCCGGGTGCACCGCCTGTCGGGCCTTGGCGGCTACCGACACGCCAGGAAGCTCCGGCAAGCAATACTACAAGATCCACCGCACCAAGGGCCACGATCTCCAGAACTGTCAACAAGTCAAGCTGCTTGCTGAGAAGCAAAAAGCTGAGTACGAGAGGTGGGATAAGGAGAAGGACCAGGATGGTGCCGAGGGATCCGGCAAGAAGCGTGGCGGCCGAGGAGGCCGCTGCGGCAAGGACAACCAGGAAGAGAGGCCCGCCCGGGGCCGTGACAAGAAACAAGAAGACGATGATCACGACGAGGACGATGAGTCCAGTGAGCAAGAGTTCTAGAAGGCTACGGAGGCCATGTGTGTCGATGGCAGCGCCTCGCTGCATAGTTCTCACTGCCAGCTCAAGCAGTGGGCGCGTGAGATTACAGTAGCGAAGCCGTCCTTCAATGCTCAGAAGCCGCTGAAGTGGTCCAGCACGCCCCTCATTTTTGACGCCAAGGACCACCCTGACCGCACAACCGCGGTCGGGTGTTTCCCATTGTTGGTCTCACCAACGATACACAACCTCATGGTGAACAAGATGTTGGTTGAAGGCGGGGCCGGCCTGAACTTGATCTCGCCTGTCGTGATCAAAAGATTGCAAATCCCTGATGGAGACCTCGAGGAAACGGACATGTTTCAAGGGGTCAATCTGGGAAGGAGCCAGCCGAAGGGGAAGGTCACACTGCCCGTGATGTTTGGAGGGGAGTTGAACTACAGGACGAAAAGGATCATCTTCGACGTGGCCGAGATCCCCTTGCCCTACAACGGGATCCTCGGCCGCCCGGCACTAGCCAAGTTCATGGCGGCATCACACTACGCCTACAACATGCTAAAGATTCCCAAGCCGTTGACCATCATCTCCGTCCCCTCCGACAAGAAGGACGCGCTGATTTGCGCCGACCAACTCTACCGGGAAGCTATTGCAGTAGCTATCATCAAGGCACCTGCTCCTGCCGCTGAAGGCCCGGGAGGGAAGAAGAAGCCCGGCAAGACCTCTCGCACCCACTCTGGCAAGCGCACCTCCTCGGAGCGTTGTGCTACCATCGAGGACGTGCCAGAGAGCTCTACCGGCAAGAGCAAGAAATCCATAGCTGAGCCGCCGCAGACCAAGAATGTGTCCGCCAGGGAGGATGGCACAGGAGGGGCCTTCACCATAGGCTCCACCCCCGATAGCAAATAGGAAGGCGCACTCGTCACCTTCCCGCGGGCGAATGTTGACGTGTTTGCGTGGCAAGCATCCGACATCCCCGGTGTTCCCTGGGAGGTGATTGAGCACCACCTAGCTGTCTGTCCTCATGCACGGCCCGTCAAGCAGAAGGTCAGAAAGCAGGCTCTGGAGAGGTAGGAGTTCATCCCAGAGGAGATAAGGAAGTTGGAAGCGACAAGTTTGGTGAGAGGAGTTCTCCACCCGACGTGGTTGGCCAATCCGGTAGTGGTGCGCAAGGCAAATGGGAAGTGGATGCTGTGTATTGACTACATAGATATCAATAAGGCTTGTCCTAAGGACCCCTTCCTGTTGCCGCGCATCGACCAGATTGTCGACTCCATGGCCGGGTGTGATCTGTTGTCATTCCTCGACGCCTACTCGGGCTACCACCAAATCTTCATGACAAGAGAAGATGAAGAGAAGACAACATTCATCATCCCATGTGGTATGTATTGTTTTTTTGCGGATGCCTTTCGGGTTGAAGAGTGCTGGCTCGACATTTGCAAGAGTAGTCCAAATTGGTTTTGAACCCCAGCTCCATAGAAATATGGAAGCATACATGGATGACATAGTGGTCAAGACCAAAGACGGGGCAACTCTTGTGCAAGATCTGGAAGAGACATTTGGCAACCTGCGCAAGATCAACCTCAAGCTGAACCTTGAGAAGTGTGTCTTCGGCGTTCCGTCCGGCAAGCTTCTCGGGTTCTTTGTGTCCCAGCGCGGGATCAAGGCAAACCCAGACAAAATCAAGGCTATGGAGCAGATTGAGGCGCCCAAGCGGATCAAGGATGTGCGTCGGCTCACCGGCTGTGTCGCCGCCATGAGCCGATTCATCTCCAAGTCCGCCGAGCACGCCCTTCCTTTCTTCAAAATCTTGAAGAAGGCAAGCCCAATGGAGTGGACCCCAGAAGGAAAGGCAGCGGTGGCACAGAGGGAGGTCGACAAGGAGGCAGTGACGGCGGCAGAACCAGTGGATGGCAAGCCAAAGATTCCCCGGCAGGGCCTGGTGCCGGCAAGGCGAGGCCCCGGCAGAGTCTGATGCCACCAAGATAGTGCCCGCGCAGTCGAGTGAGGTGGTGCAGAAGAAGAAGATGATGCAGCACCCGGTTTACTTTGTCAGCTCCCTCTTGCAGGGAGCTAGATCGAGGTACTCCGGTGTGCAGAAATTGCTCTTCGGCCTCCTTATGGCCTCGAGGAAGCTGCGTCATTACTTCCAAGCCCACGAGATCACTATTGTCACTCGCCTCCCATTGCAACGGATACTGCATAACCTAGATGCAACCGGAAGGATTGTGGAATGGGCCTTGGAGTTATCAAGTTTCGGTTTGAAGTTTGAAAGTACCTTGACAATCCAGAGCAGGGTCTTGGCGGAGTTCATTGCAGAATGGAACTCAACGCCTAACGAAGAAGTCCAGGAGACCACTCTCACTGGCAAGGAAGCAGACCGCGACTGGATCATGTACTTTGATGGGGCTTTCTCGCTGCAAGGCGCCGGTGCCGGTGTGCTGCTCGTCGCACCCACCGAAGAACACCTCAAGTACGTGATCCAGATGCACTTCCCCAGGGAGATGTCCACCAACAACACTGTTGAGTATGAGGAATTGCTCGCCGGTCTCAGGATCGCGGCAGACCTCGGGGTTAAGAAGCTCATCGTTAGGGGTGACTCGCAGCTTGTTGTTAGGCAGGTCAACAAGGATTACCAGAGCCCATTGATGGAGGCCTACATAGATGAGGTGAGAAAGCTGGAGGAGCGCTTTGACAGCATCCAAGCGGAGCACATCCCCCGAGCGGAGAACGACATCGCCGATTACCTATCAAAGCGTGCTGCATTCAAGCTACCTGTGGAGCCAGGTACCTTTTTGCTCCGTTTAACTCAGCCATCCGTTGAAGCATCAACAGAGCAGAACAAGCGGAGGAAATCAGGTCCCGGCAAGTACCTTCCCACCGAGCCCCCTGGGACGGCCAGCAAGGATGTTGCCGTGCACACTGAGCCTGCCCAAGAGCAACTAGCTCCGGCAGGGCATCAAGCCCTGACCGTAGAGACAACCGCTCCCATGGTAGAAGAGATGCCTTTGGTCCTTGCCGTCGAGCCCCAGGCTCCGGCATGGGCGCAGCATACCGTCCAGTTCCTCCAAACAGGGGAGCTTCCTGAGAAGTAGGAAGAAGCGGAGAAAGTAGCTCGTCGGTCCGCCCAGTACCAGTTTGTCGATGATGTCCTGTACAGGAGAAGGCCGAACGGTGTGAAATTGAAGTGCATCCCCGGGAGGAAGGACTGGAGCTGTCGGTGAAGATACACGGAGGCATATGTGGCTCCCACATAGGGTCAAGGGCCCTTGCCGGCAAGGCGTTCCGGCAAGGTTTCTTCTGGCCCACCGCCCTCCAGGATGCGACCGCACTAGTAACCAAGTGTGAAGCGTGTCAGTTCCATTCAAAGAAGCTTCATCAACTAGATCAAGCCCTTCAAACAATCCCTCTCTCCTGGCCATTCTCGGTCTGGGGGCTCGATATACTGGGCCCTTTCCCTCGCGCTGTCGGGGGCTTTGAGAGTTCACAAAGTGGCCGGAAGTGGACGCGGTGAGAAAGGTGACTGCTCAATCAATCGTCAAGTTCTTCAAGGGACTGGTCTACCGTTTTGGTGTGCCAAACAGAGTCATCACCGACAACAGCACGCAGTTCACAAGCCACACCTTCATGCAATACATTCAAGACCTCGGTAGCAATGTCTGCTTTGCTTCCGTGGCACACCCACGGAGCAACGGCCAAGCGGAGAGGGCAAATGCTGAAGTGTTGCGAGGCCTGAGAACGAAGACCTTTGACAAGCTGCACAAGAGTGGAAGGCGCTGGATTGATGAGTTGCCGGCGGTTCTTTGGTCAATCAGGATGACGCCAAATCGAGCCACCGGACAGACACCCTTTGCCCTAGTATATGGGGCGGAGGCAGTTCTCCCCATGGAACTCATATACGGGTCACCTCAAGTGCTCGCTTATGATGAGCTTGAGCAAGAGAAGTTGCGGCAAGATGACGCAATGCTCCTTGAGGAAGATCGTCTTCGGGTGGCTGTGAGAGTAGCACACTACCAGCAAGCCCTGCGCCGCTACCGTAGCCGCAAGGTTCATGCCTGAAGCTTTGAGGAAGGTGACCTTGTTCTTCGGCGCGTTCAGTCGGCCAAGAATTCCAACAAGTTGACGCCAAAGTGGGAAGGCCCTTATCGGGTAATACGAGTCACCAGGCCCGGCGCAGTCCGCCTGGAGACCGAAGATGCTGTCCCAGTGAGGAACTCCTGGAACATCAAGCATCTTCGCAAGTTTTACCCATAAGGCGCGGCTTGCCGGGCCTCTTAGCAAGCCACCTTTTGTACAAGCTTTGCCGGCAAGGCATATAACCCTTTGTACCAAGCCAGGCGCAGACCCTGAGCATAAATAAATGAAGCGCTGGCGCCCTAAGTTATAGCATGCATGCTAGGTCGAGTCTCTTTCTTGGTTAGGGTTGATAGTGCTTAGCGGCGACTAACCCCTAGCCTAGAGGTCGAGTGCGCGTCTATATGTTTCTTTTCTGTCCTCCTTTGGTTCGCAGGGCACATGAGCACTTCTGCTGAGCTACTTGGAAGAAAGGAAACGGACCGGCGTCCCGACCCTGGCAAACCAGAGTTGCCAGGGGCTGCAAGCACAAGGATCCAACCATGGCAAGACAAGGTTTCCGGGGGCTGCAGATCCAGATAAGTCTTTCATCCTCTATCATGCATTTTGGAACAGAACTGGGATATGTGAAACCTCATTTTATTTCTAGGCCACCATGCTCCCCTTTTCTATACCCAAGGATTATCTCCTGGGCCCGGATTTGGTTGTAGTCGCGGTGGCAAGGAAGTGGAACAACAAGCCTAAGCCCGCTTCATCCCTGCCTCCGCCAAGGGCGCGAGAATGGTCGAGCGAAGTGGGGGGACGGCAGGGCCTGTTGCCGGGTGAAAACGTTTGTCTTAAATTGTAACAAGGATTCGCTCCTTGTTACCCGCGAACGAAAAACCTGGCAAACATCCCTTTTTCATTAAAAGCATCCCACACAGGTACAGTCCGTACGGAATGAAAAACATGAACAAGGGGGATTACAAGCTTTAAATTTAACAAGGCCCGAAGGCTTACAGATTAAAAAAGAGATAAGATGCCCGTGTTCCCTTTCTTGTCCCTCTCCTCAGGAGGTAGGTCAAGGAGGCGAAAGGGCAAAAGGGGTGCCTAGGAGAGCTACGAGTAGTAGAAAGCACCAAGAGAACACCTCGGTGGCCGCCCACAGGTGGTCTGGTGATGACGGTGCCGGGAAAGAAGCTGGAAGACGAGGCGGCAGGACCGGCAATACGCGATGAAGGCGTCGGTGCCCACGTACTTCGAGTTGACGGCCTTGCCGATCGCCCTCTTCCTCTTCCGCAGCCTCCTAACGCCAGTCGCCCAAGGAGAGGGCCCCAAGAAGTTCAAGGAGCTGGCCCCGCCCCCGGAAAAACTCTGCCGGAGGAGCGTCCAGGTGCAGATGCTGCTGCTGCCGCACCCGCCCAGGCGCGGGGCGTCCGATGCCTAGTCGGACTCGTCCCCGTCATCTGCCCCGCTGTCCTCCTCATCACTTCCGCTCGAGGAAGGGCTTCCATCATCAGAATCTCCGTCGGAGGAGCTCTCGACGCAACACTTCAGGTGAGTCCCAAAGTCTCCGAAGACCTTGACGGAGAGCAAGCCGTCCTCCATTAATTTGAAGTAGAGGACGAGCCCCGCCGTCAGGCTGTGGATGCGAGCAAACGTCTTCCATCCATGACAGAGGTACATGACCCGAGGAGCCGGGAAGTCGATGTCGACCCGCGTGCCCCCATTCCCACAGCCCTCATGTGCAATCTGAGGGATTGGGACGGGTCACGCTCCATCTCCCGAGAAAACGGGGCGGGAAGACAAAGACGACGACGTGGAGGCTGGCGCAGCCTGATGAATAACTCGTGGGGCTGATCTCCAACATGGTCTTCCATCGGAAAAGGCATCATTGCCGGGGGCGAAGCCGGCGCGCCACCCCGTCCTCCTCTTCCCTAAGCACAACGACCTCTGCCTCAGCCTCGCCCACGGCCTCGCCCCCTCCCCCTTCCCCTCGCGGCCGGTTCCACCACTGCGGGCTCAGGAGGGGGAGGGACGCGCTGTCGAGCGGCGACCCTCGCCGCCACCGATGAAGGACCAGGATTCCCTTTCTCCATGGTGAGTGAAAGGAAGAAGCGGAAGCAAGAGGAGATAGATGACAGAAGAGTGCGGGATGCCATTCCCCCCTTCCCCCTCCTTATAAAGGGGCGGGTCGGGGCTCGGCCGCCCCACTCGGCCAATCCAGCCACCAGAGGCACGGGGAATCAAAACCGACCCGCTGCCCCAACCAGCGACGGCCCGGTTTCCCGCCTCCACCGCTTGCCACCCCAAGCGCATGGAGGACGCGTGGCAAACATGCAGAATCGAGGGGACGGGTGAAGCGACCTCTCCCCACCCCGTGATCGTGGGGTGTGGACGCCTTGGAGACCGCAACCCGGCCCCGCGCAGTAAATAAGCCGCGCCTCCACGCCTCCCTCCTTTCATGGGGAAGGCGCGAGCTGCCCATTTACTGCAATGTGATGCATGTGTGGAGGAACCGCCCCACGCATGCCGCCCACGTCACGCGCGCCCCTCCATGCCACGCCGTGTCGCGCGTGGGTCGTGGGAAGCGCAGCGCGCGAAAAGTTTTACCGCGGTAAAAACCGCCCTGCCTGCCCGCGCACCGTTTTGGGCCTGGCCCAACAACGTGTCGCGCTTATGTATGACCCAGGCCCGGGGGCTCCTGTCGGTGTACAAAAGAAGGGGCGCAGTTTTGTACCCCTTTACCGGTGCACGGACAGTCGGAGCCGCGCCCGCGGCCACACCAAGCAAAGTAGGGGAGGTGAACCGAGGTAAAACCGAAGCCCAAGACAGCCAGAGCAACGCCAAGGCCAAGACCATAAAGAGCAGAGGGATGAAGCAGGTTCCCCCAGCAAGACCCTTGCCGGGGCAGCTCGCCCCACACCAACAGAGTGAGCCACCCTTGAGTCCACGGTCTCCAACATCACTTTGGGCCAGGGCTCGGGAGGCACCTCCATGGTGGCATGCAGATCTTTGTGAAGACAAGGAACACTCAAGATCAGTTGAGGATTAGAAGACGATGACCCTCGGTAAGATCCTTCCGAGGAAGGCCACCAGACCCTTGGCAAGGTCCTTGCCGGGGACAACAGCACACCACGGCAAGGCCCTTGCCGGGCCACCCGGCAAGGCCCTCGCCAAGGGCACCAGCAGGGCCACGTCCAGGCTCGCACCAGCCAAGTCTCCACCGCCGCTCGCATGCAGCTGCCAGCCCAACCAGCTAGGCAGGCAAATGCGTGGCAACATGCAGCTCCCAGGCCAACTCAGCAAGCGCCTGCGTGGCGGCATGCAGATCTTCGTGAAGGCTTTGCCACCGCGCCACCTCAGCTGCCTGCCTACATGGCGCCGCATGCATTGCTGACCAGGGCACGTGTCGAAGCAAGGAGGAGCGGCGACGGACGGGACGGGCCTCGTTCCCATCCCTAATAAAGCAAGGGGACACCTAAGCTACGCATTAAATGCGCCTTGTCCTGTAATACGAGCGATAAGCTCATAGCACTGTGCGCCTTTCCACCTCCTGTGTGCCACTGTGGCAGCCCCTTTTGACTATAAAAGGAGACCCATGGCATACCGGAGAATGATTCGGCCTTTTTGAACCACACACTCACCACAGCTAGTTCGAGAGCTCAAGAACTCTCTGAAATACACCCACCAAAGCAGGACTAGGGTTTTACGCATCCTCGCGGCCTGAACCTGGGTAAACGATCCTCGTGCTGGTTACTAATCCTGCTCTTCTCGCAATTCCGCGCCCCGACAACCGTAGTAGGGGTTCTTGTGATCCCATAGGTGTCGTTCCACACCGACAAAACTGCATTCCGGACTAGGATGCAGTTGTCTTCGCTCGTCCCTCACTGCAATCAGGAAGTAAAACGTACGAATCAACTTCTTTTAGACTGCGTTGGTCATTCTACCTAGTTAGAACCAATGTAGGAATACCTGGAACACTGGTGGTTAGAGGACGACAGCTAGGAATAGCCATCTCATTTTGTGCAGTTGTACTAAACTGAGGTGTGTACTTTTGATTGCGCAGATAGAAACGATATGGAGACAGACATCCCTGTTTGCGCAAATACGAAATACAGTTATTTAAACAGTGACAAATATTTGAAGTGGCGTATGATTAACAACATCATCTATTGTGTTATAATTGGCACTAGATTGATAGTATGAAAGTGCCCTTAAGTAAGTAGCATCACATCACATCAACACTGCCACTAGATTAACATGCAGAACAATGGCATTAGTATTACTGTCATATGAGTAGCACATGGTCAGTCAATGTGCAATCAAATTTGTGCAGTTCCACTGGGATGAAGCAATGTTAGCGGTGTGAGATTTAAGTGTAACTTCAAAAACACAATTCATGGGGAATAAAGCAAGACGGAAGCACTTCATAAAATGGTGGTGGCATTGCTTCAATTTATCGACGGCACTAGACCATTACTTATAGTGACATTAGGTGGCATTGCTTAATGCTTCATGTGATTTTACATTAACGATAGCGATATGGGCGTAGGGACAACAGGGGCATAAGTGGTGAGGCAGATGTGGTTGCCGAGAGCGGCAAACACTCAGGCAGCATGTCTGCATTTGTCCTATTTTTATCTCCTTGGCACATTTTCCTATGTGAGCACAGGAAATCCAGACCTGCTCATTCTCATTTGTGTTGTCCCCCAACACCCCTCACTTCCTTTCCTTTTTCAACCAAGAGACAGGTCCACTTCCCCCCACCCTTCGCCATCCACCATGCTTTCTTCGCCTTTTCAACCAATAGACCGGTTGGGTAGCCAGTATCTACTACTTTCCCCCGTTTCCTCTTAGAACCAAGCCCTAGATTCATGCTACAGCTTTCCCAGTTTCTTCCCTGTTTGAACCAACTCTTAGATTCGACTGTATGAACTAGCTTTACCTCTAATAATAGTAAAAGTCTAGGTGGCTTTGGAACAGCCAACAGAAGTAGAAAAAGATCCACACGCAGCCACGTGGGGAGCTGGGGCAGTAGAGCAAGGCAGGTTTCGAAGGAATATATACTTGAGGGTCGTCGGCATGTGGCAAAGACGGCGTCAGGAGGCCACATCTTGGCCACAATACCGCAGGGAGGAAGAAGGGGTCGGAAACCCTCCCGAGCAGGCGCGGTCGCCAATCGGGACGCACGAGCAGCCGTTGGTCTCCTCCCCCGCCGCCGACAACAGCGTGAACGATGCACCTACACCCCTGCCCCGGTCGAGGTGGTCCGCCCGGATTTGTGACCACCCGTGAGCAGAGAGAGAGTGTGGCCACCTATGTCTTGCTTAGATCTGGAGAGCATGAGAGAGTGAAAGAGAGGAACCCTAGTAAAGCAAGCGCTAAGGCTCCTGCTTATATATATATAGTGGAGTGATTTTGTTGTACCATCTTCAAAAAAATGTGCTCCTACGTGTACCCGCAAGTGGGTGTGAGAGAACTAGTGCGTGCGTGCACCGCCTCTTTTCGTGAGAGTACAATATACTATGCCCAAAGAACGTTTGCCACAAGAGTAATAGTATAAGTGTGTGACATGTGAGCTAAAATAAAAGGTGCATGGCGTCTTTTGTTTTTTAGAAGTTCTGAGGGTAGGGTGTGAAGAGCACATATGTGTGTGACGTCTACCTGCAGATAGACGATGGGTGCGAGAGGACTCGGGAGAGTCGTGACTCGTGAGGGTGTGTGTGTGTGCGTGAGAGAGAGGGGGCACGTATCAACGCAATGCATGTGTCTGTAAATCATTATCCGACAAACGTTTGCCACAAGCCATTTCCTGACGAATGCCGTAAGAACCGTTAGATCGCCATCCGATAGTGTCAGTTTTGCCATGTCATTTAACAGAGCAGCCACTCCTCCTACACACAAATCTTCCACGTGAGTGTTAGCGAGTGCCGTATGCTCCTCCCCCCGTTCCAAAATGCAGTCCATGTAGCTTTATTGAAAACTCGAACCTTGCAAACTTTTACCGAGTTTTCGTGTACCAAAATGCACATATAGAATACCCAGTATATATCATTTCATTCATCTTCGAGAGGTAACTATAAAGATGGAGGAGGAGTCTACAAAGAAAGACCGCCGTATCACCTGCAGCAATTTCAACCATCCTTTGGTGTGGAGGAATATCATAGGAACTCTATATGATATGATTTTTATAGGATTTTTCCTTTAGAGCCAATTGGTTCATAGGAATAGATTCATATACTCCACATTTCAAAGGAAATAAACATGATATCATTTTATAGCTTTATAGCCACTTGGTTCATATGAATGGATTCCTATACTCCCATAATTTCAAAGGAAAATAAACATTAGCGTATATTCAATAGAAAAGTTCCTATGATGTGAACCAAATGACATCTCTTTTCTAATCCCTCCTCATAGTGATTGAGATACATGTCATCTCTAGATTCAATAGAGAAGTTCCTATGATGTGAACCAAATGACATCTCTTTTCCAATCCCTACTCATGGGAATTGAGATACATGTCATCTCTTTCCCTACAACTTCCATGTATACATCTTCTATTTCTAAATAGCTAGTACAACCCACTAGTAGCTTTTTTCCTAGACATGCAACTATGGCACAAGAACACGTCATGCATGCAAGTCATAAATCACATTGTTTTTATACTCTATGCATGCAAGCACCACAACATCAATTCGTGCATGTTACTCATAAGTTATTTCTTGCATTAAATTTTGCATTGACAATGTATGTGCTGGTCATGTGCACACATATGTAGTTCACATTCACATTTTTGTTAGAAATGCCATTCTTTTAACTGCAATTCATTTTTTCTCTTTGTACTCCCTCCGTCTAGGTGTGTAAGTCATCTTCTGAAAACCAAATAATCCCAAAACACTTTGGCATGGTACATTAACTCCCTCCTCATTTCTTGTTTTGTGACATATCAACCAATAAGAGATGTGGGCCATGCATGCTTTCCTAAAACACAAGCACTTCTCCTTTGTTCTAGAATCTTCCGTATCATAATTGCCCAAACTTTTTTTTCTAAATGAATTGCCATTATTTGTTTTTTACTTCATGCTTTACAATGCACAATCCCGTGAATCTTAACCTTTTTATAAAACTAATTGATTTTGAATGAGATTAACTATAAGAACTAAACGAACATCTACATCATGCATATATGACTCAAAGCTTTACATGCTATAGTGTGTATTTATTCATAATTTGGTTTCCAAATCTCATGCGTTCAATGCATGTACCTTACTAGTTTTGAGTAGGGTAGCAAATTTCACGCAGCCGCGGGTATATCAAAATGCAGGGCCCATGCATCATTGCCTTTTGGTCGAACCTACGTCCACATTTTTTTGTACGTATATCTCCACTGGTCCCTGAACCCAAAATGCTTCGTCATTCCCGTAAAACCAAGCTGCCCACACATATTAAGGCGTCGACTCAAACTCAATTCCTCTCCCGTTTACTACGACGTGGCCCCGCACGCCGTAGTACTCCTACAAACCCGACCGCCGCACGCATCATCGGTTTTCTTCAAGAGGACGAGGGAGAAACGGATTTGTAGTGGGGGCGCTTTCAAAAAAGGATTGGTAGTGGAGGCCCCTACCCTAGGGTGCCCTAGGTAGCTGCCGCACGCATCATTGGTTTTCTCTTTTCTTTATGCTCTTGCGCCCTAGAGTGAAATGATGGTTGCTTCGTCCGTCCAGCTTAATGTGGTAAAGGTGGGGCTTTGTGATTTGACCCCTCATCGCTCATTTACTACTATTGCAGCACTACGACCGGGGTGCCTCCAAGTCCAACCGCCGCTCTGAAATGTAATTTGGTGCATCGCACGTGGAACAAGACAGTGGATGAGCCACATGTCGTCCAAAGGGGTCTTGTTAAGTGTGTCACCATTTCGTGTGCGTACTGACCCTGCTTGAGTTGCTACGCCAACACGACAGGAGCAGCCTACCACTTGGTTTTTCTCCTCGGTGAATCCCGACTATATTGATCTAAAAAGATACGTACTGTACTACCCTCCCCGTCTCGGTTTATAGGGTGCGCATGTAGTTCTCGGTCATCCATTTGACTAACTAAATATGAGTTACTATGTCATAAAAAGTATATCATTTGATTCTTAAGCAGATGTAGTTTCTAAACATATACTGTTCATCACATATATAGCCAGTTAAATTCTCAACCTCGAACGACGTGCATGCCCTGTAAACCGATGGGCGGGGGAGCATGGCCTGTCATGCGGTGCCACGTGTCATGATGTACCAAGGCAATGCTTGTGTCCCTCTTGAGGCAGAACAATGGCAGAAGCAATACTATACGTTGTTTTCTTGAAGGATATGATGGCGAAGCGAAGTGTGAAATAATGGTTGCTTCGTCTGTCTGGAAAGGTGCGACATTGTGATTTGACGTCTCATTGCTCATTACTACTACTGGGGCGATATGACTGGGGTGCGTCCCCCTGCTGTTCTGCACTATTAGTTGGTGCATGACACGTCGACCCGGTTGCTATATGTCCCACATGTCGGCGAGAGGAAGTACATAATTCATGAAAGCAAGCGTCGACAGAGGAGTACAAGACATGACTTGGTTTTTGCTGCTTCGCGCGATCCATCGATACAAACCCGGACTAAAAAAAGGCGAGGGTGGGTCTTTTCCCACGCAGCGAGCAGGGGAGTTTGGCATAGTCTGTTCGAGGCAACGAGGCAGGAAGGGAAACAAGCAAATAAAGGTTGAGCGGCTAATTTTTGGGAAAATCTGATTTTATGGAGTACGTACCCACTATGGAGGTAGTATACTACTTACTACTCCCTCCTTTCCGGTTTATAGGGCTCGTCTAAAAAAATTCGTTTTCCCGTATTATAAGTCTCAATTCTACTAGTAGTAGTAGTACCATCATATGTAGCCCGATGCAAGCATTGTCAAGAGAAAACTCACCAATGCATGTAGAAGTTCATGGAAATTTAGTGGTCATGCATGCATTCGTTCTAATTAATGCCTCGGTAAACATAACTTCTTGAGAAAAACAAGCATACATTACTTGTGCAAACTACGAAATTAATTCCACCACTCACTATCTACCTTGGTTGGAGAGATTTTGAAATTGAGCCATAAACTGGAAAGGAGGGAGTAGTAACATAGCCTAGGGTAGCTTGCTGCACCACAGACTCCAAGGAAATTGCTGTAGTAGTACTACTCCTATATACTACTCCAAGGAAATTGAGCCATAAACTAGAAAGGAGGGAGTACTACTAAGGACATATATTCCAAACAATATGATAATCTCTCTAACCAAGGTAGGGACGCGGAGCAAACAAAGGGAGTAGTAAAATTTTATCCTCGTCCTATGAGCCACCACGCACGTGGGCGAGGGAGCGGGCGTAAGGCGTAGTACTACTACCTCCGTCCTGGTTTATAGGTCACCTTTGTAGTTCGTGCCAAATTTTTACCAAATATTTAGCTAACAAAACGTTAATTCACCTCAACAAAAATTATATCGTTGGATTCGTATTTCAACATAGTTTTCAATGATATAATTTTTGGTAACATGCACGAACGTTTCGTTAGTTCAATCTATAGTGAAAATTTGACACAATATACAATGGGGACCAATAAACCAATATACAATGAGGAGTAGTAAGCAAACTTCACCTCGTCCTGCGAGCCACCGTGCCCGTGGGTGGGGGAGACGGTGTAGTAAGCAAGCTTCTCCTTGTTCTACGAGTTGACGGGACACATCAAAAGTAATACGTACAGAGCATCTCGAGTGTATAGAACCTTGCCTCTAAGGTAGGCCCCACATGGTCTGCCTCTTTTTGAACATAACGTGTCAAGTCGCAATTTGTTTGTTCACCCATGGTAGATGATCCTCCATCAAGTGGACAACCAGTACACGTGTCAAATTACCATGTGGGTTGCCTTTTCGTACAAAAATGAGCTCCACCGTGTACCCGCACGGGTGTGGTTGGGAAAGAGATGGGAGTACGTGCGCCGTGCGTGCACCTCTTCTCTTCGTGCACGTCCCCCACCTACGTGTGTGTGTGTGAGAGAGAGATACAAACCTAGACATAATGCACCGTCCATCCCCATGCCTCCTCCCAGTCCGACCACCAGTCACCACCACACCCCACTCCTCCTCACCTCATCTCTCATCTTTCTCGAGACTAGCAATGTGCCCGTGTGTTGCAACGGATCCAAAGTAGAGTAGTACTTGTTCACAAACTTGAAAGAAAACATTGTTGTTTTGATATACATATATACCACTAAAAATATATTACGTTTCACTCAAAATATATTTCTCAGGTTGTTTTGATGAGGCGAGGGAGGGGTGTGGTTGCTTTCAAGATAATAAGGGGTTTTCTTCAAATTGGAGCAGAGAACTGGGCTATTGTCGCAAAAATGCCACAACTTACCTCGCAACCATTAGATGTAGATCTAATGGTCAGAAATGACGGATGGCAGACACACCATCATCACCAACTGAGTCTTTATAGGAGTTGAGATATCATTTTTTCGATGAAATTCTTGAGATACCATTTTTCCGATAAAGTTCTTGAGATATCATTAGTTTTTACACATGGGATTACTCCTGCATGGGTCAATCACAATAGGTGTTTTGTAAAAAATGCATCTTGATGTTCCCTGCAATGCACGGGCATCTTGCTAGTCCATGAAAACAACACATTGCAAAATTTCACAACGAACGAGGGATTTGAATCTGCTGGGAGGGGCTGTTTGGATTTTGCCCGGGGTAGCCAAAATATTGGCGACCCTTTTGTCCACAGGTGCCTTTGCCACCGATGAGCGAGGAATGGCTCGGGTGCTCATGCATCCTCCAGCGCACACGTTGGAGACGAGCTCGCACGAGCTGTGCTTTTTTGTCCCACCACGCTGCCCGAGCCGGCTGCAGACCGACTGGCGACCCGCATATTACGCCATCCAACCGTAGCCGCACACATTCTGGCAACAACTCAACCAACTGGACGAAATTCATGCAAACACGACCATATTTCTCATAAACAATGAAGGAATTCATATAAAATACCGAATTTTCATACAAACATGACAGATTTCATTACATTCAAATCAACTAAGCGGTGCTAGTTCTGGACATCACATGTATATAATACCTGGCCTAAATGGTTGCCCGCTGATCCATTTGTGTTCCTCATGTCCGGCAACACGATCACTAGACTGTTGGGAGCCCTAGAGGTACATGCTTCAGTGCGAAGGACGGCTCGCTTCCCCGCTGCCCAACTGATATGGTTGGCTGATGCCCAAGATGATGGTGGAAGGGGGCTTCACTGCTTCCGTGGAGCCCATGCGGGGTTGACGAAGGTCCTCACAACAAAAGGACCCAGCAAGACATCTGCTGTGTACGCGGGTGTCGCCTCCGCGGTGGCCTTCATGGGACCCAAGCGGCGGCGGCCTCCCGTGTTCTACTTCTCCTATGATGGTAGCGGACGCGGAGGCGCTGGCCACCGACTCGCCACTCTCCGCGCACCCGACTTCTTCCTCTACTTGCATGGCGCGTTCGCCGGCATGGGAGTCTCGGCCACAGAAACGGGAGACATGGTGGCAGACACAGGAGGTGCGGTACGAGGCGGTGGCGTGGATGGCAGCGACGACGCCCATGCGCCGCTCCTCGTCGAGCTGGCCTGGAGCGGCAAGTTGCTGAACCGCGCGCCGGCTTGAGGCGGCAACTGGCTGCGTCGGGCGAGGGGGGGAGGTGGATCAGCGAGCTACATAGCTTGTATCCGGCGAGCTCGGCGGGCCACCCAGCCGGCTTGGATGCGAGATAACTACTCTTCGTAAGCCATTGTAAGAGTGGACAAAATGGTGAAGGAGGAGATAGGGGAACGGCGGAGGGGTGCGATTCTTGGCCGGCGTTTGGCCTCGTTTAAATAGGAGATTAAATAGACGGCGGACTAGAGGAGCTCGGCTGGCATTGCGTTTAATGCCGGCCCGGTCATGAACGGACGTGTGTCCAGAGTGGGTTTCTCGGCTTCCACATGGGTTTCATGGAGGCGTTTGAATGCGGCAAGGAGGCGTGTTCAGTCGGGCGTGCATCAAGTGGCGCCCTCCACTCTGACGTACGACACCGCGATGTTCTTCCACTGACGTGTGGGCTCTTTGGGTACATGGCCTGCATGTCAGTGACCCAACGTAGGCAGCGGATGGCAAAGGAACTTTTGGTGGGCCAGGGCGGTGAGAAGCGGGCATTTCATAAACCGATGATTGTTCATTGAGTGTGACGTCATATATTTCATCTAGATAAGCCTACTATATAATGTAAGAGAATTTTAAATTTTTCATATATACGTTGATAGCCTGTTCGATACATTGTGATTCATAAAGACCGCTGCAAACATCAATGTTTTGCTTATCACAGACAAGATCGATTAAACCTTGCAAAAAAACATAAAATTGATTAATACCCATAACAATCCATGTCCTTAACAAAGGGTGCATGCACGTATTGGTTGAGCGTGTGTCTTGCGTCGTGTGCGGTGTCACCGGTGTGCATGCATGCATGCGAGTGTTGCGTGCGTGCATGTGTACATTTCAGTGTTGCATGCATGTGTGCGTACGTGCATGTGTTCGTGTCAGTGTTGCACGCTTGCATGCGTGCGTGTGTTCCTTATGTGTACGTGTCAGTGTTGGACGCCTGCATGCGTGCTTGTGTTCGTGCGAGTGTTGCGTGTGTGCATGTGTACGTGCGGGGTGAGGGTACACGTCAGTAGACTGACTTTTTCATCCCTGGTTAGTAGATTTTCCAGCCATTGGATACAAAATCAAGGGTCTGCAGTTTATCTTCAACCTCCACCCCCCTGAGCCGCAAGCCACCGCTGGCCGAACCGCCGCTCCGCCCGCCCCGAAACCACTCCCCACCGTCGGTCCATCGCCGCCCCGGCAATCCCTCTAGCCCCCCGCGCCGAGCCTTTTCTCCGGCGATCCCCATGCCACCACCCAATGACCGCGCCCCCACCACCGCCGACTGCCAACCAGAGGTCTCACGACTTCGAATCCCCACCGACCACTAATTTATTATAGTATGATTTATGTCCTTCATATACGCACTGACGGGTGGGCCCTATGGTAATGTGCGCTGCTGAATGTGGACCGTTTGACTGGTCAATTGATAGTGTCATTAACAAATTACGGAGCTGTATGGTGAGCCAGTGACCGTATGATCACCGTAAAATGTATTTTATTAACACGGTACAGACTCAAACTACCATTTCTTTCTTTCATATACGCGCTGAGAGGTGGGCCCCACGGTTACGCGCCCCGATGGTGCAACACTAGTTGCGCCATGTGGAACATTTAACTAGTCAATTGATTGTGTCATTAATAAAATATGGAGTTGTACGGGTGAGCCAGTGACCGTATAATCACGACATGTATTTTTTAACACGGTACAGACGCAAGCGCTCATATATACGCGCAAGCACTGACCGCAATAAGCGCACACATGCAGACCCTACCCCTATCAGCACCTTCGAGAGAGTGAGCCAGCATATGATCTTGAGATTTTACGAAGTCGCCATAGGTGCCTCGTAGTCGAGTGGAACATCTCCTCCCACTGAATGCATATCGCTAGAAAAATACTGAAATTAACCCAGGATAAATGTGAGCACTAGGACTTTGACCCTCGTGGGCTCGAGAAACCACTGTCCTCCTAACCATCCAACCACAGGTTGGTTAGCACCACAAAATGTATGTGCTGACCGTGATGAGCTTATTCTGAAGTCGAGTGACCATATCATGCTTTTGCTTCAAATATAATGACCACAAGTGTCGTTAACAAAATATGGAGCACGCATCAAATATAATGTCTGTCAGTGTCATCAACAAAATATAGAGACGTATCGTGAGCTAGATACCGTATGATCAGCACAAGAATATATACGGTGACCGTAATGAGCATATTCTGAAGTCCACCGACCGTATAGTGTTTTCACTTGAAATACAGTGACCGTCATGCGTGAATGTGTCATGGGCATGCATACTTTTAGAGGGTCGAGAGATAGTTTGTGTGCGTACGTGAAAGTGGTGTAGAAAGAGGGGGTGTCTGGTGGAGACAAGGAGAGATATGCCCTTCATTTCTCTTTCCCGTGACTAATATTTTAGGAGAAAATATAAACATTCACAATGCAGAACAAATATTTTTGGATGCACCATGCAATTAACTTTCATGTATTAGTGGCCGATTGCGTGTGTGGTGTGGTGGGCACATCATTTTCTAGTTGGGGTGGGCACATCATTTCTAGTTGTGGTGGGTCAACATGAGGACTCATGGGTCAGTTCCATCCTGCGCCACATAGGTTGGACCGAGACACATTATATGAAGACCCATGTGGAGGACTCGACGTACAACACGAAGCTACCAGAGTCGTGGAGGATTCTATCCCCACTGGTGATAAGCCGACTATATATGATTTGTAACCCTAGGCCCCAAGTATGTTATAAAAGCCTGGGGCTAGTTCGTCGATAGTATACACACACAATGCCTGGTATTCACGTGTACTTTGTACGCACCCCTATCACTAATATACAGTACCAGGAGTAGGCTTTTTCCTCAATTTCAAGGGTCCAAACTTGGGTAAAACCTTGCCTCGTATTACCATCCAGCCTAACAGTCAGGGATATCCTACCGAATGATCTGATGGAATCATATCTGCCAACTACTAAGAGAGAGGTGTGTCTGTGGTGGGGGGGATGTGTGCGAGAGAGGCCTAAAGATAATGTGTGTGCGGGAGACACATAGGCACATATATGTGCGTATAGAGGGCTAGTAGACACCGTGCGTGTGTATATATGCATGCGAGAGAAATAGTGTTTTCCAACTGAGATTAGTGAAAAGAGTGGTACATAGTAGTCAGAAAGAGAGAGAGAGATACAGAGAGTGTGTGTGCGTGAGACACCCTGACACCCCGGGAGAGATTGTGAGCATGTGTGAAAGAGAAATGTCGATGTATATAAAGTGTGTGCACTTATGCATTATATATATATACATAAACACTATTCTGATCACGGGATCAGAATAATATTCTGATCACAACCTGAACTGCCTGAGTAACGCGCCTGAACTTCCATGTGTACTAACCTGACCTTCTGGCTATCTTCGCAACCGTGGCTTCCCCTGCAAGTTTTTCTGATCATTCGTGTTGTTTGTGATGTAAGTGTAATGTGGACACGTTTTTTAGAGTCTAAATGATTGTTTTGATTCGGATTCTAGCACGTTGGCGGATTTGCTTTCGGGGTCGTGATGAACTTGTTTCTATTACAAGTTTAATGCATGTTTTGGATGTTGTCGAAGTTCTGGAACGATGGGGATTAGGTTTTAGTACGAGTTTGGAGCACAAATTCTTTGTTATTTCAAACAAATTTGAAATCGCCCGTGTTCTTCATCCGCCCGAGATGCAACCCGCGCTTCTATTGGTTTCTCATTTTTATTTAAAGTTTGCTGCCTGATTTGCGTACTTTAGTGAAATTCGAGGCTTACTAATCCGTAAATTTTAATCGGGAGGGTCCTTACAGTTTGATTTCTAGCGATTTGATGTTGGCACTCCCGCGGGTTTCTGCACATGTTATTTTAGCGGTTTTGAAATTTACCCTCTGGTCCTTTCAGTTGTCGAAAGGTAGTTGCCAAATCATTTCCAAGGGGGTGCGGACGTGTTGCAATCTTGTGGAGATGATTTTATGCTTCGAACGAATTCGTTTGTTCATTATTTCTAGATCTTCTAATGGTCGTTGTACAAGCTGGACTTTTGCGTTTTCATACCTGAACTTCTTCTTTTCCTTCATTGGATCCTGTCGGGGCTAGGGCGGCTCGGAATCGGGATCGGGGGAGGATCAGGTTGATCCTATTGGGTCTGTCCGGGTTTCTGTGCTGGACTTCTGCGTTGTCATACCTGAACTTCTTCTTTTTTCTTTTGCTGCAAGATAATGCAGCAAGTCCTTTGTATCAGAAACCCTTACTAGATTTTCTTCTACAATTTTTGTTGTAGCTAGTGTGTAAGCGTGGAGCTGGACCACAGGAACATGCATCCTCTTTTTCCCTTAGTCTATGTTTTGGTATAGTTTTTTGATCATCCACTTATCTTTGGTAAGATCCGGACTTCTCTTTTTTTATTAATGGTTGAACTTCTGGTTTTCCAGATTACATCCCACATTTGCAAGGTGAAGGCGCATGGTGCTATATATTTTCTTTGTTTGGTTTCCTTTCGTATTTTTAATTCTTCAGATGTTCCTTTTTTATACTTTTGTCTCGTGAGCAATCATGGGATTAGCCCAAGTATGCATGCACTTTTTCCAGATCATGTAAGGGTCATTTGTAGAAGCTGGACTTCTATGTTCTTTATACGTGAACTTCTGCTTTTTCCTTCTTTGCAAAGTAATAAAGCAATTCCTCTGTATTTCCTTCTTTTTTATGTTACTTTTCATTCTTTGCATTTGTTTGGATTTTTTTGACTTAGTCCCGTGAACAGCCATGTAATTGGGCGATGGATATGCGTATTTTTTTATTTTTTCTAGTATGTTATTTGTACTTATAATAGTTTTTATTCTTCACTGAATAACTATTCTGAACTTCAGTGTGATAATCATTTTTAACATGTTAAATTTGAGGTTGTTATTTTTAGGATTTAAATATTTTGTAGATATTGAAATTGGCATTGCGCGTATTGACCAATGCGGTAGCGCGAGGCCGAGCAGGGGGGAGGGGGGGTCGGGACCCCCCCTCCCCTCCCCCTGCGAGGCCGAGACAGGAACGAGCCGGAGCAGGTGACGACGCGGCGTGCCGCATCGTCGCATGCGGAGGCGAGTCCGTCACATCCGTGACCCCACTATCTATCTTAGGGTTTTTAGGGTTTAGGGTGCGTGCGGTGGGGGTGGAAACAGAATAACCACATTGCGTCCTGTCAAATCCTAGCGCGCAGCAATGCGGTAGCGGGAGGCCGAGCAGGGGGGAGGGGGGGTTGGGACCCCCCTCCCCTCCCCCTGCGAGGCCGAGACAGGAACGAGCCAGAGCAGGCGACGATGCGGCGTGCCGCGTCGTCGCATGCGGAGGCGAGTCCGTCACATCCATGACCCCACTATCTATCTTAGGGTTTTTAGGGTTTAGGGTTATTATGGTTTAGGGTTAGATATGAACTTCATCTGTTTTTGTACTTGAACTTCTTCTTTTTGTTTCTTAGGGTTTATTTATTCTTATGCCATTGCTACTTTTATTAGAGTACTTGAACTTCTATTCTTTATTTTTTGAACTTCTTTCTGTTGTTTTTTAGGTGCATATTTATGTATGTATTTTTCTTCCTTTGGTAGTGCATTTGCCATCTATTTTTGGTTTTAAGGATATCAGCAGTGCTATTGTGTGAAGTTATCTCATTATAATAGATGCATTCAAATGGTGCATTCATTTATCTATAGATGTATTTACTTTTTTAGCTGTTGGGGGGGGGGGGGGGGGTTAAAACTGTAAATTCAGTGGCGCTGCAATTCCCACGACAGATAGGCATTAAATGAGCATCTCCCTCGCCACCACCTGTCAGGAAACCCCTCTCCCCCTATCGCTCGCTCTCTTCCCCCTCTCCGTCCCTCCGCTGCCTTCCTCGCCTCCAACCCCCCCCCCCCCCCGATTTCTCCGCCCTTGTCCGCTGCCCTCGTGCTGGAGTAACCGGCGCACGCCCCCGCTCCTATTTCTCCCCCACGCCCCGCTCTCCCTCGCCCAACCCGCTCTATTCTGCTCTGAAGCGAGGGTGGCAACTGCTTGCGCGTTTGCAAGGTGCGCGTGGCATCGTGGGAAGTGGAAGAACTGCCGCGGATTCGTGTGTGCGGGGGTTGTTTCGAGAGGTACAAATGCTGCCCCCGCCCCCCTAATGCTTGCTTTTAGTTTCGCCAGATCTGTCGAGTCCGCCTCCTGTGTGCTCTCGCGTCCGCCTCCTACCCCCTTCTTCTGATGGTTTGATGGGAGATTAGGTAGGGTTCTTGTGCGTGTGGTGGGTGGATTCCATTCCCCCGTGGTCAGATTTGTCTATGAGATGCTTGTGTGTGCTATTTCTCCATTCAGAGTTGATTGGATTTCATTTCCCCTTTGGTGATTTCAGCATTTAGATGCATGTGAGAGAGGGTGTGGTGTGATGGTTCATGCTGAATCTGATGTATCTAATTGTCTTAGTATTGTTGATTTCGGAGTCTAGATTGTGTCTGTCACATGCTAGTTAGTTTCTGGATTCCTTTTTTGTTTGTGCTTGCCTATATGTGCTACTGTTCATGTTTTCATACTTGTTGATATTATCTAGCTGTTTCATCCTAGGGTTTCATTTAGTTGTTTTTTGTATTTGTTGTATGATTTTCTACCTGCTAACTATATGCATTCTATCCCTTGTTTTTAGTAGGTTGTTCTAGGGTTTGGAGTTTCATTCGTCAAGGGGGTTGTGTTGTCATGGCTTCCAAACCTTCTCCAGGTATCTTAATGTAGTTGGATCTTGTATTTTAAAGCAGTATTCTTATATATGTTTGCCCATATCTTCATTTAGTTTTCTTGTTGGACTGCCATTCTTATTAGTGTGAACTTCTAAGAAAGGTTTATGTGTATGCTTTTTACCCTTAGCTTGAGTTAGTAGTGTTGCTTACTTTTTAGTTGATGATTTGCAGGTGAAACTATGTCACCAAGTGTTGTTGGACTTCCCAAATGATTCATATTTATAGTGTATATCTTTGTTTTTTTATTTGTTATCATGTTCATGGTATTGATATTTAGTTTGGCTGTGAACTACTATTTGTGGTCATGCTACATATTTTTTATGTGCTATTTGCTTGGGTCACATAGTTGAACTTATGGTTTTAATTATTGTTTGTTCATAATGAAATTTGGTTGAACTTCTGTTATGCACATTTTGTGTTTACTACTTTGTTATATATTGTTGAACTTCTGGACATTCATGTTATATGTAGTAACCCCTCTGAGTGTAGATTGTTTTTATAGTTAGTGTGTAGATTTTAGTTTTTTTGTTGTGTTTACTGCTTTGTTAGGTATTGTTGAACTTCTTGTTATTGGACATTGTTGTCAAAGCAGAAGTCCCTTTGGTGTAGGATTGTGCATTAGAACTCAGTTGCCTTTTTACTTGCATTTTTTATAGTTGGTGATGAGTTGAATAGTTTTGGAAAAAATGCCTGCGATCAAGATGGAGCTTCAGAGGTTAATACTGATGCTCAATATCTGATGCGGCTAAATCACCCATTATCCCTTTGACTTTGATTGCCGAGGTTGCTTCGAGCCTTGAGAATGTTTCAAGCCTCGAGGATCTTGCTTCTACAGCTCTTGCTTCACCTAGTATGTGAAACCCCTTTTCTTTTCATTTTAAAGTTTCCAGTCATTTTTTTAGCTTATTCATGTCGTTTGTTTTTGTTCATGACTTTTTTTTTATTTTTTGCTTCGATTTTTTGTGTTCTTTGCAGATGTGTCCATAGAGGAGGAAGCTGTGAACACCATCAACGATGTTTTATCTGAGTTGGGTTTATGAGAAAACCCTGCTGCAGCTGAGGAGGGGGCTCCCTCAGACAAAGGTTGTGATTCCATTCCGGATCCTTTGTGCTCTCTTCAGATGTCAGAGACGCAGTCGTAGTCTGTTGATGGCACTGAACCTGTCACGCAACCCGAGGATGTGCCTTTTCAGATTCTCCTGGAGGACCAACGTAAGAGGAAGAAGCAAGAAAAATTTAACAAGAAGAGGGCAGCCTGCCTTGAGAAAGGTTCTGATGTTCCTGGATCTGTTCATGCGGCTGAGCTCACTGTTGAGGAAGACGTGTCGTGTGGTAGTGATGGCATGGTTGTCCCTGTTAAGAAGAAAATCAAGAAGACTACTGCGAGGAAGCTAGTAGTTGGTGAAGTTACTCCCCGGAGGAGCCCATGTGTTTCAAGGCATGCAGAAGTTGTTGAAGATGAAGGGTTAGGCCTTGGTGGTACGCCACGCCGTAGTCCTCGTGTGCTTGCCACTGCCGCGCCTACACCTTCTCCGCTAGGTGCTGGTGCATCTGGTAAGGGGAAGAAATGCGGCGTGAAGCGCAAGGTTCCACCTGCAAAGGTCAACAAGGGTGTGAAGAAGCGTTCTCGTGTTAATCCAGAGGACAAGGATGATGCTGATTTCAATGCTGATGATGAGGACGACGACGATGATGATGCTGCCGCTAATCAGGTATGAATGTCTCATGTTTACTGTTTTTTAGAGCATTTGTCGATGTTGCTGTAGTTTTATTGTTTTTAGCACTGCCTTGGCGTACATAGCTGACCTTCTGTTCCATCTCAATATAGACGAATAAATTAGCCGACGTGCTTTGCTTTTATGGTATTACTGCCTTTGTGTACATAGTTGGACTTCTGGGTATATACATGAAGAAATTAGCTCAACTTGTTTTGTATACATGTTTGATTACTGCCTTAGTGTATATGGTTGAACTTCTGCTTTTTAAATTTCCAACATTTTTGAAAGCATGTTGACTAGTGTTCATACATGGTTGTACTGCCTATGTAGACATCTTTGGACTCCTGAGATACATGTTTGATTACTGCCTTGGTATACATGGTTGAACTTCTGCTTTTGTAAATTTCCAACATTTTTTTGAAAGCATGTTGACTAGTGTTCATACATGGTTGTACTGCCTATGTAGGCATAGTTGGACTTCTGAGATACATGTTTGATTACTGCCTTGGTATACATGGTTGAACTTCTGCTTTTGTAAATTTCCAACATTTTTGAAAGCATGTTAACTTCTGGTCATACATGGTTGTACTGCCTATGTAGACATGGTTGGACTTCTGAGATGTAGTGTGTATATGTAGGCATAAGTGGAATTTTGGTGAAGGTTGTGTGTCTCATTGTTTTGCCTTTTTTCCTTGTCAATGTATTTTTTTCAGTATCAGCTTGTGCAGCGGCCTGAGAGGAGGAAGAGAGGAGGCAAAGTGCCCGAAGAAGGTGGCCAAGGAGGAGGTGAGGCGAAACGTTTTAACAAGACGGTTCGCTGCTCACTAGGAGAGGTCAAGACGTGTGCGAAAATGCTACAAGATAGGCACAAGGCGAGGGTTATCAAGGCTGGTTTTGGTTGTGTGTTTGACTTGAAGGTTGATTCCAACATTTCTCGTCCTTTGATGGGCAACATCTACACGAGGATTGACCCTTCAACCATGATTTTGGACATGGGTGAGGTGAACAAGGTTATACGTATTACAAATGATGCTATTCACCATCTCTTTGGGTTCCTTCAAGGTAATCGTACCCCCCTAGGCCCTCGAATGATGGTTTCGATGATGCTGTTATGAGGTTGAAGGGCAAGCTTGGGTATGCTAGGAGTGACGACATCAAGACAAAGGATTTGCGGAATATCCTCACTGAACTTGTGAAGGATGAGACGAAGGATGATCTTGCTCTGCAGGTGTTTTACCTTATTGTTTTCATGAAGGTGGTTATCCCTGGAACGTCTACACGAGTGTCCAGGGAGGCAGCAATGGCCGAGAACCTTGTGTTTGAGGATATGGCAGACATGGACTACTGCCAGTTGGTTGTTGAAGATATTCGGAGTGCTGTTGTTAGGTATCGGCAAGGTACTAGCAGAGGAAAAGCTGTCACAGGCTGTGCCATCGCGCCGCTTCTTATGTATCTAGACTGCCTTATCATTGGCAAGACGCCTAATATTGACTTGAGGACCCCTCACATCAATTTCATGGATCAGGCCAAGCTTCTTGAGCTTGCTGCGGCTGACTTGGTCATGAAAGGTGATGATGACCCAGCCAACTGGGTGTTTGGGAGACTGCCTGTGAGTGTTTCTATGCATTATTCTTTCCTTGAACTTCTGGTATTGTCTTGTATATTTTTTGTTCCCATGTTCCTTCATTTGTTTTCTGACGCGTTGACTTTTGTTTTTGTATGCAGTGGAAGACACATTCTGAGGTTGTGTTCTTTAGGGTTATCGAACGTCCTGTTCTAACTATGCCTCGTTCTGCCGGCCTAGGGAGTGGAAGTTCCCCAAGATTTGAATTCTCCCAGGATGTTAATACTGGTGCCCCCCTATAGATCCAGGAGGTTCTTCTGCCCGTGTGAGTGCTGCAGGTGGCGTTTCTTGCGAGGATTTGTTTGAAGCTGGCAATGTTTCTCTGGTTAGGATTGACAGTCTTCTTGAAACTGTTTGTGGGGAGTTGGCTCGTGTTCCTTCGACTGTTGAGCGTCTTAGTCGCGTTGATGGGATTCTTCCTCCCGGGCACGGGTTTGATGCTGAGTCTTCGAAGGAGGTCTTATGTATTGAAGCTAAATTTCTTGAAGAGCTTCGTCAGAGCACTTCCCACCTCCGCACTAGCGTTGGGCTGTTCAAGGAAATGCAAGATGCTCGTTGCAAGCCTTTTGAAGATGAGGCGAGTGTTGTTGTGAGACAGATTCAGAGGCAGGATTCTGTTCGTTCGGGTCGTGAAGGAGGCCACTGGAGCATACCAAAGAGGTTTGCACTAATGTTCAATGTTAAATGTTAGCTTTCAGTTATTACTGTTTGTGCTCATAGGCGAGCGTTGTTGATTTGATGTGTCGTAAACTGTTTCTTTTTAGCACTAGTGTTCCTAGGTGACCTTATCTGTTTGTTGAACCTGAACTTCAACTGCTACAACACCTGAACTTCCATGACTTCGATGACTGGCCCTTTTTTGTTCCCTTTTGTATCTTAGAGTAGTTTGATATCTGACCTGCTATGTTTACTGTATTTGGACTTCCATTATGTGTCAGTTGTGATAGCTGACCTTCTCTGATTGTGCAATCTGAACTTCTGCTAATTAGGTATTTGTTTTCTAAATGATTTTTTTTATTTTTTAGGCTGTTGATGATGATGCTAGGGTTGAGGAGGATGTTTTACCTGCGCATGAAGCTGCTCCTGTGCATGAGGCTGCCCCTGTGCATGAACCTGCTCCGGCTAGTGGCGTAATAGTTGATGAGGTTCATGGCAGTGAAAATGAGGTACCATTTTTCTTGTCCATCTGTCTTGTTGCCCCTGAGACGGACTTGCTGCTCCTATGCATGAGGTTCAGTCAGCCCTTTGTAATGACTTTCTGTTTCTTTTTGCAGTAGCAGAATGATGATGTTAGTGTTCCTCCAGAGAAGCTTGCAGATATGTCCGTCTCAGACACCGGCTGCTCCGACGGGGTGGTCCTGACTAAACCTCAGTCGTCCATTGTCGCCGAGGTTTCAAATGCTGAGCAGGGCAAGACAACTGGAGACATCATTTTGGAGAAAGATGCTGTTGAGTCTGCTGTTGAAACTGGTGGTAGTGCTGCTGCAAGCCCGGAGAAGTCTCCTGTAGCAGAGCCATCAGTTGATGTTAATGCTGTACAGGCACAACCAAAAGTTTTTCTTGTTTCAGATTCTCCAGCTGCTCCAGCTGCTGCTGGTGTCCTTCCTGACGACGCTGCAACGTCTATTGGAGATGACGATGAAGATACCGAAAGCGATAGCTATGGAGAGGAGGTTGATCATTCCAGTGCTGCCACTGGTCTAGGCAAGGATCCATGAAGAGAGGAGCATGCTTCTCTCTTCTTTCCCCATCCCCTTCCCTCTTTGTTGTTTGGTTTAGTCCATGATATCCCCTGTGAACTGCCTGTGTGGTCTAGGTTGAACTTCTGGTTTTGTTGTTCGTCGTGTGGGTTGTAAAGAATGTTAAGTGAACCTGTTTTCTATGTGGGTGGAGGTTTGTAATGCATGGGTTGTGATGTCTATGATGCTGTGGTTTATCTTTTTTGATGTAGTAGCTAAGATGTGCTTATGTTTTGAATGTTTGTGCTTGAATGTTGGTCTTAATTGAAACTGTTGTGAATCTATGTGCTTTGAGTGTTGCTGTTAATTGCTATTTTTTGGTGAGCAGATAGCGACCTTGCTGTCGTGCGAAAGAAGGTTGATGACTTTTATTACAGTGTAACTAGGCTTAGGAACGACCGTTCCAAGAGGTGAGTGCAGCTGCTCAACATTTACATCATCCATGTACCCCCTGTGGTTTCATACGTGAACTTCTCAACTCTATGTGCCTGAACTTCTTGTTTTTTTGCTTCTCTGGCGCTGAACTTCTGGCCTCTTTTGTACTGTACTGCCTGTTGTGATATAGCTGAACTTCTGTGCTAACATGTGTTATGAACTTCCTGAGTTCCTGCTGCTTAACTTGTTTTACTTTCTATTCGCTTGTTTTAGATCAATGATTATGTTCCAAAACAAGGAGCGTGAAGCTTCTGTTCAAGAAGTCGCAACATCTTTTGGTCCTCGCGGAATGCTTACATCTAATATGGCTGAGTGTGCACTCTATTGTCTACGTGCGAAGTACCAGGGATCGGATAAACTCATCCTGCCATATTGGGTTTGTGTAAGTCAACCATACAGTGATTTCTTTTCTGTTTTGTTCCTTACCATTTTAGTTAAAACTTGTTCGTCTCATTTTTGTATTTTTTCATATGTTGGTGTTGTCTGCATTATTTTAGGACAACATTTTCAGAGGTCATTTTGATTCCCGTGTGAGGAAGTACTTCATGGCGAGTGGTCCAAATAGCATGGATGCACATGATTTGGTATGCAATATCTTGTTCTTTGCCTCTGTATTAGTTTTGCAGTGCGATCCACTGTGTTAATATTTGTTTTATTTTTCTTTTGTACCGTTCTGATATTAATTCTCATTTTTAATGATTCGTGTGTTTATGATGCTTCAGGTTGTTTTCCCTACTTTTGACCCGCCTGAGCTTCCTGCTTCCATGGGTGGTGTCGGTCATTGGGTGTCGGTGTTCCTTGACCTGAAGAATTCAAGGTTCCAGCTTCTCGATTCCTACTATGGACCAAAAGATGAATGTGTGGTACACCTGTTTCGACAGATGATCGACAACATCAAGAGGCTTTGGAAGGATGCCAACAACGACAGGTAGACACCCTTCGGTCCTATTAGCATCGACAATTTCCCTCTGGATTGGATTGATGTCCCCCAGCAGCAAAACAAGTATGAGTTCGACTTTTTCTCTTTATCACATCTGTTTAACTGTAGTTGTACTTAAGCTGCGACGTGTTTAATTCGTTGGCTTTCTTTTTCTGTCCTAACACTATTTCTTTTACTTCGTTTGATGGCAGTATCGACTGCGGATTCTTCATGCTTACGAATGTTAATTCGTATCATGACGGGGTTCTTGCAAATTATTCCCATGAGAATATCGGGGATATCAGGAAGACGTGGCTGTACTCAATCGCTTCTTCTAACCTGTTTGAGACAGACTTCCAAGCTTTGTTTGGCTACTACACATGTAAGTATTTTGGAACTTGTACTGCTTACCTGCACTGCATCTTTTTATTCTACCTGAACTTCATATTTTTCTCTGAACTTGGACTTCTGCTTGAGGTCTGGCTGGGCTGCTAGTTTCGGAAGGAGAGGAGCACTTTCTTTGTACATGAACTTCATTTCTATCTTATTTAATTTTGCTTGTGTGTTTTGTTTTGCTTAAATGGACATGAGCATTTTCTTTTATAATTGAACTTCAGAGATGATGCCTTTCTATGGTTTTGTTAGCTGTAGTTGAATGATTTACAATTCATCGGTTTATCTTGAACTGTGCCTCTGGTTGTGCCTGAACTTCGTTTAGTTTTTTACTGCAACTAATTTTTTTAGGTCAGCTTGAGTAGTAACCATGTCATCTTTATTAGTTGGACTGCACATTGTGATGTTCCTGAACTTCAGTTGTATTTAATGGTGATGTTTTCTCTTCCTTTTTTCTTTGATAGTGGAACCGTTGGAGCTGACCGATTACCACTACTCATTCCTCGGGTCATAGGAATACCAGCCTAGGGAGGAACCGATGAGTACAGCTCCGATAGGAGATGATAGACCTCAGACCCTTATTCCTTCCAAGTTGGGGAAGCAGGCTGGTGGTATTCGTGGTACTCCAAAAACCCCTTGCTACAGGAAGGCTGATGCAGTCGAAGTAGCCGAAGCAGAAGTGATTTCGTCCGATGATGATTTTGAGAAGATTGCTTACCCGAGGAATGCTAAATGTGCTACTGGTACTGTTGCTGGTAGAGGTGGGAAGAATGTTGTGATCACCAGGAGGAAACCGGTAGTTGAGTCTGGGAACATAACTTCCTCCAAGAGAGCATCAAGATTGCCTTTGAAGTGGCGTTCTCCTGTCGCTCCCCTGAAAAAATACAGTTACCCTCATCTATCCGAGGCCCGGAAGTTGAAACAGTATGTGTTGAGTAAAGACGGTCTGGAGAAGTATTCTGAGTGAGTTACCCTCATCTGTCGCTCCCTTGCCTTGGAGTTGTAGTGTCTGAACTTCTGTTGTTGTATTGTCTGAACTGCCGTTGTTGTAGTATTTGAACTTCTGGTTTATGTCTCCTCTTGCCTTTTGAGTTATAGTGTCTGAACTTCTGTTTGTTGTTGTATCTGAACTTCTAATATTTTTTTACCATCCTTTTGTATTCTGCAGGACAAGCTACTGCATGTTTACCATCCCTGCGAATGTGATTGACCTCACAGGACGTGTCCTTTATACGCTTTTCGGTGAAGGGCAGCAGATGGAAGGAGACATAATGGATTATCTCATAAATTTGTGGAAGGATAAGCCGGAGACCTCTGAGATATTCACTAGTGCTGACAGGGTTGTACTTAGTCCCTACTTCATACAGGTATTAGTTCTTTGCACCCCTATCTCCTTCTTTTTGCCTTAGTTTTGTTGTAGTAGCATTTGGGAGGTGTTTTAATTGTGTTTTTGTGAATGCACAATACTGCCTGGAGTATGATTTCTTCGGTGCAACAGTTCCAAAGTTTGATGCAAAAAAATCTGCTGGTCTCCTCCCAATGTTTGGTTGCAAGGAAGAAGACCTTCTTAACGCAAAGCTGGTTAGGTTTTCATAACTCTTGCTTTTTTTAATTTCATGTGCATCCTTTTGCTGAGTTTGTCAAGAAAGTTTTTGTTCATGCCGGTTCTTCAGTACATATGCTTTTATAGTTTGTGTTCACCGGTCCTTTCATTCTTGGCAGGTTTTCTTGATTCTATTCAAGCCAATTGGCACAATGGCGCACTACAGTGTGTATGTGTTGAATAGATATCATGGGAGCATTGACATCCTTGATTCACTTTCTTACGATAATATGCAAACATCGCGATCGAGTTTCCACGGGGACTGCCAAAATATCGTGAGTGTTTCTTAGCCTGAACCTCCTTTCACATTCTATTGTTTGACACGAAGTTTATTATGCCTTGTGTTGACAAAATATGTTGCTATCTCTGTTTTGGTAATACTGCTTGAACTGACTGTCATTTAGAAGTTGAACTTCTGCTATTTTGTTTAGGTGGATCTTATGCAAGTGTCGCTTTTTTATGTACCTAAACTTAACTATTTTGGTTAACATGTTTTTGACTTCATCTAATTTTGTTATTTCCGGCAGATGAAGAGATTTGTTGGGTTGCTCGAGGAGGTGTACGGCAAGGCTGCATACAAGGCGAGCAAGCAGCCTAACTGGGTGACTATTGCAAAGAGGCCGACTTTCATCGATGTTCCGAAGCAGAAGAGTAATGATTGTGGTTTCTTTGCCGTGAAGTTCAGCTCTTCGTATGATGGCGATGAGATTGTTGAAGATTTTGGTGATGTGGAAGTATGTTCTGTCTTTGTTCTTTGTCTCATCATCCTTTGATTATTCTTGTGTGTTTTTGCTAAGACGCTCCTGCTGTGGTTTTAGATATCCATTACTAAACCATCGTTTTCACCTTTCTTTTGTTTGCAGGCTGCTGCAGATGACTGGAAGGTTGTGTTCATGCACACTCAGATTTTTAGCGAGAAGAATGAAGTCGTGCGTTCAGAGCTCCCTAAAGAGATCCAGTCCTTTGGCCCGTGAATTCGAAGCATTAGTTTCATCTGTAGATTTGATTTCGTATAGATTTTTAGGTTTGATAATGATTGGAACAATTCCGTAAAGATTTGGTTGTAAGAATGTTTTTAGTGATTTGTGTATCTATAGGTGCAACACTATTACTTATGATATTATGGACAAATGCATTTGGTGTGAAGAATGATTTGGCTTTGTGAATTTCAATGTACTACGTCATTTTTCAGTATCCATGTGTTGAATGTTTTTGCCCCAACAGATGTACCTGAACTTCTGCCTCGGTTTTGGTTTAACTGCTTGATTTTTTTGTGTTGTTTATTTTCGAGCTCGCAACATATGATCGTAGACTTGAACTTCTGCTTTGAGATGTGGCTGGGCTGCTGGTTTCAGATGGAGAGGATATTTTGTGTTGTGTAATGTATTGGTAATGTTCAACCCAACCAATATGTATGCTTTTGCATAGAATCTATATTTGTTTTTTGTGTTTTTTCAAGTGCGTACGTATTTCATATGTAAATCTGTGCAGAAATTTTGTTGACGTTTCTTTATCTTTTGTCGGCATTGTACATGAACTTCTGCACGTATCCAAGCAGAACTTCACATTTGAACGCGTTGTCTTAGGCTTGCTAACCTTAGTTTATGCGGTGAAACTTTATTTTTTAAGCATATTTTTTTCCTACATCGATTTTATATACCAGAACTTCTTCTATAAGCTGACCTGAACTTCAATACTATATGATTATTTGCTGGTTGCACTTTTATGGAATACAACACGAGCACCTCCTGCCATAATATACCAGGACTTCTGCAGTAAGCTTACTTGAACTTCACAGTATATGTTTTTCATGTTTGTTCTTGCTTGCACTTTCATGCAATACATCACCAGCACATCACTTCATCCCATAACATACCAGGACTTCTGCAGTAATATTACTTGAACTTCACAGTGTATGTTTTTCATTTTATTACTGCTTGCTCTTTCATGCAGTACATCATCAGCACAACACTTCATCTCATAACATACCAGGACTTCTGCAGTAATACTACGTGAACTTCACAGTGTATGTTACCAGGACTTCTTTGAAAGTTCAACAATAAAAGGGGATGACATAATATTCTGGACATTGACATGACATAAGTTTGCATTGTGTTAATTGACCTATTCTAACTATTCATCAGCCTTGCGCTCCTCCTAGGCTTTGGTTGTATAGGTTTTTGCTTGACATGTACCTCTTCCTCTTCATCTTCCTCTTCATCGTCCTCTTCCTCTTCCTCTTCATCATCCTCTTCCTCTTCGTCTTCCTCTTCTTCGACGGTGTCTTTGTCTTCCTCTTCCACCTCTTTCTTGTTGCTGGCTCTGGGTTTTGCTTTCTGTTTCTTCTCTGGCTTTTTGCTTGTCTTTTCAGCATCTGCTCGCTTCGGGCATGTTCTTGCATTATGTGGTTCATACTCCTTGCATATGCTACAAAGTCTGGTGCTTGCTTTCTGTGGGTGTGGTCCCTTCTTTTGTTCCATAACTTTGGGTTTCTGTTTTTGAGATTTGGGTTGCTTGACCTCCTCGGCATTGTTTCTTTCCAAGAGTGTTGGATAGGTCAGCTTGTTGTGTCCCGCAACCTGGTTGCACACACTACATTTCCTGTGTCCAAGTGGCACTCCATTCTCATCGAGCACCACGACTCTTCCTGCAGGTGGTGCCTTTATTTGCGCTCTCTTGTCACTTTTCTTTGCTGCAGTAATTTTCTTCCTACCCTTTGTTTCAGAATACAGCGGCAGTTTCATCGTCTCTTGCTGTCGCTGCTCCATTGATTGGCCATCACCCTGCTTGCATTGGTTGGCTTCGACGGCGGCGTTGACCATTTCAGCTGCATAATAGTGAAGGTCATCTTCAATTTCAGCGTCCTCTTCAGCCATCCTTTCGTCAGCATCCGCTCAATTTGCTGAATGTATTGCATCAAGCTCTTCCACGAGCCTCTTGAGAACATAGTAGGCTCTGTCATACTGCTGGTCACATCTCATCTCTTTCTTGTTAACCATCAAATTCAGCTGCAGCAAGATGTCTTGCTTCGATAGCCTTGAGCTGCCATCCGATGCGGTTGTGTTGTAGTCCCTTGTATCAAAGGTTGGCTGTGATTTTGCAGTCTTTGTGTACCGTTTGAGGATATACTTGTTTGGAAATTTGTCATGCTTCAGGTAGTCCAGTATGTTCATAATGTGAAGGCAGAACAGGCCTGCATTTTGCGATGAATGCAGAATACATAGTTTGTGAGCCAGCAATGAGTTTCATAAATTTTGATATGATACTACTAGTCTAGCTATTTAATGAGTTTGTTTTCCCGCTCACCTGTGTGTGTCCAGAGCTTGCATTCACACTCGTATATTTCATTGTCTGGGTCAGCTACAACCTGGAATTCATGCTTTGACCAGGAAAATCTTTCTTCATCATCATGGCCAGGCTTGTTGTGGTAGTACACAAGGTACTTAGTGGACTCTGCTGTACACTTTGCGCGAAATAGCGTGGCCTTTCTCATCCTATTCCTCATCTCAGTGTACACGGCTCTCGTGTACTTGATAGACATGTCTTCCTCGTAGCCGTAAGTTGTCTTTGTCACAGGATTGGTCTGCACATGTCAAAAAGTAAGATATTAGTCGAAGCAGAATCATATGGGTTTCATTTTTTAAAATTCAAAGTGCACGTGTTGAAGGTAAACAGAACATGATGGTGGTGTTTTGTACTTGTCATCATACCATGCTGGTCATTGTTTGCTCGTTCTCCTTTTGCATCCGAGTTTGTATGCAAGCATTGACCCGCCTAGCAAACTTATGTAGGTTTTGGGTCCCCTTGACAAACCCTTTCTTTAGCACGTGGTTCATGCTCTCGCTTCGTTGTGTGGAAGTCATTCTAGCACAGAAAATGTTCTTGTAATATGCTGAAATCCACATCTTCCTATCACTCCAGAGCTGCATCATCATCTGGTCGTTCTCCAGGTGGTACTTGTGTACGAGTTCAGCCCAGGCATCTTCAAACTCCGTTGGCATCAGCGGCCAGTTCAATATAGCTGTGAACTCCTCTTTGAATGTTTTATACTTTTTGTACAGCAACGCGAGGTATTCCCTGTACTTCTTCAATATGTGCCAACGGCATAGCTTGTGGACGGTGTTTGGAAATGATTGTGGTATAGCTTTCGCCATTGATGGGCACTGGTCTGATCGAATTAAAAAAAATGAAACTTGATTCTTTTTTGTACTGATGGTGAACTTATGTTGCACAAGTAATTGAACTTCACATCTAGTAGTATGGCTATCTAAGAATGTCACATGTATTTTTTTCTTACATCAGTGTTGCTGAACTTCTGTGGTACCAGTGCTTGAACTTCACAGTTAGTAGTATGACAAACTAGTAGTGTCACACTCAAAAATTTTCTTACACCAGTGTTGTTGAACTTTCTGTGGTAGCAGTGATTGAACTTCGCATAAATAACTATGTTTTTCTGAACATGCTACATATTTTTTATATAACAACTTCGTCCTTGAACTTCTATGATTCATGTACTTGAACTTCACATTCATAACTAATTTTTTTCTAAACATGTGACAGATAATTTTGCTTTCTTGTATTGCTAGTTGGACTTCTGTGCTAACAGTGGTTGAACTGCATTTTTTTACATATTTTTCAGAAAAAACAAATGTACCCAATCAACAGAGACCCATAGACTGAAAAAGATGATGAAACTTGAGGAGTTTTTTTTGAACTCACCTGTTAGAATGCAAGTTGGGTGCTTGTTCTTCATGCACCGTAGAAATGTATCGAACAGCCACTTGAATGACTTTGCATCTTCGTCTCTTATCAGGGAAACGACAAATATTGTTGACTGCAAGTGATGGTTTGTTCCAACAAACACTCCCAGGGGCATATGAAATCTGTTAGTCTTGTAAGTCGTGTCAAGTGTTACACAATCGCCGAAGTCTTGATAGGCTCCTCGGTAGCTTGCATTGGACCAGAAAATGTTTTTAATTGACTTGTTCTTTTCCACTTGGATGTCATAGAAAAACTCATCATTTATTGCCTTCATGTCTTTGAAGAATGAAACAAGTTTTAATACATCATCCAAATCATCTTTCCTTGCATTCATGGCTTTCCTGCAAATCACACGCCAACATGCATTTGTTATTTTTGCTATCAAAGGGGTTGTGAGCTAGGATGCTATTTTACATTGCAGCATGTGGGTGTTTGAATACTTACTGGTTTAGCAGGTCTCGTCCGGTCATGCTTAGGAAGTAGCTTCCATCTTCATTTTCAGATAGCATGGACATGATTGTTGTGTGCTTGACATCATGGTACTGCAGGGGCTTTACATACTCCAGAATAGTGGGGTCATAATTCTTGTGTGAGTGCAAGAATACCAGCATGTCATCAGTTTGCATGAGCTGGTGATTATGATTGTACTCAATGTCCACTACCACGCATGTGTCATCCTCCTGCACCTTCACCCTCATTCTTGCATTGCAGCCCGTCCTCTACGATGTTTTGTTTCGCTTCCTGTTGGCCTCTGAAACAGAAGATGTGTGTATCCCTTGGAAGGCGCAAACAAAATACTTGTGGTTGTCATTTCCACCCGTCTTCCTGATTCCAAAACCAGCGTGCCTGGCGTATCTGTTATAAAATTCCCTTGCTTTCTCTACATCTTTGAATCCCATCTTTAGTCTTGGTATTAGATAATCCGGTAGATCCGGCGTCTGCAGAAAAAGAAAAAAAAATCCAAACAACACGTTAAAATGCAGTTTATGAACTTGTTATTCTGGAGGGAGCAGAAAATGTGCAGATAATACAAGATGTGTATATAAATATTTTTTGTTTCACTTACGTGCGTGTATGATCGCAACTCCGCCGGTGTCGGCTGTTGTCCCTCTGGGATGGGGCATGGCGGAGTAATCATAGCAGGATGCAGCAGTGGATCACGAGGAGGAAGGAGGGCTGAAGATGGCCTCTCTCTTGTTTGCGTCCTTTTTGCTTGAGGTGGTTGTGGAGGTATTGCGATCCTGGTCTTGGTTTGCTCTTTTGTTTTGTGAAGCAATCCATCTACCTTATGCCCCATAGAATTCTGACTTGTAGCAGCAGCAGTAGGATCAAACAGTGGTAGTGTGAAGATCACTCTCCTCCGCGTGTGTGTTGCTGTTGGATTTGTCCTGGGATCCGGTTTAGTTGCTTCGCTTTGGCATTGATGAGGCACACCAGGATAACCTCCAGAGTTACACGCAGGACTTGAGCTAACCCCCTCCTCCATCGGCGTGCTTGGGAGTCTGCTGGTGGATACAAAGAATCCGCGGGGGATTTCCGGCATCCAATTAGGTGGAGGCGCAAACCTGTGCGGATAGGGCTGTGACCCAGCATCTTGGAAGTATCCGTGTGTTTCGGGTGTCATCCATTTTTGGTTTGGAGTAGGTTGGTAATGTTGTTGGTGCGTTTGAGGTGTGACCCATTGAGGGGGTGGTGCAACGCGTACAGGCTTTGGATTGTGTACTTGCTGCTGGGAACTTCTAAGCTTCTTCATGCGTCTCTCGTCTTGCTGACATAAAAGAAAAAAATGTCTATTAGCACACAAGTTATATCTGCATATACCTTTGTAACTGAACTTAGCATTATTCATAGCCTGAACTTCTCTATATAAAAGTGGTGAGAGCCATCACACTATGCATTGAGCTGAGCATCTGCCAATGCCTTTGTACCTGAACTGAGCACCCTTCACAGAATGAACTTCACATCATGTTTTTTAATTCTACAATATTTGATTACTTATATGTACCTGAACTGAGCACTCTCCACAACCTGAACTTCTTGTTTTGCAAAGGGGAAATACTGTCTACAGTTAAAAAATCTGAACCTTCATGAGTTTTTGAATGGTTGGACTGCTAGTGCATACCAACCTGACCTTCATGTCATATCACATGCATGTTCTATTTTCCTTTTTTTGCATAGAACCAGACACATACCAACCTGAACTCTAGCACACTTACTAGTTGAACTTCACATGGCTTTTGCACATGTGAATGTGAATGCAGGCAGATTTTATAGTGTTTGTAGCCTGGACTGAGGCTCACATACTACCTGAACTTCACATGCCTGTAAGCAGGCAGGCAGATTTTACAATGCTGTTTTGTAGCCTGGACTGAGGCTCATACACTACCAGAACTTCACATGGTCGTAAGCAGGCAGGCAGATTTTAAAAAAGTTGTTGTAGCCTGGACTGATGCTCACACACCACCTAACTTCACATAGCTATAAGCAAATAACAAACCGAAGGAAGGAAGAAGTTCAACCATACCCTGGCTAGAAGGTCGGCCAACCTTTTTGCAGCAGCTGATAGGCCACCTTGAGAACAATTCGTCGTGGAGGTAAGAGAGGAATTTGATGGCAATCCATGTCTTGCAGGGGGCGCGAAGTTCATCTGCACGAAGCAAGAAGGTGAGAGAAGGCAAGATTGAGGAAGAAGGCAAGATCAGGGAGGAAATTCATATACCGTTCTTAGATTTGAAGGCGCTGCCGATGCGGCCTCCACCGCCGACATGCTTCCTTGGGTGCGCTGTTCGCCGTAGGTTGCGCCTTGGCCGTCACGAGCACTGCCAAGCCGTCTGGCGGCGACGATGGACCAAGGATGAGGCTTCCGGAAGTCCATGGCGGCCGTTCGTCGCAGAAATCCGGCGGCTTCGCCGGCTCCAGGCGACGCGGGCTCCCTCGCGCCGGCGTCCGCCGTCGCTCGCTCGCCCGCGCCGACGGTCGGGCAGGAGGTGGAGTCGGAGGGGGCGGAGCTCGATCTAGTCGGCCAGGATCTGGAGAAGGAAGGGAGGCGCTGGATCCGGCGGATTTTCGGCGGCGAATCACGGCGGAGATCGAGGGGAGGAGCGGCGAGGAGGGGGTTGGGGAGGGGCGGCTCGATCGAGATCGGGGTCCAGGTGGGATTCTGTCGGGATCGGGGTCCAGGTGGGATTCCGTCGGGCTGGGCCGGCAGTCTAGGGAAGTTCGGGAACCTGTCTTCGGGCTCTATATAGGGCTGCTGTGATCCAAATAGTTATTCTAATCCTGGGATTAGAATAGTGCCATATATATATATAGCACGTTTGTGAGCACGGGCCGAGGCATAGTGCATCTACGTGTAAAAGGCGGTTCTACGCATGAAATTAAAATATAAATGACATTATTATTTTCGGATCAGATCATGAATTTTGCAATTTGCGTATAAACAAAAATTGGTCTATCAGACACCCATACTCTATTGAATTCTAACATGTGCATGTATTTATTTCATACTATCGATCCATAGAGTGAGAGCGGTTTGAAATACAGCAATGCATTGCTTTTGCAATTCATATATAAACATTAATTCACCTGCAAAAAAATAATATAAACATTAATTAGTGCACTCCATGTTGTTAGTGTGAAGCACTTTATACATTTGTCACTTACATGGACACATTCCAAATTGCTAGCTACGAAATAGAATACATGTTGAATTCAACATAAAGGGGGTTTCGAAGATTCGAATTCATAGGAAGTGCATTCATCTATTTGAACCCGAGATAATGACATTTGTAAATCATATCTAAAAGGGGGCATCAATCTTTGTTGTGCGTTTGAACATGCTATATATTCATACGCATGTCTAACTATTTTTTTGCAACCAAGGAGATTATATCTGGAACCATGCATGAACTGAGGTAAGTTGCATATTTTTTAATATATACTCGTTTACAATGTATATTCAAATGTACCCCATCCATTCAAAAACAATCATAGTTTTAGGACTTTCAAGAGTAAAGATTTGTGAAGTTTGACAAATCCTGAAAGTTCAATTCAAGAGAACCGAAAACATTAATGCTTCTGCTCCCAATATTGAACGAAGCGCCAAATAAGCCTCTGGTCACCCGAAACCACGCGAGACTAATGTTTGGTGGTAGGAAATTACTGTACGGACTCTGGCACATGTAGCCTATCGGCCCGATGTCCAAAGATCTAAAACGGGGTAGGTTTGTAACTTCACCAACATGCCAGTCTCAACCGCCTCCTAGAAGCATTCATACGCCGTGGGCGCCTAAACACCCATGCACTCGGCCGAAATCTATCCCTCCCACCATTTGGGACACCTGAGATTACTGTCCTACCCCCAACCCGCAATATGTCCTAAATTTTAGATGGGCGCAAAGTTTGTAACTTTTCCCAAATTTCAAACAAGCGCGTCCCAAACAGAAACATTGTTCACCCTTAGTCACCCTCCCTCCGTTTCCCCATTCATACTCCGTGGGCGTCAAAACCCCTCTCCACCAGCCGTGAAACCACAGCCTCCTCCGTCCTCCACCCCATCGTGCCCAATCCACTGTCGCCCTCCTCCATCATGCAGGAGCTGGTACCCCGACATTGTCATCCAACGCAACCGCAACCGCAACGCCCTCAAGGACTTAGCAGCTGAACCCGAGGCAGAGCTGCCTCCACGACGTCCACACCTGCGTGCGCCGTACCAGAACCACTTCGACCACGCCATCCCGCGCCTCACCGCTGCCGCTCCACTGTCGCAACCGTCCACCGCACCGGAGCTGTTCCCGCTACACCATTATTCACCGCCTCGGATCTCGTTCCCCGTCCCCGACAGACGGCCACTGCACCATACTCAACAACTTGGTCATGGGTTCGTCCAAGGCTCCACCGTCCTCCACAACTTCTCATTTGCAGCGAACCACAAGAAGATCATTGGAAAAATAGAAGGAGGACACAACACTGCCAGCAGAAAGAGGTACTCCTCTTCCCTTATTCGTGCAAATCTTACGTCTCTGCTCACACCGTATTCATCCCACGAAAGAAACTAGTTGAGCGCTTCATACTGCATCTTCTTCGTGATACTAAATGCACAAGGTTTCCTCCCATTTACTATTTCACCTTTTCTAGAGGTCAGTAGCCTGCCTGGATTTCAATTCAGGGTCAGTCGAATCGCAATTAAAAGAAGCAGCACCCGCTTAGGCGCGCGGAGCACCTAGTCCGCATGTTCGCCGGGGAAGTAGTGCATCGGTGTCTATCATAGGGGTGTGGGGTGCAGGAGCTGCTTGCGCCCGATCTGGAGGTCGGCGGGGCTTGAAGGGATGGCCGGGGCGGTGCCAAGCACAGCGGTGCAGTGAGGTCGAGGGGAGGGCGGAGGCAGGGGATTGGGCCGGTGGTCGCTGACGTTTCAAGGAAGATCGTAACACTGACTGGCTGGAGGTAGATGAAGGCGGTCTGCCCGTTCTTTGTACATCGGACGGTGCAGAAAAAATGGACTGACCTATTTGTTTTCAGTCGACTATTATTTTCATAGGACCACACCTTGTGGTGTGCTGGAGGAGCATCTGCATTTCCCAGCCATCCCGGTGCTCCTATTTCAAAATCCTAGAATCTAGTAATTTCGTGTGCCATGCATGTTGTAGAGCTATCATATGTCTCCCGTCATTTATTTCTCACCGACCTGCTATCTGCTACCTTTACACTGTACTACTTGTGCACACACTTCACCATACTCATACTATTGTTTTTTTATGCATGGGTATTTCAGACTCTGACGCAGTGTTGATGAATACAAAAAACAAAAGATAGAAGTCGCTCCAGTGTAATTTGAAGATAAGCACTAAGCGTCTCAGCGCTCTAAAGGGTGCAGTGCCAGCAGATGGAGATAGTAAACGTAGCTCTGCAGTTGATGATCTCAATTGACACACACAACCATCCCAGGTGCTTGCTTTAACTTCCCGCTGTCAAATGTGGTTGCATGTTGCATATGGTGTCTAGCTTGTATTGCTTCCAATTTGGTTAAATTGCATCAGCTTACTTTACACATTATACCTTTGATAATGACATGCCGTCATGTTTTTGATACATACTACATATGTCTATTAACCATATTCGTACATCAAACTAATGCTCTTTTGTATCCCTCATCAATCACTTATGACGAGACAGTCACCCGAGTGGGTTATTGTGAGACGCGCTACTCATTTAAAGAGTGCAGTGTCATCCTCCCCACATGATTTTCAAGAAATAGCAAGGCTAAATGAAGATAGTCAACGTAGCTCTCTAGTTGATGACCGCAATTCCCCCACACCACCATCGCAGGTGCTTGCTCTTACTTGGCAGTGTGATATGTGGTTGCATGTTGCATATGGTGTCTACCTTGTAATGCTTCTAATTAGGGTAAATTGCATCTGCTTAGTTAACACATTATACCTGTGAATATAACATGCGTTCCTGTTTTTGGTACATATTACGTCTTTGTATTAACCATGTTCTTAATCAAACTACTTTTCTTGTGTATCCCTCATCAATCACTTCTGACAAGACACCTTCAAGTTGGCAATGTAATATTGGTTGCATCTTGCATATCATTTCAAACATGTATTGCCTCTAATTTGTTGAAGTGCCACTTATAATGAGACACATCTAACTTGGTAGAGTGATTTTGGTTGGATCTTTCATATGGTGTCTAGATTGCATTGCTTCCAATTTGTTGAAATGCCTTCTGCTTAGAGTTTTTCATACATATTCCATCCTCCTACAATGTGGTTGCCATACATAAAAGTTGTGTTCGTCAGTATCATGCATCAACGAATTTGGAAGTGCGAATTTCCTTCCTTTTTCTTGTGTGTTTACTTGACAAGGCAAAATCTAAAAGGACGAAGGCACAAAATGATGGTGGTCCTCTGGAGCAACCAAAATAGATCATCTCTGCAGATTCTCCTGCTACTCCTACTGCAGTGCAAGTTCCAAATCTCATCTCCCCTACTCCACAACCCCAGGTGCTTGCTCTAACATGGCAGTGTGATATCTGGTTGCATGTTGCATATGGTGCCTAGCTTGTATTGCTCCTAATTTGTTAAATTGCATCTCCTTAGCTTACACTTATACATGTGAATATGACATGCCTTCATGTTTTTGGTACATACTACATATGCCTACCACACCATGTTCTTACATCAAACTACTGTTCTTGTGTATCCTGCATCTATCGCTTATGATGAGACGGTCACGCCCGTGGGATAGTATGAGACGCTCTACTCTTATAAAGAGTGCAGTTTCATCCTCTCCACATGATTCTCAAGAAACAACAAGCCTAATTGAAGATATTGAACGTAGCTCTGTACTTGAAGACCACACTTCCCCTACACCACCATCGCAGGTGCTTGCTCTAACTTCGCTGTGTGATATGTGGTTGCATGTTGCATACGGTGTCTAGCTTGTAATGCTTCTAATTATGGTAAATTGCATCGCTGCTTAGTTTACACATTATACCTGTGAATATGACATGCCTTCCTATTTTTGGTACACACTACATCTATGTGTTAACCATGTTCTTACATGAAACTACCTCTCTTCTGTATCATGCATCAATCACTTACGATGAGACACCTTTATTCATTTCATATTGCATATTATTTCTAGCCTGTTGCGATGTATTGCTTCTAATTTGGTCAAATACATTTGTTAGGCCCCCTTTTAATTTGGCAGAGTGATATTGGTTTCATCTTTCATATGGTTTCTAGCTTGCATTGCTTCTAACTAGTTCAAACACCTTGTGCGTAGTTTACACTTTATACATCATACATGTCAATATGTCATGCCGTCCTATTTTTCATACACATTCCATCCTCCCATCATGCGTCTGTCTTACATGAAAGTAGTGCTCGTCAGTATCATGCATCAATGAGTTTTGAAGAACAAATTTTATTCCTTTTTCTTGTGGGTTTGACTTGACAAGGCAAAATCAAAAAAGAGGAAGGAAAAGAGTAAGAAAGGCGATGGTGGTGGTCCTCTGCAGCAACGTAAACAGAGCATCTGTACAGATTCTCCTTGTACTGCTAGTGCATTACAAGTTCCAAGTCTCCGCTCCCCTACTCCACCATCCAAGGTGCTTGCTCTAACTTGACAGTGTGATATCTGGTTGCATGTTGCATATGGTGTCTAGCTTGTATTGCTCCTAATTAGTGTAAACTGCATCTGCTTAGCTTACACATGATATGTGTGAATGTGACACGCTTTCCTGTTTTTGGTACATACTATATCTGTCTATCACACCATGTTCTTACATGAAACTACTCTTCTTGTGTATCCTGCGTCAGTCACATATGATGGGACTCCTTTAAGTTGGCAGTGTGATATTGGTTTGTGTCTTGAATATGATTTCTAGCATGTAGTGCTTCTAGTTTGATGAACACCACCTATGACGAGACAGTTTTAACTTGGCAGAGTGATATTGATTGCACCTTCCATATGGTGTCTAGCTTGCAGTGCTTCTAATTTGTTGACGTGCCTTCTGCTTAGTTACCACATCATAGGTGTGAATATGTCAAGCCGTCTAGTTTTTCGTACATATTCCATCCTCGTATCATGACTTTGCCTTTCATCATAGTAGTGTTCGTCAGTATCATGCATGAATGCGTTCTGAAGAGCAAATTTTATTCCTTTTTCTTGTCGGTCTGACCTCACAATGCAAAATCAATAAAGCGGAAGGAAATTGGTAAGGCATTGGATGATGGTGGCCCTTCCGAGCAAGTGAAACAGAGGGTCTCTGCAGATTCTACTCCGCCATCCTCCCAACAAGATTCGCAAGACAACGCAAGGCTAGACACTCACTGTAGATGTGTAGATGATGAGCACATCTCCCCTACTCCACCATCACAGGTGCTTGCTCTAACTTGGCACTATTATATGTGGTTGCATGTTGCATATGATGTCTAGCTTGTATTGCTTCTAACTTTGTTGAATTGCATCTGCTTACTTTACACATAATGCCTGTGAATATGACACGTGTTCCTCTTTCTAGAACATACTATATCTAATCACACCATGTTCTTACATCAGACTACTGTTCTTGCATATCCCGCATCGGTCGCTTATGATAAGGCACCTTTAAGTCGCCACTGTGATATTGGTTGTGTCTTGCATATGATTTCTAGCATGTACTGCTTCTAATTTGTTGAAACGCTAGACAGTTTGAACTTGGCAGAGTGATATTGGTTGCACCTTTCATATGGTGTCTAGCTTGCAGTGCTTCTAATTTGTTGAAATGCCTTCTGCTTAGTTACCACATCATAGGTGTGAATATGTCACGCCGTCCTGCTTTTCGTACATATTACATCCTCGTATCATGTGTTTGCCTTTCATCCGAGTAGTGTTCGTCAGTATCATGCATGAATGAGTTCTAAAGAGCGAATTTTATTCCTTTTTCTTATCAGTTTGACTTCACAATGCAAAATCAATACAACTGAAGGAAATTAGTCCGACAGTGGATGATGGTGGTCCTTCGGAGCAACTCAAACAGAGGGTCTCTATAGATTCTACTCCGCCATCCTACCAACAAGATTCGCAAGACAACACAAGGCTGGACTGTCAATGTAACGGTGTAGATGATGAGCACATATCCCCTACTCCACCATCACATGTGCTTGCTCTAACTTGGCACTATTACATGTGGTTGCATGTTGTGTATGATGTCTAGCTTGTATTGCTTATAACTTTGTTGAATTGCATATGCTTACTTTACACATAATGCCTGTGAATATGACACCTATTCCTGTTTCTAGAACATACGTGTAGATGATGAGCACATCTCCCCTACTCCACCATCACAGGTGCTTGCTCTAACTTGGAACTGTTATATGTGGTTGCGTGTTCCATATGATGTCTAGTTTGTATTGCTTCTGATTTTGTTGAATTGCATCTGCGTAGCTTACAACTTATACCTGTAACGATCACTTACCCATAAGACACATTTAACTTGGGAGTGTGATGTAGGTTGCATCTTGCATTGTCTTCTAGCTTGTACTGCTTCTAATTTCTTGAAATGGCACTTACGACGAGACACTTTTTACCTGATAGAGTAATATTTGTTGCATGTTCATATGGTGCCTAGCTTTCATTTCTTCTAATTTTTTTGAAATGCCTTCTGCTTACTGTTTTTCATACATATTCCCTCCTCCTATCGTACGTCTGAATATGTAATGTTGTCTTCTTTTTGTATATATTCCATCCTCCTATCCTATGCTTGCCTTACATCAAAGTAGTGTTCGTCTGTATCATGCATCAACCAGTTATGCAGAGCTAATTTTATTCATCTTCTTTTGGTTTTGACTTCATAAGGCAATATCAGAAAATAGGAAGGAAAAGAGTAAGTTAGGGGATGTTGGTGGTCCTCCGGACCGACGCAAACAGAGACTCTCTAGATTGGCCACTGCTACTGCTAATGAAGTTGAAGTCCCAACTCTACATGATGAGTTCATATCCCATACTCCACCATCGCAGGTGCTTGCTCTAAGTTGACAATGTGATAATTGGTTTCATGTTGCATATGTTGTCTAGCTTGTATTTCTTCTATTTTGATTAAATTGCACCTACTGAGTTTATACGTTATACATGTGCATATGACATGCCTTTCTGTGTCTAGAATACACTGCATCTATCAGTCATACCATGTTCTTACATCAAAGTACTGCTGTTGTGTATCCCGCATCAGTCACTCATGATTGGACGCTTTTAACATGACAGTTTGATAGTGGTTGCATCTTGCATTGATTTCTACGTTGTACTGCTTCTAATTTTTTGAAATGCCACTTTTGACAAGACACTTTTAACTAGGCAGAGTGATATTGGTTGCATCTTTCATATGGTGTCTAGCTTGCATTACTTCTATTTTCTTGGAAATCCTTCTACTTAGTTTACACATCGTAGTTGTCAATATGTCACGCCGTCCTATTTTTCATACATATTCCATCCTCATACGGTTGTATTACATCAAAATATTGCTTGTATGTATCATGCATCAATGAGTTCTGAAGAGCGATTTTATTCTTTTGTGTTGTGGGTATTCCTTGACATGGCAAAGTCAAAAAAGAGCAAGGAAAAGAATATGGTAGGCAATGGTGTTACTCTTCGGGTGAAACGGAAATGGATCTGCCCTCGAGATTCTGCTGGTACTTATAGTGCAGTAGAAGGTCCAAGTCCACCGGCTAAATCTACAAACACAGTATCACCTGCTCCACCAGCTGCAACATCCGCTTCAACCGTCCCAGCATCTCAAGGAGTTACTCATTCGTTTGCTCCGGAACTGGCCAGTTCCCAAGCTGCATTCACACCTAACACTACTTTCGAACCACTGCTGACACAACAGGACTTGGCAAGATCAGATGAACCTCATGAGCACCAACACCAAGACGGTACCTGACCGAGTAAAGTTGCAGTTGCATGCTCCTTTATATGTACTCTCATAGTTTAATGTGCACTAACACTTTCCATATTCGTTGTTGAACTAGCACCACGGTGCAAGCGGATACAGACATCAGGGATAATGCTTGACAGGTTAACAAAATCTAAAGGAGGAAGAATGAAGATCCATTTTGAGGCGGGTTTAAAAAGGCCACGTGATGCTACAGTCAACCAAGTTAGTATCAGAGGCAGCCATTCACTACAAAAAAAAGACACATCCGTGACATTTTGGGCCGAACGAATTTTTTTCTGTCATACATATGACACTTCTATGATGATAATTGTGACAAAACCCGGTATCATCATAGATGTGGTGGGCTCCTACTTCTATGACAAAAAATCATGACAGAAATAGGGCTTTTCGTCCTGGGCGGGCCGGAGATGCAGCTGCATGACATTCTTTCGGCCGTCCATGACAGAAAAACCGTGGTAGAAGCGAGGGGGAGGAAAATTTCGGGGAGTTCCCGGTTACGGTGGGAGGTCGGGGGCCGAGCGATGCGCGTTTCTCTCGTACACATACGCGCGTGTGTGCGAGGCGTTGGCTCTAACTAAACTCGAGCGAGGCGTTGGGCTCTAACTGAACCCGAGCGATTGCACTGCAGGCTACGCGTTACTGAACCCGAGCGATCGATCGATGGATGTTAACTGAACCCGATCGAGCGATTCCTTCGCTACTACTGCTAACTGAAGCCGATCGATGCTGCCTCTGGGATGTGCAGTGAGCGTTGCGGGGGGGGGGGGGGGTTGGATGAACAGTGAGCGGTGGCGTTGCCTCTGGATGAACAGGACCCCGTGGTGTGGTGGAGGGCTGGATGAACAGTAGACGGTGGAGGGGTGCCCGTGGAGGGGTGGTTGAACAGGACCCCGTGGTGTGGAGGGCTGGATGAACAGTAGACGGTGGAGGGGTGCCCGTGATGGGGTGGTTGAACAGTAGCTGGTGGAGTAGCGCGCGGTGGAGGCTGGATGAACAGGAGCCCGTGGAGGCTGGAGGAGGTCGACGGTAGCCCGTGGAGGCTGGAGGAGGTCGACGGTGGAGATGAACAGTATCCCGTGGAGTCTCGTTTTGCGGTACGCCACATCCCTCCCGACCAACAGGACCCCCGTTTCGACCATAGCACTTCAACACAAGTCCGTTTCGTCGTTTCGACCATAGGAGGTCTGTTTCATCCGTTTTGCGGTAGGCCACACCCCTCCCGATCAACTGGACCCCTGTTTCAACCGTAGGAGATCCGTTTCCTCCGTTTTGCGGTACGCCAGACCCCTCCCGATCAACAGGACCCCATTCCGAACGTAGGAGGTCCGTTTCCTCCGTTGTGCGGTACGCCAGGCCTCGTTTCCATCGCCTGTTCCGTCCAAGCCCTCCCGATGAACACGCCCATGCATTCTGTTCCGACCCAGCTGGTTGGCTCCCACACGTTCCGTTGCCTCCCGATGAACACGAGGCATTCCGTTGCCTCCCCATGAGCACGACGCATTCCATTGCCTCCCCATGAACACGACGACGACGCTGTTTCTCCGTTCCGACCCAGCCATGTACACGAGCCCTGGCCGTACGTATGCGTGAGTAGGCGTTCGAGACCCCGCCCGTATGTACACATACGTGGCCGTATTTTCTTTATTGCACCCTGGCCGCTGTACGTACGTGTACATGCTACGTGCGCGTCTGTACTACGACACGTACGCGCCTCTACTACGACACGTGCGCACCTCTACATCCACCAGTATATATGTACGTACACGTTCGCGACCAGAATGACAACGCTACGTACGCTTCGACCAGGTGGGTCCCGACTGTCAGGCACTTCCTTGCGTGCGAAAATATAGCTGGTGGGTCCCAGCAGTCAGGGGGCAAATCGTTTTTTTATCCGGACGCACTTCCTTGCGTGCGAAGATGTAGCTGGTGGGTCCCAGCAGTCAGGGGGGTGAATCATTTTTTTGCCCGGACGCACTTCCTTGCATGCAAAGATATAGCTGGTAGGTCCCAGCAGTCAGGGGGAAACATTTTTTTTTTGCGAAATACGTTGGCCCGTCCGGTGGGTCCCCGCTGTCAGGTGGAGGAATCATTATTTTGCGCGTAATAAGGAGGCACTTCCTTACTGTAGCCGTGGACCTAGCTGTCAGCCTCTCCACGTATAGTCCATGTCCGATGAAAGTCGTTCCTTGACCATGTTGACCATGCCGCGCCGAGAGCACCACGGCGGTGGATGACGACGAGGACTAGGTGTTGGAAATATGCCCTAGAGGCAATAATAAATTAGTTATTATTATATTTCATTGTTCATGATAATCGTTTATTATCCATGCTAGAATTGTATTGATAGGAAACTCAGATACATGTGTGGATACATAGACAACACCATGTCCCTAGTAAGCCTCTAGCTCGTTGATCAATAGATGGTTACGGTTTCCTAACCATGGACATTGGATGTCGTTGATAATGTGATCACATCATTAGGAGAATGATGTGATGGACAAGACCCAATCCTAAGCCTAGCACAAGATCGTGTAGTTCGTATGCTAAAGCTTTTCTAATGTCAAGTATCATTTCCTTAGACCATGAGATTATGCAACTCCCGGATACCGTAGGAGTGCTTTGGGTGTGCCAAACGTCACAACGTAACTGGGTGGCTATAAAGGTGCACTACGGGTATCTCCGAAAGTGTCTGTTGGGTTGGCACGAATCGAGACTGGGATTTGTCACTCCGTGTAACAAAGAGGTATCTCTGGGCCCACTCGGTAGGACATCATCATAATGTGCACAATGTGACCAAGGAGTTGATCATGGGATGATGTGTTACGGAACGAGTAAAGAGACTTGCCGGTAACGATATTGAACAAGGTATGGGGATACCGACAATCGAATCTCGGGCAAGTATCGTACCGATAGACAAAGGGAATTGTATACAGGATTGATTGAATCCTTGACATCGTGGTTCATCCGATGAGATCATCATGGAGCATGTGGGAGCCAACATGGGTATCCAAATCCCGCTGTTGGTTATTGACCGGAGAGTTGTCTCGTCCATGTCTGCATGACTCCCGAGCCCGTAGGGTCTACACACTTAAGGTTCGATGACACTAGGGTTATAGGGAATAGATGTACGTGGTTACCGAATGTTGTTCAGAGTCCCGGATGAGATCCCGGACGTCACGAGGAGTTCCACAATGGTCTGGAGGTAAAGATTTATATATGGGAAGTCATCATACGGTCACCGGAATAATTCGGGGGGTTACCGGTATTGTACCGGGAACACTGAAGGGGTTCCGGGGGTCCACCGAGAGGGTCCACCTGCCCCGGAGGGCCCTATGGGCTGTGTGAGGAGAGGGACCAGCCCCTTAGTGGGCTGGGCGCCTCCCTCCTAGGGCCCATGCGCCTAGGGTTTGGGGGAACCCTAAAAGGGGGCGCCCCCCTTGCCTTGGCGGGCAAGGCAACCCCCCTGGCCGCCGCCCCTCCTCAGATTGGATCTGAGGGGGCCGGCCCCCCTCTCCCTTGCCGCTATATATATGTGGGGGTGGGAGGGCAGCCGCACAAAAGTTCTGGCGCAGCCCTCCCCCTCTCCCAAGTCCTCCTCCTCTCCCGTGGTGCTTGGCGAAGCCCTGCAGGATTGCCACGCTCCTCCTTCACCACCACGCCGTCGTGCTGCTGCTGGATGGAGTCTTCCCCAAACTCTCCTTCTCCCCTTGCTGGATCAAGGCACTGGAGACGTCACCGGGCTGCACATGTGTTGAACATGGAGGCGCCGTTGTTCGGCACTTAGATCGGAATCAACCGTGATCTGAATCGCTGCGAGTACGACTCCTTCATCCGCGTTCTTGCTACGCTTCCGCTTAGCGATCTACAAGGGTATGTAGATGCACTCTCCTTCAACTCGTTGCTAGATTACTCCATAGATTGATCTTGGTGATGCGTAGAAAATTTTAAATGTCTGCTACGATGCCCAACAGTGGCATCATGAGCTAGGTCTATGCGTAGTTTCTATGCACGAGTAGAACACAAGTTGTGGGCGTCGATTTTGTCAATTTACTTGCCGTTACTAGTCTTATCTTGATTCGGCGGCATCGTGGGATGAAGCGGCCCGGACCGACCTTACACGTACGCTTACGTGAGACAGGTTCCACCGACTGACATGCACTAGTTGCATAAGGTGGCTAGCGGGTGTCTGTCTCTCCCACTTTAGTCAGATCGGATTCGATGAAAAGGGTCCTTTTGAAGGGTAAATAGAAATTGGCATATCACTTTGTGGTTTTGGCGTAGGTAAGAAACATTCTTGCTAGAAACCTATAGCAGCCACGTAAAAATTTGCAACAACAATTAGAGGGCGTCTAACTTGTTTTTGCAGCATATGCCTTGTGATGTGATATGGCCAAAAGGATGTGATGAATGATATATGTGATGTATGAGATTGATCATGTTCTTGTAATAGGAATCACGACTTGCATGTCGATGAGTATGACAACCGGCAGGAGCCACAGGAGTTGTGTTAATTTATTTATGACCTGCGTGTCAACTTAAACGTCATGTAATTACTTTACTTTATTGCTAAACTGTTAGCCATAGTAGTATAAGTAATAGTTGACGAGACGACTTCATGAAGACACGATGATGGAGATCATGATGATGGAGATCATGGTGTCATGCCGGTGACGATGATGATCATGGCAACCCGAAGATGGAGATCAAAAGGAGCAAAATGATATTGGCCATATCATGTCACTATTTGATTGCATGTGATGTTTATCATGTTTTTACATCTTATTTTCTTAGAACGACGGTAGCTTAAATAAGATGATCCCTCGCAATAATTTCAAGAATTGTGTTCCCCTAACTGTGCACTGTTGCGAAGGTTCGTTGTTTCGAAGCACCACGTGATGATCGGGTGTGATAGATTCTAACGTTCGAATACAACGGGTGTAAGCTAGATTTACACACGCAATACACTTAGGTTGACTTGACGAGCCTAGCATGTACAGACATGGCCTCGGAACATAGAAGACCGAAAGGGCGAACATGAATCGTATAGAAGATACAATCAACATGAAGATGTTCACCGATGATGACTAGTCCGTCTCACGCGATGATCGAACACGGCCTAGTTGACTCGGATCATGTATCACTTAGATGACTAGAGGGATGTCTATCTGAGTGGGAGTTCATTAAATAATTTGATTAGATGAACTTAATTATCATGAACATAGTCTAAATTGTCTTTGCAAATATGTTGTAGATAAATAGCTCATGTTGTAGCTCCCTGTTTCAATATGTTCCTAGAGACTAAGTTGAAAGATATTGTAAGCAATGATGCGGACTGGGTCCGTAGTCCGAGGAGTGTCCTCACTGCTACACAGAAGGCTTACGTCTTTGATGCACCGCTCGATGCGCAAACCCCTACAACGTTGTCTGTGGATGTTGTGAACACCTGACAGACACATCCTGATGACTACTTGATAGTTTAGTGCACCATACTTTACGGCTTAGAATCGGGATTCCAATGACGTTTTGAACGCCATAAGACATATGAGATGTTCCAAGAGCTGAAATTGGGATTTCAGGCTCATGCCCATGTTGAGAGGTATGAGACCTCTGACAAGTTCTTTTGCCAACAAGATGGAGGAGAATAGCTCAGCTAGTGAGCATGTGCTCAGAATGTCTGCGTGCTACAATCACTTAAATCAAGTGGGAGTTAAACTTCCAGATAAGATAGTGATTGATAGAGTTCTCTAGTCACTATCACTAAGCTACTAGATCTTCGTGATGAACTATGACATGCAAGGGATGGAGTTGATCCCGGAGCTGTTCGCGGTGCTTAAGACCGCAAAAGGTAGAAATCAAGAAGGAGCATCAAGTGTTGATGGTTTAACAGGACCACTAGTTTCAAGAAGGGCAAGGGCTAGAAGGGAAACTTCATGAATGGCAAACCAGTTACCGATCAAGTGAAGGAACCCAAGGTTGAACCCAAACCCGAGACTAAGTGCTCTATTGTAAGCGGAACGGTCACTGGTAGCGGAACTACCCCAAATGCATGGTAGATAAGAAGGCTGGCAACTTCAACAAAGTATATACGTGTTATTAATGTGTACCTCATTAGTACTCCTGGTAGCACCTGGGTATTGGATACCGGTGCAGTTGCTATTATTGGTGACCTGAAGCAAAAGCTACGGACTAAACGGAGACTGGCTAAGGGCGAGGTGACGATGTGTGTTGGAAGTGTTTCCAAAGTTGATGAGATCACCATCGCACACTCCATCTGCCTTCGGGATTAGTATTGAACCTAGATAAATGTTATCAGGTGTCTACATTGAGCATGAATATGATTAGATCATGTTCATTGCAATACGGTTATTCATTTAAGTTAGAGAATAATGGTTATTCTGTTTACATGAATAATACCTTTCATGGTCATGCACCCTATGTGAATGGTTCATTGAATCTCGGTCGTGGTAATACACATGTTCACGCCAAAAGATGTAGAGTTAATAATGATAGTACCACTTTCTTGTGGCACTGCCGCTTAGGTCATATTGGCATAAGATGCATGAAGAAACTCCATGTCGATGGATGTTTGGAGTCACTTGATTTTGAATCACTTGACACATGCGAGCCATGCCTCATGGGCAGGATGACTAAGACCCCATTTTCAGGTAAAATAAAACGGGCAAGTGACTTGTTGGAAATCATACATGCTGATGCATGTGATCCAATGAGAAGTAAAGCATGCGGTGGATATCGCTATTTTCTCATCTTCATTGACGATTTGAGTAGATATAGGTATATTTACTTAATGAAGCACAAGTCTGAAACATTTGAAAAGTTCAAGCGATTTCAGAGTGAAGTTAAGAATCATCATAACAAGAATATCAAATTCCTACGATCTGATCAATGAGAATTTCTGAGTTATGAGTTTGGCAATCACTTAAGACATTGTGGAATTGTTTCACAATTGAAGCCACCTGGAACACCATAGGGTAATGGTGTGTCCGGACGTCGTAATCGAACCCTATGAGATATGGTGCGATCTATGATGTCTCTTACCGATCTACCGTTTTCATTTTGAGGTTATGTGTTAGAGACAGCTGCATTCACTTTAGATAGGGCACCATCTAAGTCCGTTGAGACGACGTCGAACATTGGTTTGGCAAGAAACCGAAGTTGTCGTTTCTTAATGTTTGGGGCTGCGATGCTTAAGGCTTCAGCCGGAGAAGCTCGAACCCAAAAGCGGACAAACAGATCTTCATAGGATACCCAAAGGTGACAGTTGGGTATACCTTCTATCTCAGATCCGAGGGCAAATTGTTTGTCGCTAAGAACGGGTCCTTTCTCGAGAAGGAGTTTCTCTCGAAAGAATTGAGTGGGAGGAAGATAGAACTTGATGAGGTTGTCGAACCTTTATTTCAACCAGAGAGTGATGCAACACATAAAGATGTTTGCTGTGGCGCCTACGTCTGTTGAAGAGGAAGTTAATGATAGTGATCATGAAGTTTCGGATCAAGTTGCTATCGAACCTCATAGGTCGACAAGGATATGTACTACTCCTGAGTGGTACGGTAATCATGTCTTAGATATCATGTTGTTAGACAACAATGAACCTATGAGCTATGGAGAAGCGATGGTGGGCCCGTATTCCGACAAATGGTTAGAAACCATGAAATCCGACATAAGGATCCATGTATCAGAACAAAGTATGGACTTTGGTGGACTTGCCCGATGATCGGCAAGCCATTGAGATAAATGGATCTTTAAGAAGAAGACGGACGTGGGCGGTAATGTTACCGTCTATGAAGCTCGACTTGTGGCAAAGAGTCTTTTCACAAGTTCAAGGAGTTGACTACGATGAGATTTTCTCACCCATAGCGATGTTTAAGTCCGTCGGAATCATGTTAGCATTAGCTGTATTTTTCGATTATGAAATCTGATAGATGGATGTCAAAACAAGTTTTCTTACCAGTTTTCGTAAGAAAATGTTGTATGTGATACAATAAAAGGTTTTGTTGATCCTAAGGATGCTAAAAGGTATGCTGGCTCTAGCAATCCTTCTATGGACTAGAGCAAGCATCTCGGAGTCAGAATATATGCTTTGATGGAGTGATCAAAGCTTTTAGGTTTATACAATGTTTGCTAGAAACTTGTATTTACAAGAAAGTGAGTGGGAGCACTACAACATTTCTGATAAGTATATGTGGATGACATATTGTTGATTCGAAATAATGTAGAATTTCTGGAAAGCATAGACGGTTGTTTGAAGAGTGTTTTTCTAAGGAAGACCTGGATAAAGCTGCTTACATATTTGGCATCAAGATCTGTAGAGATAGATCAAGACGCCTGATGATACTTTCAAAGAATGCACACCTTGACATGATTTTGAAGGAGTTCAAAATAGATCAGTCAAAGAAGGGATTCTTACCTGAGTTGTAAGGTGTGAAGTTGAGTAAGACTCAAAGATTGACCACGGCAGAAAAAGAGGAAGGACGAAGGTTGTCCCCTATGCTTTTGTCATAGGCTCTATACGGTATGCCATGCTGAGTACCGCACCAAATGTGTGCCTTGCCACATGTCTGGCAAGAGGGTACAAAGGTGATCTAGGAGTGGATCACCAGATAGTAGTCAAAATTATCCTTAGAGGAATAAGGAAATGTTTCTCGGTTATGGAGGTGATAAAGAGTTCGATGTAAAGAGTTACGTCGATGCAAGATTAACACCTATCCGGATAGCTCTGAGTAGAGATACCGAATACGTATAATGGAGCAACATATTGGAATAGCTCCAAGTGGAACATGGTAGCAGCATCTACGATATGACATAAAGTTTTGCGAAATACATAGGGATCTGAATATTGCAGACCCGTTGACTACAACCTATCTCACAAGCATAACATGATCAAACCCAGAACTCATTGATTGTTAATCACATAGTGATGTGAACTAGATTATTGATTCTAGTAAACTCTTTGGATGTTGGTCACATGGCGATGTGACCTGTGAGTGTCAATCACATGGCGATGTGAGCTAGATTATTGACTCTAGTGCAAGTGGGAGACTGTTGGAAATATGCCCTAGAGGCAATAATAAATTAGTTATTATTATATTTCATTGTTCATGATAATCGTTTATTATCCATGCTAGAATTGTATTGATAGGAAACTCAGATACATGTGTGGATACATAGACAACACCATGTCCCTAGTAAGCCTCTAGTTGACTAGCTCGTTGATCAATAGATGGTTACGGTTTCCTGACCATGGACATTGGATGTCGTTGATAACGGGATCACATCATTAGGAGAATGATGTGATGGACAAGACCCAATCCTAAGCCTAGCACAAGATCGTGTAGTTCGTATGCTAAAGCTTTTCTAATGTCAAGTATCATTTCCTTAGACCATGAGATTGTGCAACTCCTGGATACCGTAGGAGTGATTTGGGTGTGCCAAATGTCACAACGTAACTGGGTGGCTATAAAGGTGCACTACGGGTATCTCCAAAAGTGTCTGTTGGGTTGGCACGAATCGAGGCTGGGATTTGTCACTCCGTGTAACAGAGAGGTATCTCTGGGCCCACTCGGTAGGACATCATCATAATGTGCACAATGTGACCAAGGAGTTGATCACGGGATGATGTGTTACGGAACGAGTAAAGAGACTTGCCGGTAACGAGATTGAACAAGGTATGGGGATACCGACGATCGAATCTCGGGCAAGTATCGTACGATAGACAAAGGGAATTGTATACCGGATTGATTGAATCCTTGACATCATGGTTCATCCGATGAGATCATCGTGGAGCATGTGGGAGCCAACATGGGTATCCAGATCCCACTATTGGTTATTGACCAGAGAGTTGTCTCGGCCATGTCTGCATGACCCCCGAGCCCGTAGGGTCTACACACTTAAGGTTCGATGACGCTAGGGTTATAGGGAATAGATGTACGTGGTTACCGAATGTTGTTCGGAGTCCCGAATGACATCCCGGACGTCACGAGGAGTTCCGGAATGGTCCGGAGGTAAATATTTGTATATGGGAAGTCATCATACGGTCACCGGAATAATTCGGGGGGTTAGCGGTATTGTACCGGGACCACCGGGAGGGTCCAACTGCCCCGGAGGGCCCTATGGGCTGTGTGAGGAGAGGGACCAGCCCCTTAGTGGGCTGGGCGCCTCCCCCTAGGGCCCATGCGCCTAGGGTTTGGGGGAACCCTAAAAGGGGGCGCCCCCTTGCCTTTGGGGGCAAGGCAACCCCCCTGGCCGCCGCCCCCTACTCAGATTGGATCTGAGGGGGCCGGCCCCCCTCTCCCTTGCCCCTATATATATGTGGGGGGTGAAAGGGCAGCCGCATAAAAGTTCTGGCGTAGCCCTCCCCCTCTCCCAAGTCCTCCTCCTCTCCCGCGGTGCTTGGCGAAGCCCTGCAGGATTGCCCCGCTCCTCCTTCACCACCACGCCGTCATGCTGCTGCTGGATGGAGTCTTCCCCAACCTCTCCTTCTCCCCTTGCTGGATCAAGGCGTGGGAGATGTCACCGGGCTGCACATGTGTTGAACGCGGAGGCGCCGTTGTTCGGCGCTTAGATCGGAATCAACCGTGATCTGAATCGCTGCGAGTACGACTCCTTCATCCGCGTTCTTGCAACGCTTCCGCTTAGCGATCTACAAGGGTATGTAGATGCACTCTCCTTCCACTCGTTGCTAGATTACTCCATAGATTGATCTTGGTGATGCGTAGAAAATTTTAAATTTCTGCTACGATCCCCAACACTAGGAACGGGATGACTCAGAGCCGGGGAAGACGCAACAGTGGATGCCCACGCGAAGAGGAGTACGAGGGTTCACTGGTCGGCTGTGGTGTGAGGCTGCTGTCGCCGCAGAATAACATGGGGTGTGGGTGAGTGGAGGGATGGCCTGGCCAGCAGTGGGAGTAGTAGGGGGCGGTGAGGCCCCCACGACATCACAGCCGGCCACGGGAGGCAGGAGCATGCGGCACGACCGGCGCTGGTTTGGGCGGCTGGAGCAAGAAGACCAGAGGTTGAAGAAGCACTACGGCCATTGGATGAACATCGTACGGTAACACGAGCTAGAATCGTTCATATTGACTAAGTTGACATAGCCCTCCGTCCCTGTCAACCTGGTAGGCCCACAAGTCAGCCTCCCACTATGCTGGGTTCTAGCTGGCAGGGGGAATATTCATTTTTTGTGCGTAATAAGGAGGCACTTCCTTGCGTGCGAAGATAGCTGGTGGGTCTGACATGTCAGCGGGGGGCACGTTATTTTTGCGAAATACATAGGCCCTTCCGGTGGGTCCCAGATGTCAGGTGGAGGAATCATTATTTTGCACGTAATAAGGAGGCATTTCCTTGTGTGCGGCCATGGACCCAGCTGTCAGCCTCTCCACGCACAGTCTACTTCCGATGGTGTCGTTCGTTGACCATGTTGACCACGCCGCACCGAGCGCATCCAAGGTGGTGGACGACGGCAAGGCCCCGGACAGCAATGAGCCGGAGATGGGAAGACGCGGGAGTAGAGTCGCAGACGGAGAGGTGTACGAGGGTTAACTGGTTCTAGTGCGGTGTGGTTCGACAGTCGATGGAGAAGAACAGGAGGTGTGGAGGGGTGGAGGGATGGCCTGGCCAATGGTGGAGTAGCGCTTCATAGCGAAGCGTGCTAAGCAGAGCTGCTAGCAGCTAGAGGCGGGAGGTGGTCCGGGCGGCGCTGGAGGAAGATGACGAGAGATTGAAGATGGATGCCGGTCGTTGGATGTAAATCCAACGGCTAACATGTCAGAATCATTTGTTGACTAAATTGACAACGACTTGCGTTGGCTTCGACCTATTGGCCCATATTTCAGCCTCCAAAAATGACGTATTCAACCCATTTTTCAGAATTTACAGTCTTTTTTTGCGCGGTAGAATTTACAGTCAATTTGATCTTTTTTTGAATTACAGCCATTAGCTGGGCTGGGTGAACAAATAATGTAACGTCCATGCGGCCCATTTATTTTATTTCCTAAAAAATTACAAGCCATTTGCACTTTCTCGAAATACATGATTTTGCTGGGCTGATTCTAATTATAATGTTGGGTTGGGCCAGCAATGTTTTCAAAAAATAAAAAGGGGCTGAGCATTTTGTTATAAATATATTTAAATAATAAGTGATATTATTATATTCGTCCTTAAATCTTACCAAGCTTTTGTACACAATCACTAGGATTTTCGTGCCAAAACAATCCATGATTTTATTTGTTAAGAAATTATTTTTATAAGTTAATAAGATGAAGGATATTGTTTTCTTACATATGTAAGTATCTGTTAAATATATGATGACAATAAAAATAATATATAATAACATATAAAATAATTTAAATATATATAATATAGTTAGAAGGGAAACATAAGTTGGACCTGACGTTCCTATTCCTATATAGAAAAATAGAACGGACCTCTGCGTTTTCTTCAAAAAAATACATAAATTGGGCTGCCAAAAATAAAATCTTGGATGGGAGGTCCATAGGCCGGTCGATACATGACGGCCCTAAGAAAATACAAACAGGCCTATGGACCTCCCATCCGAGGTCGTGGGCTGCGCATGTTAAAAATGAAAGCCTAGATGGGGCAGCCCAAAACCACGTCCAACACTTGCCAAAACTTCGTCCCTCGTTTTCTCTGTGTTGCGCACACTCGACATTGTGTGGGCATTTTGACTGTGCATCATATGAAGATGTGCTATGCATGAATGTTGATCAGCATGATGTTAACTGGCTGGTAGTTCCATTTTCGACCATGAATAAAACTTCCAACATGATGTTAACCCTGTTTGAAAAGGCCGTGTTAATATAAATGCTCTGCCTCTAAAAGTTGCAGTTTCTTATCTGAAACTAAACTTGCAGTTTCATGTCTGAAACTGAAACTTGCAGTTTCTTCTCTGAGAATCACATTGTCTACACTTTTATACTCCTATGAAACTACATTTTTTAAGTGCTAAAAATAGATCTCTAGAATTCATAAAATACTTCATATGCTCAATACTGCAAATCTGAAATTCAAAAGACATTCATATCTGAAAGTACTCTCAAAATACACAACACAAAACACAATTCACAACCTGCAAATACTGACAACCCTAAGCTCCTCCTGACAATTCACAACGTGCCCGACTATTGGGCTGGGGGGGCAGCCCCCTCCTATTCCTCGGCGGCAGACAACCGCCCCGTGAGACGATGTGAATGGCGAGGGAGACGATGGCGGGGAAGCGTCGTCGGGCCAACTGCTTTTCTCCTCTTGTAGTTGGGTTCGGTCGATGAAGACTCCACCGGCTCGCTGTGGCAGGACACCCTCACAAACGACACCCTGTAGATGCTCGATCCTTCAATCTCTGGTGGATGCTCCATCTGGGATCGATACTCCCACCACCGCTCCCTCACGATCGGATTCGGTGAATCTGTTTGCTCCATGGCCCAGAGGAGCAGCTCTATGTACTCCGGCGCGACTCCCTCCGGGAGTATCGCCGCCTTTTCCCTCTGTTGCAGATATTTGGCCATGGATGTCGCCGTCACCGCTAGTTGGTCCTTGTTGTCAAACCAAGACTGTATCTCCAACATCCTAGCTAGCTTCACAGGGTTGCCGTCTGCGATCCTCATGTATCGGTTGTACTCCTCCATCGATCTACTTCTCCGCAGCACCTTCACTCGCCGGTGGTGGTTTTTGAATGGAAGAGGAGAGGAGCAGCGCTGGTTTAGGATTAGAACGGGAGAGGAGCGACGCTGGTTTTGGACTGGAACAGGAGAGGAGGGGCGGTGGTTTTGAAATGGAAGAGGAGAGGAGCGGTGCTGCATTTAGATTGGAACAGGAGAGGAGCGGCGGTGGTTTAAGAGGAGAAGAGCGGAAGAGCGGCGCTGGTCTTGGAAGTATTTTTTTTGTTGTTTTGCTTATTTTGGGTCAAAGTTTGACCACGTACTGTATTTGACAAGCAAAATGTGAATGCATGTCACCAAAAATTGTATCGTTTGGTTCGTATCTGAATGTACTTTCAAATTATATTATTTTTGCAACGTATAACATATATTTTATGTGCGAAAATCATGGTCAATTATGACCCAGAATAAAAGGGAGACTAGTTAATGTGGGGTCGCTTTCTTAATTGAAGGGTAAATTGATTTTGATTTTGATCCAGCCACAGCGCGCCGGCCCTCTCGTCAAATCCTAAATTGCTGTAGCACGCTCCTCTCCCTCTTCTCCATTGCAAAACCACCTCCTCTCCTCTCCATCATCTCCATTCCAAAACCACCATCTCGCCTCTCCCTCTTTTGATCTTCTCCATTGCAAAACCACCTCCTCTCCTCTCCATCATCTCCATTCCAAAACCACCGCCTCGCCTCTCCCTCTTCTGAACTGGAGAGGCCGAGACAGTGTGAAGAGAGCAACACTAGCAAGCAAGCGCGGAGGCTCCTGCCTATATAGTGGAGTAGTACTAGTTTTCTTTTGTCTACCAGAGCCGGCTTGACCTCATAAATGACTGTCGAGAAGTCTTCATGCACATGGCCCGGAGGCGCAGTTGTCGTCATTTTGATCTGAAGCGCCGGATTATAACATATAACACGACAAAATGCCACATGACAAGAAATCATAACCTCACTGCCCAAAGGAGACAACATGAATCCCGACGGACAAACTAGATGAGGAACAAAGCTCAAATTAAAGATAAACTCATAGAAAAGGGGACCGTCAATAGATGTCCTAATTAACATAGCCGGCTTGACCTAGATGGCAGCCGAGTAGTCACTGTTCATGCATGTGCCCCCAATGACTAGCCCAACTTAGTTGTCGCTGTTTAACCCTTGCAGTGATCCAAAGCACATGACACCTAATTTTGCGAGATGAAAATAAACCATTTTTAAGATTTCTCACCACAACTACAACCATGTACAACACAGCCTGCACGATATGTAGACGATAGCCAATCCAGGCGAGTCTGCTGGAGTCTGGTCACATGCATGGATGAACTGATCTTCCGTGTCTTGCAGGGATCGTCCAGGCACCAACGTAGTACAACACTTATCTAGTACTATCGCTCGTCTCCCTCTTCTATTAAGTCACCAGACTTGCGGGGCCGGGGAGTGTGCCTATGGTCGGTTCACAATTATCGTCCCACATGTGTGTGCAAACGCAATATGACGCGTGTTCCATTCGGAGAGCAGCGTGCCAGACCGACCGACCGTCTGGGGTGCAACGCGAACGCGATGGGCGTGTTGTATACTCCGTACATGTGTACCGCCGTTTTCTAGATGTTTTGCTCCATGGCGCGGGCGCAATCCATGGATACAAAATTAGTATACTATATACTATTTAAAAGTCGAGGGCGGGGCTTTTCCTGCGTGGTTGGCGGCAGGGCAGTTCCGCCTAGTCGGTTCGACAGAGACGCAAGAAGATGAGGGAGTAGGCTGCTGCAAACGTAGGGCTGTGTGATTTGACAGCGAGTTACTGCTGGACAGGTGGGGCCCCGTGATTTGACTTGCCATTATCATTTTAACTGCGGCGCTGTGACCGACGTGAGTCTCCCGATTCCTGACCACCTCCATACAGGTGCCTCTCCCAATGCTCCACCATGTAGTAGTAGAGGCTGGCTCTTGCATGAGAGCCCACTTCTCCACTTTTTCCTTGCCTCTCTTTCCTCCACATATGCAAAAATGCCATGTAAAGCGCACTATTGTACTTACTTTTACTTTCTCCTTGCTACCTCTTGAGCACTGCGTGCCTTTCTTGACGGAGGGTCCAAGTCTTCTGGATCTTATCTGATGATAAAATCACGTTTCCGAAGGTTTCATTCCGTTTGGACTCCGTTTGATATTCCTTTTCTTCGAAACCCTAAACAGGCAAAAAACAACAATTTTGGGTTGGGCCTCCAGTTAATAGGTTAGTCCCAAAAATAATATAAAAGTGGAAAATAAAGCCCAATAATGTCTAAAACAGTAGATAATATAGCATGGAGCAATCAAAAATTATAGATACGTTGGAGACGTATCAAGCATCCCCAAGCTTAATTCCTGCTCGTCCTCGAGTAGGTAAATGATAAAAACAGAATTTTTGATGCGGATTGCTACTTGGCATAATTTCAATGTAAATCTTCTTAATTGTGGTATGAATATTCAGATTTGAAAGATTCAAGACAAAAGTTCATATTGATATAAAAATAATAATACTTCAAGCATACTAACAAAGCAATTATGTCTTCTCAAAATATCATGGCCAAAGAAAGCTATCCCTACAAAATCATATAGTCTGGCTATGCTCTATCTTCACCACACAAAGTATTTAATCATGCACAACCCCGTTGACAAACCAAGCAATTGTTTCATACTTTTGACATTTTCAAAACTTTTTCGATCTTCACGCAATACATGAGTGTGATCCATGGATATAACACTATAGGTGGAATAGAATGGTGGTTGGGGAGAAGACAAAAAGGGAGAAGATAGTCTCACATCAACTAGGCGTATCAATGGGCTATGGATATGCCCATCAATAGATATCAATGTGACTGAGTAGGGATTGCCATGTAACGGATGCACTAGAGCTATAAGTATATGAAAGCTCAAAAGAAACTAAGTGGGTGTGCATCCAACTCTCTTGCTCACGAAGACCTAGGGCATTTTGAGGAAGCCCATCATTGGAATATACAAGCCAAGTTCTATAATGAAAAATTCCCACTAGTATATGAAAGTGACATAATGAGAGACTCTCTATCATGAAGATCATGGTGCTACTTTGAAGCACAAGTGTGGTAAAAGGATAGTAACATTGTCCCTTCTCTCTTTTTCTCTCATTTTTTTATTTGGGCCTTTCTCCTTTTTTATGGCCTCTTTTTTCCGTTCGGAGTCTCATCCCGACTTGTGGGGGAATCATGGTCTCCATCATCCTTTCCTCACTAGGACAATGCTCTAATAGTGATGATCATCACACTTTTATTTACTTACAACTCATGAATTACAACTCGATTCTAAGTACAAAATATGACTCTATATGAATGCCTCCGGCGGTGTACTGGGATGTGCAATGAATCAAGAGTGACATGTATGAAAGAATTATGAACGGTGGGTTTGCCACAAATACGATGTCAACTACATGATCATGCTAGAAATATGACAATGATGGATCGTGTCATAATGAACGGAACGGTGGAAAGTTGCATGGCAATATATCTCGGAATGGCTATGGAAATGCCATGATAGGTAGGTATGGTGGCTGTTTTGAGGAAGGTATTTGGTGGGTGTATGATACCGGCGAAAAGTGCGTGGTATTAGAGAGGCTAGCAATGGAGGAAGGAAGGAAAGTGCGTATAATCCATGGACTCAACATTACTCATAAAGAACTCATATACTTATTGCAAAAATCTAGAAGTTATCAAAGCAAAGTATTACGTGCATGCTCCTAGGGGGATAGATTGGTAGGAAAAGACCATCGCTCTTCCCCGACCGCCACTCTTAAGGAAGACAATCAATAAATAAATCATGCTCCGACTTCATCACATAATGGTTCACCATACGTGCATGCTACGGGAATCACAAACTTTAACACAATAATTTCTCAAATCCACAACTACTCAACTAGCATGAGTTTAATATCACCATCCTCATATCTCAAAACAATTATCAAGCATCAATTTCTTCTTAGTATTCAACACACTCATACGAAAGTTTTATTATTAATCTTGCGTACCAAGCATATTAGGATTTTAAGCAAATTACCATGCTATTAAGACTCTCGAAATAATGTAAGTGAAGCATGAGAGATCAATAGTTTCTATAAAACAAATCCACCACCGTGCTCTAAAAGATATAAGTGAAGCACTAGAGCAAAACTATAAAGCTCAAAAGATATAAGTGAAGTACATAGAGTATTCTATCAAATTCCAAATCATTTATGGCTCTCTCAAAAGGTGTGTACAGCAAGGATGATTGTGTTAAACTAATAAGCAAAGACTCAAATCATAAAAGACGCTCCAAGCAAAACACATATCATGTGGTGAATAAAAATATAGCTCCAAGTAAAGTTACCGATAGAAGTAGACGAAAGAGGGGATGCCTTCCGGGGCATCCCCAAGCTTTGGCTTTTAGGTGTCCTTAGATTACCTTGGGGGTGCCATGGGCATCCCCAAGATTAGGCTCTTGCCACTCCTTGTTCCATAATCCATCAAATCCTTATCCAAAACTTGAAAACTTCACAACACAAAACTTAAGGTAGAAAACTCCTGAGCTCCGTTAGCGAAAGAAAACAAAAGACAACTTCAAGGTACTGTAATGAACTCATTATTTATTTATATTGGTGTTAAACATACTGTATTCCAACTTCTCTATGGATTATAAACTATTTTACTAGCCATAGATTCATCAAAATAAGCAAACAACACACGAAAAACAGAATCTATCAAAAACAGAACAGTCTGTAGTAATCTGTAGCTAGCGCAAGATCTGGAACCCCAAAAATTCTAAAATAAATTGCTGGACATGGGGAATTTATCTATTAATCATATTCAAAAAGAATTAACTAGCACTTTCCAAATAAAAATGACAGCAGTTCTCATGAGCGCTAAAGTTTCTGTTTTTTACAGCAAGTTCAACAAGACTTTCCCCAAGTCTTCCCAACGGTTCTACTTGGCACAAACACTAATTAAACACAAAAAACACAACCAAAACAGAGGCTAGATAATTTATTTATTACTAAACAGGAGCAAAAATCAATGAGTAAAAATAAAATTGGGTTGCCTCCCAACAAGCGCTATCGTTTAACGCCCCTAGCTAGGCATAACAAGCAAGAATAGATCTAGGTATTGCCATCTTTGGTAGGAAATCCATAAGTGGCTCTCATGATAGATTTATATGGTAATTTTATTTTATTTCTAAGGAAGTGTTCCATGACCTTTTTTAATGGAAATTTAAATCTAATATTCCCTTCCTTCATATCAATAATTGCACCAACCGTTCTAAGGAAAGGTCTACCGAGAATAATAGGGCAAGAAGGATTGCAATCTATATCAAGAACGATAAAATCTACGGGCACATAATTCCTATTTGCAACAATAAGAACATCATTAATTCTTCACATAGGTTTCTTAATAGTGGAATCCGCAAGATGCAAGTTTAGAGAGCAATCATCAAAATCACGAGAATCTAGTTAATCACACAAAGTTTTGGGAATAGTAGAGACACTAGCACCCAAATCACACAAAGCATAAAACTCATAATTTGTAATTTTAATTTCAATAGTTGGTTCCCACTCATCATAAAGTTTTCTAGGGATAGAAACTTCCAATTCAAGTTTTTCCTCATAGGATTGCATCAAGGCATCAACGATATGTTTAGTAAACGCTTTATTTTGACTATAAGCGTGAGGAGATTTTAGCACGGATTGCAACAAGGAAATACAATAAATCAAAGAGCAATTTTCATAGTTAAATTCCTTGATATCCATAATAGTGGGTTTAGCAACATCTAGGGTTTTAATTTCTTCAAGCCCACTTTTATCAAATTTAGCATCAAGATCAACAAATTCCGAATTCTTAGAACGCCTTCTAGGTAAAGGTGGATCATATTCAGTTCCATCATTATCAAGATTCATATTGCAAAACAAAGATTTAAGAGGGGACACATCAATAACTTTTAGATCTTCATCATTATTTTCATAGGAATCCGGTTTAGCGGCCATCTTATTGACTAAGGTAGCTTGCATATCCGAAATTTCAGTAGTTAATTTTTCAAGATGGGCAATTTGGGATCTTATACCATCAAATTCTTTAGACATATCACCGAGCTCTTTATTCATATAATTCATGAAAGTTTTTTGTTCCTTAAGCTCATTTCTAAAGAAATTATTATGCTCAAATTGCAAAACCATAAACTTCCTGACATTGTTTTCGATCTCCTCTAACCTTTTAAGGTGAAGATCGCCAAATATAGGTAGAGCCATCACGACAAACAAGCAATCCAACACACGAGCAAACAAGAGCAAACGGGCAAAAGAGGCAGATAGAGAGGGAGGATATAGAGAGAGAGGGCAAATAAAACGGCAAGGGTGAAGTGGGGGAGAAGAAAACGAGAGGCAAATGGCAAATACTGTAATGCAGGAGATAGGGATTGTGATGGGTACTTGGTATGTTGACTTTTGCGCAGACTCCCCGGCAACGGCACCAAAAATTCTTCTTGCTACCTCTTGAGCACTACGTGGCTTTCTTGACGGAGGGTCCAAGTCTCCTGGATCTTATCAGATGAGAAAATCACGTTTCTGAAGGTTTCATTCCATTTGGACTCCGTTTGATATTCCTTTTCTTCGATACCCTAAAACAGGCAAAAAAATAGCAATTCTGGCTGGGCCTCCGGTTAATAGGTTAGTCCCAAAAATAATATAAAAGTGGAAAATAAAGCCCAATAATGTCTAAAACAGTAGATAATATAGCATGGAGCAATAAAAAATTATAGATACGTTGGAGACGTATCACTCCTACAGGTGCTTAAACTTGCCACATAGGCATAAAGTCTGATGTGGCAAGTTAATCAAGAAGAGAGAGACTAGTTTGGTGACCCAAGGAAGAAACGGTGCTAAGCGCGTGTACCTAGGTGAAAAGACAATTTTGAGTCTATAGCTAATTAAATGAAGAAAACTTAGCAACACCATTTCATTGGAAGAGGTCACTCCTTGGCAAATGCAATAAATACTAGTACTCCCTGTGTCCCATAATATAAGAACGTTTTTGGCACTACACTAGTGTCAAAAACATTCTTATATTATGGGACGGAGGGAGTACGAAGAAAGAGATAGAGAGGAGTAAAAAATACACTTATAGCCAACCTTGTTGTAGTATGAGTGACTAAGTGATGACTATGTATGACATGCCAACATCAGATAGCCTAACCCACGGTGGGCGCCAACTGTCGTGGAATTGTCACGGCAGATGTCCTTAGTGTCAGGACTTAGTCGCGAGGCCAACGCATCTATGTGGTAGCTTGAGAGGGGTTGAGCGGGACGAGATACGCGATATTTTACCCAGATTCGGCCCCTCACGGTGGAGGTAAAAGCCTACATCCTGCTTCATTGATATTGATGATGATGATCACGGTTACAAGAGTGCTCTATCTCGAGAGCTATTGTATAAACATAACTTGTCCAACTTGTGGAACTTGTCAATATTCCCCCCTTTTGGGGAGCCCTGCCCCTCCTTATATATGTTGAAGGGGCGGTTTACATGTGGAGTCCTATTAGGATTAGGACTAGTCTATCTCTAATACAAACCGGATACAAGTCCAGGTCTTAGCTCCTTGTAAGATAATATTCCTCCTGCCTTTCCTCTTAAACCGGCCCACCGTTAAACATGAACCGACCTTCTGGGCTTTGAGCCTTGTCATCCGTTGATCCCGCACGCCGGATCACCAGTGAGTCATAATGACCAGGTGGGTTGCTTGTGAACCGCCAGGTCAGGGCGGGTCGCCAGTAACTCACCAAGTGTCAGCGGGGTCTTCAGATAAACCGCCAAGTCCAGCCGGGTTAACTTCCGGCCGGTTTACACCGCGGGGTATATCCCCGACAAAGGGCGCGACCGCGCGAGCGACGCGACAGTCGTGGTAGGCGCAACCATGATACAGGCTGCTGGCAGCCCTTGGATCTGAGATCAAACGGTCGCATGCTAAGTTGCTGAAAATTTGCAGAATAATCCTCCAGGATAGGATATTCACCCATAGGTCTAGAATCACGCCATACAACCGTTTGATCTCAGATCCAAGGGCTCTCGGAAGCCCGTATCATGGGAGAATGGAAAGCCACTACCCTGCCGTTCGCATGCTGGCAGTTCGCTCCTACTCGTCCCCGCACGTCCTTCAATACTACGGCGGTTCGCTCCTAGTCGTCCCGTCCATTCACATTACGGCAGTTCCACTAATCCTAACCCTCCTCCCAAATCCATGGCATCCCAAATCTCCACGATCGGCGGTGAGTACAAGGTTAGAACCATCACGGGCGATGAGTTCGACGTCATCTACACCCGTTCTTCCGCGACGGTGAAAGGATGCCTTTCTCGCTTCAGACGCATGTTCGAAGACTCAGATGATGAGTGGGTCGCTGGGCTAGATGTTGAGTACACCACAGTCCTGGGACGAGAGAAGGATCTAAAGGACGAAGAGAGGAAGAAGCCCGCCGTGATCCAGGTTTGCGTGCATGACTTATGCTTGGTCTACCACATATGCCATGCCGACGTTGAGTGCCAGGATTTTAAGGACTTCCTTGAGAGAAACCTAGTCAAATTCGTTACTGTACACTTTGGTAACGACAAAGAAGTCCTGCGTCGGATAGGCCTCGTTGTAGGCAACACCTTCGACCTCCAGAAGAATCGGCTGGTGTCCTCTCGTCAGCCTTCAATGCTGATCCTGGCAGGAGCCATGGTTCATCCTTCATACGGTAAACTGGAGAAACCGCCATACAAGTTTCATCGTCATGCATGGCAGCGGAATGTACTAGATATAGACCACATCCACTATGCTGCAATGGATGGCTACCTTTGCTTCAATATCTACAAGGGTTGGATGAAGAGCAACAGCCAAGTGTGCGGTTCAAGCAAAGAAATATCGGCCAAGAGGAAGAGGGACAAGGACGAAGTCGAGGACGTGGATGAGGACTCCGAGTAAGGTGGCAGTGTCGTTGCTCATGGTGGTTCTAATGCACTGTCTACCGGAATAGTTGCAAAGTTTAATTTCAGGTGTGCTTAATTTAATTTGAGGGGTGTGTTGTGTTGAGCCCCCAGCAGAACTATGTTATGTTTCTTCTCGTTACTTTAACTCTTCAGTACGTAAATACTAGTATTTCTTACATTTCATCTTTTAGTTGGTATAGTACTACCACTTGTTTCTTCACATTATATACGTACAATATATATGGCCAACATCATATAGCCAGCAGTTTAGTTGTCAAAGAAATTCAGGGTGCTTAGTTTTGTCAAAGAATTCCAGGATGCTTAGAGGGAGCTTGGATCCAAGGGACTTATTTTAGTCTGACTAAAAATAGTCTCTTTAAGAGGCTAAAGTTCCAAGCACCCCTGACTAAAGAGGGGCTAAAACTAGTCTTGAGACTAAATTTTTTTAGTCAGGGGTACCCCTACTAAAATGTGGATTAGTCCTCTCTCTACTCATTTAACTCCTCTCCTTTAACACATGCGAGTTCTGGATTGGAGGGTTTGGAGGATAATAAATGCTCATTAACTTGATTTTAGCCTTTTTAGTATTTGGATCCAAGCATGGGTGAGGCTAGCATGTTTTAGTCCCACTACTTTTAGTCATGGGACTAAAACGTATCCAAGCACCCTCTTAGTTTTTTTGAGGGGTGGGTTGTGCTGGACACCATTATCGTGACTAGCCTTTTTAATAGTACTATATGCATAATTTGGCGACGAGCGCTCTCTATATGTACCACTTTTTTTAATTTCAAGTTTTGCTCCATGGCGCAATCCATCGATACTACTGTTGTACAAAAGTATACATTTTTTAAAAGGCTAGAGGGCGGGGCAGTCTAGCTTGGTCAGTTTCACGAGAGGCGAGGGCCTTTGTGATTTGACGGCTCATTACTGCTGGAAGGCGGGGCCTTGTGATTTGACTACTCATATAAATGCGCCGACGACCTGATCGAGGAGGATCAAAGAACCGCGCGGTATACTCAAGTTTTCCACTGGAGTAGTACTACGACGGAGGAGCACGAAACACGGCAGCCCAGTGCCATATGGCGATAAAAAATGATCTAATTTGCTAGTCATCTCATTGTTAGCATTGTTCTATTCATTCCCTAAAAAACCATTGTTCTATTCATGCCTTGCAGAGAACGTGACACGTGCGGCGAAACACCCGAAGCAAAAGATGAAACACAGGAGCAAAAGAAGAAGGAAGATTATCACCCCAAATGATCTAATTTGCCGTGGAGTCGTAACTGCTTCTTCATCGCCTCCATGACATCCATCTCCTTGCGTGTCTCCTCCGCCATCTTCTTCATTTTGTCCATGACGCGGGATTTCTCGACGCGAGCCTTCATCATCTGTTCCACGGCCGCATTATGTACCTTGACAGCAGCCGGGTGCTTGATGCGGAGCTTTGCCAACTCCTCCTTCTGTTCCATGACGAGGGCCTGCAGCAACTTCATCGAGGAAGTACTATTCTCATGCAGCTTCTTCTAGCCGACGTTCTTCTCCTTCAATAGGTCGATATCGTGGCAGAGCTTCGCCTTGTCCTCCTGAATTCGCAGGATTTCACCGGTCGCCTTCTTCTCCGAGGCAATGCTCTTCTTCAGCAGCATCACCAAGCCGGCGGTCAACCCCCCTGCTGATTGAGCTCAGCGGGCATGTCATCGAGGCTCTCCTTCAGCAACTCCATCAAGCCTTGGATGAACTCCTTCTGCTTATTGAGGTTCTTATTGAGCTGATCAGGCATGCCGTCGAGGGATAACGACTCCAGCTCCGCCGGCTCGGCATGTTTGCCTCCGCGGCTAGGGCGCTCCTGGGAGCCATCGCCTGCCCGTGAGAGATCTTTCGAGGTCTCTGCGTGGCGGCGAGCCCTCTTTTTTTCCCGCAGCCTTGGTTGCTGCTCCCTTGTTACGAGTAGTTCTCGACCTAGAGCTCTACTCACCGGCCATGGCAACGACGGACGAAGAAGAAGCACTTATGAGGAGGAAAGGTAGAGTAATTTTCGGTTAGGTAGTTCCCCTTTTTATAACCTAAGTACTAGCACTAGTACTAATACCTGCATAGTGGGAACACGTTCAGGTTTGGTACGTACTAGTAGGTGGGCTTTCGAATGTGATGGGAACAAGGTAAAGATTAATTGATGGTTTTGGTTTCGAGGCCCGAAACGGCTCCCGATGAGTTTAGCGGAACATAAATTTCAAGTACTACACTGCTCAAATGCGTAAATATTATGTTACTGTCAAAAATTGGCACAAAATACAAAGGAGACCAATGGAAGTACTACTAGCAACCTGATACGTCTCCGTCGTATCTACTTTTCCAAACACTTTTGCCCTTGTTTTGGACTCTAACTTGTATGATTTGAATGGAACTAACCCAGACTAACGATGTTTTCAGCAGAATTGCCATGATATTGTTTTATGTGCAGAAAACAAAAGTTCTCGGAATGACCTGAAACTCCACGGAATATCTTACAATAAATAGTAAAAAAAATCCTCGCCAAAGATGAAGACCAGGGGGCCCATACCCTTCTCACGAGGGTGGGGGGCGCCCCCCCTAGGGCGCGCCCCCCTACCTCATGGGCCCCCTGGAGACCCCCACACTCCAACTCCAACTCTATATAACTGCTTTCGGGGAGAAAAAATAGGAGAGAAGAAATCATCGTGTTTTACGATACAGAGCCGCCGCCAAGCCCTAAAACCTCTCGGGAGGGCTGATCTGGAGTCCGTTCGGGGCTCCGGAGAGGGGGATTCGTCGCCGTCGTCATCATCAACCATCCTCCATCACTAATTTCATGATGCTCACCGCTGTGCATGAGTAATTCCATTGTAGGCTTGCTGGACGGTGATGGGTTGGATGAGATTCACCATGTAATCGAGTTAGTTTTGTTAGGGTTTGATCCCTAGTATCCACTATGTTTTGAGATTGATGTTTCTATGACTTTGCTATGCCTAATGCTTGTCACTAGTGCCCGAGTGCCATGATTTCAGATTTGAACCTATTGTGTTTTCATTAATATATGAGAGTTCTGGATCCTATCTGGCAAGTCTATAGTCACCTATTATGTGTTATGATCCGTTAACCCCAAAGTGACAATAATCGGGATACTTACCGGTGATGACCGTAGTTTGAGGAGTTCATGTATTCACTATTTGTTAATGCTTTGTTCCGGTTCTCTATTAAAAGGAGGCCTTAATATCCCTTAGTTTCCATAAGGACCCCACTGCCACGGGAGGGTAGGACAAAAGATGTCATGCAAGTTCTTTTCCATAAGCACGTATGACTATATTCGGAATACATGCCTACATTACATTGACAAACTGGATCTAGTTCTGTGTCACCCTATTTTATGACTGTTACATGATGAACCGCATCCGGCATAATTATCCATCATTGATCCAATGCCTACGAGCTTTCCATATACTGGTTTACGCTTATTTACTTTCCCGTTGCTATTGTTACAATCACTACAAAATACCAAAAACATTACTTTGCTTTCATTACTCTTTTGTTACCGTTACCATCATTATCATATTACTTTGCTACTAAACACTTTGCTGCAGATACTAAGTTTACAGGTGTGGTTGAATTGACAACTCAGCTGCTAATACTTGAGAATATTCTTTGGCTCCCCTTGTGTCGAATCAATAAATTTGGGTTGAATACTCTACCCTCGAAAGCTGTTGCGATCCCCTATACTTGCGGGTTATCAAGACTAATTTTTGGCGCCGTTGCCGGGAGCATAGCTCTATTCTTTGAGTCACTTGGGATTTATATCTGCTTGACACTATGAAGAACTTGAGAGATCCAAAAACCAAGATCTATCCCTCAACTACGAGGGGAGGTAAGGAACTGCCATCTAGCTCTGCACTTGATTCACCTTCTGTTATGAGTAAGCTTGCGACACCTAAACCTGCTTCTGCTATTCGTTCTGATATGTCGCATGTTATTGATGATGCTTGTCGGTGTCAAAACCGGTGGATCTCGGGTAGGGGGTCCCGAACTATGCGTCTAGGCCGGATGGTAACAGGAGGCAAGGGACACGAAGTTTTGCCCAGGTTCGGGCCCTCTCGATGGAGGTAAAACCCTACGTCCTGCTTGATTAATATTGATGATATGGGTAGTACAAGAGTAGATCTACCACGAGATCGGAGAGGCTAAACCCTAGAAGCTAGCCTATGGTATGATTGTTGTTCTGTATGTTCTATCAACTAGCCTGGACCTGGTTTTTATAATGCACCAGAGGCCTAGGTTAACAAGAGTCCTAGCCGAATATGCCGGTGGGGAGAAGTCCTTGTCTTGATCGCCAAGTCTTTGTGGAATCTTCCTTGTATGCGGCAACTGTCCGAACTGGCCCATGAGTATACGGCCATGGGGGGCCTCGGCCCAATCTAATAGATAGGGAGACGACGTGATGAGTACCCCTAGTCCAGGACACCGTCAGTAGCCCCCTGAACCGGTCTTCAAGTTAGGGACGCTCCTCGATTCTTCCGAACTGTTCTTCATCTTCGGTCGTCGGTCTTGAAAACTGGTTCAACAAATCTTCTTTATCTTCGATCTTGAGGATCGCTGAAATGCATTCGACGAGTTTACACATCGGGTATCCGAGGAGCCCCTTTAAGTTTCCGGCCTTTACCAATGCCTTGTTATTTTTACGCCACACCTCGGGTTTGAAGTTGTTCCCGGGCGGCAGCGTCCTCTTGCGTCTGAGCTCCAATGCCGGACTGTATTCGAGGTATCTTTTGCAACCGAGCACCAACGCCGGACCGCTTCCCAGCTCTAACGCCGGAATGTATCCGAGCTCCAACGCTGGACTGTATATCCGAGCTCCAACGCCGGACTGTATCCGAGCTCCAACGCCGGACTATATCCGAGGTGTCGTAAATCACCTTGGTTCAAGGAAGTTTGAAGGAGTTTAGCCGAGCTTAATGCCAGAAATGCCCTCTATGGAGCCAGCCACTAGCGCCCGAGCTTTATGCCGGGCTGCTTCCGAGGTGGTGCACCACCCCGAATGTGGGCCGATTTTTGTGAATATTTTTTATTGGTGCAATTTATTCTCTGCCGAGATATATAGCCAGTAGCCCTCAAGGTGTGTATCGGTCTAAAACCCGAGATGCACCTGAAGGATGACGTAAGACCGCTGATCCCAGTAGCCACTGAGACTCAGGTTGATTTGCAAACTCGGCCTGAGGATCAAGTCCAAGCTCGGCAGAATACTTCGGGAAACTAAAAGCGGTGTGCTCAGTCCTCGAGACTCAGGTTGGGTGCGGCCGACCAACCTGAGGATCAAAATCTCCTCGGAAACTATATTCCACATAAAATTTTCTGCATTGGACAAGCAATGCAGTAGCCCCCGAGACACTGGTCGAGTGGTAACACCAGATCAGGGGCTCAATGCGCCCCTTTAATATTTGTAAATAATAAGCCCGAAGCCCAGTAGCCCCCGAGCCTTAATGCGGGCACGGGTGGCCGAATTAAGGATCAATATCCATAATAAAATCACAAATTATGTGTAATGACTCTATGTATCCAAGTACTTTACGTCATTAATGCTCGGATCCGCATTGTACATAACTTTGTTGACCGACCATCGGCTTCCACCTCCTCGGCCAGTAGCTGAGGAGTGTTTGTCCTACTTTATAAAGCCTTTATGAGGGCAAAGATTTACAACAAACAAGGCAATCTGGCCATACGGTTTTATAAACAAAGGTACACAGAGAGTTATATTACTATTTAACAGAAGAAATGTCTTCCAAAGAAAATAGTCCCGCTATCGGTTCCTTTCTTTGGGTTGGCATGCTAAGCATGATCATTAAACCTTAGCTCTAATGTAAGAGCAAAATATTGAGGATTTAGTTTGAGAGGCCAGTTAATAGCCCCCGGCAGTGTTCGGCGACAGTCGGGGTCAAGCCGTAAACACTTCGGCCAATGTTATGAACGGCCTATCGTTTAACATAGTCATCGGATCGCTGACCAGTTTACGCTTATTGTGAAAGTCAATTTTCGGCTTTCTCCACTGAGGTGCTTAACCATGTGAGCTGGAAGCACAATCGCAGTGGTTCTCCCTTTGCACGCCTAGCCGAACAAAACGGAACGTAGGAAGCAAGTGCAGGAGCCGGGCAACCCAACTATTGACCGAAGACACAATTCGAAACCGATGCATATATAGCAATATCTGAGAATGTTTTTGCCGAATCCCTAAAGGTGTCCGGTGTTGCACTGCGAGACTAATGCTGTAAAAGCACAAATAGTTTAAAAGTGCCAAAAAGCTTGGAAAACCAAGAAACGTCAGTAAAAACATGACGTCCGAACAATATCAAGTGTTCGGTGCCAATCCGAAAGTTGGTCTTAGAAAAAAGAAGTGCTTCGGTCATGCTTTAACATGATACATCCTATCTCAAGATTTCGAGCGGGTCAACCTACGGCTTCAACCTCCTATCCTGAGGGCGGAGTACTTCTCATCAGGCCAGTTTAGCAAACTAAACTCTAGCGGCTTTGAGAGAGAAATTAGGCTCCCCGGCTAGTGACCGCACACTCGTGTCAAAAAAAGGAGTGATACAAAATAATAATAAAAATTTGCAATGACTAAGAAGAAGAACACTTATTATAAAACAGCTCAAATAAACTTAAGAGCCCCCAAGTGACTTGGGTAGAAGAATGATTGCATGTACCGAAGTACTTATATCATATCTATGTTCAACCGAACTTTAAACGCGTCTTAACCGACCGTCAGCTTCTCCCTCTTCGGTCAAGGACCGAAAAGTGTTATGTACTCCATCGGTCGAGAATATCGACGGTGTTTCCAATAACCAGGCAATCAGGCCATAAGGCTGTAACAGACAAAGCGCGCTCAGGGAACTTATGCTATATTACCGTGAAGTGTAAGAATCATCTTCGAAGAAAATAGTACCCCCACCGATACCTTTCTTCGGTGCTCATTTTTATTATGAGACTTGTGCAATAGATTTTTTGTACTCATGAGTTCCGTTGTGTGCCGACCATCATTGAAAACTATAAGAGTGCTAGCTTTCGGCTTCACCCAGTCTGAGGTCCGGCTCGGGCGACCTGATCGTGACAATCGCAGAGGTGCTCCCTTTACTCCCTAGCCGAACAATTGGGAACGTAGGGGTAAGCACAGGAGCCAGGCAACCCAGCTTGCAAATCGCTTAAGTCAATATGGTGCATATTGTGGCATAATACACGAACAAGGAACGAAGCCATACAAGTATAATCATATGGAAGAGGAAAAGCTTCATAAAGGAAGCCCCCAAATAAACGGGGTATTTGAATATGTGTGTCACAAACAAAGTTTGTACAAGGAAATTTTTTACAAGCAACTTTTTCCCAAAAAAGTATAATGCTTGGTCGAACCGAACACAAGTTAAAAATTAAAGCTTTGAGCATGAAAGCGACTTAGCTGGTTAATGTGTTCGGTATTGATGACGCAGTCCGAGCTTGATGCGGGGAAAGGTTCCATCCCCCAAGCTGGTCCCGAGGTGGCGGAGCGGAGAGCTTGACACGCCGAAGTGGTGACATAGCACGGTTAATGCAGATCGGCAGAGTGACGCCGAAGTCCCCGGATCATTTTCCTGTGCACAAAAAATAGTGCAAACCGGAGATAATAGTAATAATGATAATTAAAAAATGTTGCATAATAAATAATTTATGCAAAGTGAGGAATAGAAGAAATATGGCCTGGCGCCGAAGTCAATGTCGATGCAGGGCGTCGGCGTGATGTAGTAAAGGCGTGCCAAAGCCTGAATTCACAGGTCGGTCCGAGCTCCGGATGCGGCGTTCGTCGGACAATGTACGGAAACTGATCGAACCACCACGCGACCTCGTTAATGCGGTCACCATTTGATACACCTGTGTACATATCATGGACAAACCAAGTAATAATTCCTTGGAAAAAATGAACCCAAACAAGCAAAAAATACTGGGATTAATAGCACCTGGTTTATTTGTTGTAGCAATCCGAAGGAAGGTGATTCCCAAAATTGGGACTCGCTCCGCACACCCATTGCCTGATGGGCGATAAAACGACGGCACGGCAATGCTGGTAAAGGTTGACTCATCGAGGCAAAGCCCTCGGCCCAGCTAACATGACGGAGCTGGTCGGCTAATGACGCGAAGTGTCCGGAGTAGGTTGATGAAGAGATGGCGAAGCCCCCGGTCCAGCTGAGATGTCAAAGCCTCGACGTCAGCCGATGAGTCGAAGTAGGTCGGCGTGATGGACACCAGCTTGAAGAAGCAATAGTGCGGCCCTGTCGATGCAGGTCGTGACGTGGTCGATGCCGGCTTGATGAAGCGACCGTGCGGCGATGCCGGTACGCCCGCTCCGTGTAATCCACGGGGCGGTGATGTTGATGATGATTTATACTTCGCGATGCCGCACTCTTGTTCGGCTTGCCGAGATGATGATCCGAAGAAGTTGAGCTCGGCTAAAGTGAAGACGTGTCTAGCGCAGGTCGGCAGCCGTGGAGTAATATTGCCGGACTGGTTTGACACTAGCATGATGTTGAAGATCATGTTCAAAAGATCTTAAAGTTAGTGGGATGTGTTCGGGAACAAAACACAATACCCCATACAAAACTTCCTTTAAAAGGGATGTCCAAAATCCCGTTCATAAAAAAGATGAACTCGGGTCAGATTCGTTTTCGCGCAGAAAACATATCCGAAAAGTGATGCACTAATCGGAAGGTTCCCGGAGTTTGGAATGTCGGATCGAGATGAAATTTTGAGAGGTGGTAGATATAGGAATTTCGCAGCCGATCAACGGTTGGATCTTCCAAAGGACGTCCGAGCTAGAAGCTGGACACCACGCCCTAAACTCATCCAAATTCCCATCCAGATTTGACAGGGCTCCGGTATATCGTGGATTGCCAGAGATTCCTTCATCGGAACTCGACGAAATTTTCCAGGGTTGTTATAGACTCAATTCCGCACAATTCCACCAAAGCGATCATCAAAGCGATACTCGAGGAGGTGGTGGCGGCAGATACGAGTTCTCTGTCCAAAAAAAACAGCACGGTCGCTTGAGGGCAATGTTAACGTTGAGCCCCCGAGCTCCATAGATGATTCCTCCGTGATCTTGATAGAGATCGGAGTTGATGTTTGATGAAGGCCCTCGTCCGAACATGGTGATCCGAACACGGGGCGCAATTCTTGGTCGAACCAAGGTGACCAGTCGAACTGGTGACGAAGACGCCGAAGTCGCAGTTGATCTGCACGCGAGCCATCGATCCTTTTGTCGATCACACAGCGGAACTCTCAATGAAAGCACCAATATCTGTGTCAAAACCGGCGGATCTCGGGTAGGGGGTCCCGAACTGTGCGTCTAGGCCGGATGGTAACAGGAGGCAAGGGACACGAAGTTTTACCCAGGTTCGGGCCCTCTCGATGGAGGTAAAACCCTATGTCCTGCTTGATTAATATTGATGATATGGGTAGTACAAGAGTAGATCTACCACGAGATCGGAGAGGTTAAACCCTAGAAGCTAGCCTATGGTATGATTGTTGTTCTGTATGTTCTATCAACTAGCCTGGCCCTGGTTTTTATAATGCACCAGAGGCCTAGGTTAACAAGAGTCCTAGCCGAATACGCCGGTGGGGAGAAGTCCTTGTCTTGATTGCCAAGTCTTTGTGGAATCTTCCTTGTATGCGGCAGCTGTCCGAACTGGCCCATGAGTATACGGCCATGGGGGGCCTCGGCCCAATCTAATAGATTGGGAGACGACGTGATGAGTACCCCCTAGTCCAGGACACCGTCAATGCTACTTCTGCTATACATGATACTTATGATGAAACTACCTCTATGCCTGATACTACTATGCCACTTAGTGATTTTCTCGAGGAACGACTTGCTAGGGCTAGAGAGATTGAAAATATTGAATCTGATTATGAAGATGAAAGTGATGATGAAGAATCACTTGTTATTTCTGAGGGTTATTTATTTGATCAAGATGCTTCTTTAGCTATTTTAGCTTGCAAAGATAGATATGAACTCAAAAGGTTATTAGCTAAATGGAATAAGCAATCTCTAAATGCTAGGATGAGACATGACCCTGCTTTTGCTACTTCACCTATCTGTGTTGCTGATAAGGATTATGAATTCTCTATTGATTCTAATATAATTACTTTGGTTAAATCTGATCCTTTTCATGGCTATGAAACTGAAACTGTTGTGACACATCTTACTAAATTAAATGATATAGCCACCCTGTTCACTAATGATGAGAAAACTCGTTACTTTTATATCCTTAAAATATTTTCGTTCTCATTAAAGGGTGATGCTAAGATATGGTTTAATTCTCTTGATCCTGGTTGTGTGCGTAGTCCCCAGGATATGATTTACTACTTCTCTGCTAAATATTTCCCTGCTCATAAGAAACAAGCTGCTTTAAAGGAAATATACTACTTCTCAAGTTACTTAATGCTTTGCCTGATCATCATCTTAAGAAAAATGAAATACTTGATATTTTTTTACAATGGACTAACCGATGCTTCCAGAGATTACCTGGATAGTTGTGTTGGTTCTCTTTTCAGGGAAAGAACACCGGATGAAGCTGAAATCTTATTGAATAATATGTTGACAAATGAAAATAATTGGGCACCTCCTGAGCCAGCTCCTACTCCAATTAATGATCCTATTCCTAAACCAACTCCGAAGAAGAGAGGTATTCTATTTCTCAGTCCTAAAAGAGAGTCTCCCACAAGTTTGGGGGAGGCTTCTCCAATTACTTCATGCTTTACCTGATCATCCTCTTAAGAAAAATGAAATACTTGATATCTTTTATAATGGACTAACCGATGCCTCCAGAGATTACCTGGATAGTTGTGCTGGTTCTGTTTTCAGGGAAAGAACAGCGGATGAAGCTGAAATTCTATTGAATAATATGTTGACAAATGAAAATAATTGGACACCTCCGGAGCCAATTCCCGAGCCTATTCCTAAACCCACTCCGAAGAAGAGGGGTATTCTATTTCTCACTCCTGAAGATATGCAAGAGGCAAAGAAGTCTATGAAAGAAAAAGGCATTAAAGCTGAAGATGTTAAGAATTTACCTCCTATTGAAGAAATACATGGTCTTAATTTACCGCCTATTGAAGAAACATATGATCTTAATCCTTTATTTATTGAAGAACCTCCAGACCTCGATAACCCGACACAGGTAGTAAAGGTAAATTCTCTCTATAGATATGATAAAGCTGAAATCCCTCCTACTAAAATTGCTAGTCAATGCTTGGATGAGTTTGATAATTTTATGTTTAAGCAAGAGGACTTCAATGCTTATTTTGGTAGACAATTAAAACAAGATGCTGATATGATTAAATACTTGGGTGATTATATGGCTAATATTAGAGGTGAACTTAAACTTGTTAGCAAACATGCTTCTATGGTTACCACTCAAGTAGAACAAGTACTTAAAGCTCAAAAAGAATTGCTCAATGAGATGATTAGTAAGAAAAATGATTATGCTGTTAAAGTGGCTACTAGAACTGGTAGAATGACTCAGGAACCTTTGTATCCTGAAGGCCACCCTAAGAGAATTGAGCAAGATTCTCAGAGAAATAAAATTTGATGCACCTAGTTCTTCTAAAAGGAAGAAAAAGAAAAATGATAGAACTGTGCAAACTTCTAGTGAACCTATTGCTGAACCACCTGATAATCCAAATGATATTTCTATGTCTGATGCTGAAACACAATCTGGTAATGAACATGAACCTAATGAAAATGTTAATGATGATGTTCATAATGATGCTCAACCTAGTAATGATAATGATGTAGAAATTGAACCTGCTGTTGATCTTGATAACCCACAATCGAAGAATCAACGTTATGATAAGAAATACTTTGTTGCTAGGAAACATGGTAAAGAAATAGAGCCTTGGGTTCAGAAACCCATGCCTTTTCCTCCCAAACCATCCAAGAAAAAGGATGATGAGGATTTTGAGCGCTTTGCTGAAATGATTAGACCTATCTTTTTGCGTATGCGATTAACTGATATACTCAAAACCAATCCTTATGCTAAGTACATGAAAGATATTATTACAAATAAAAGAAAGATACCGGAAGCTGAAATTTCCACCATGCTTGCTAATTATACTTTTAAGGGTGGAATACCAAAGAAACTTGGAGATCCAGGAGTACCTACTATACCATGCTCCATTAAAAGAAACTATGTTAAAACTACTTTATGTGATCTTGGAGCCGGTGTTAGTGTTATGCCTCTCTCTTTATATCGTAGACTTGATTTGAATAAGTTGACACCTACTAAAATATCTTTACAAATGGCTGATAAATCAACTATTATACTTGTCGGTATTTGTGAGGATGTGCCTGTTGTGGTTGCAAACATTACTATTTTAACGGACTTTGTTATTCTTGATATTCTCGAGGACGATAGTATGTCTATTATTCTTGGAAGACCTTTTCTTAATAGTGCAGGGGCTGTTATTGATTGCAACGAAGGCACTGTCACTTTTCATGTTAATGGTAATGAGCATACGGTACACTTTCCAAGGAAACAACCTCAAGTTCATAGTATCAATTCTATCGGAAAAAATCCATCGATTATATTTGGAGGTTTTGAATTTCCTCTTCCTACTGTCAAGAAGAAATATGATATACTTATTATTGGGGATGTGCATATCCCCGTTGAGGTAACCTAGTGTTATTCGAAATTTCTCCGGTTTCATGTTAATCGAAATGAGTTTGTTAACAAGACTTGATCGACCTTGTTAGTGGATTCCTTTTGATGAGCATGAGATGGATGAAACTAGAAGCACAACCTTCTGTACCCTCTCTATACTTTCTGTTATTTCATTGAAATAAAGTGAAAATAAATAATTTTCTATCTGTTATCTGATTATCCATGCAATATAAAAATACATCGAAAATAAAAAGTTCTCCAAATGCCCTAAAAATTAAATATGATTTTTTATAAAATATTTGGGGATTTATGGAACAAAATGCACACCAGGGGGGCCAACCACCTTGCCACGAGGGTGGAGGGCACGCCCACCCCCCTAGGGCGCGCCCCCTGCCTTGTGGGCCCACGGTGGCCCTCCTCCACTTATTCTTTCAGCCACACACTTCATCTTCCTCCCCCAAACATGAAAAACCAGCTCAAAACCGAGTCCAAGCTCGTCTTCCTACCATTTTTGATCTCCTTGCTCAAAGCATCTCACAAAACTGCTTGGGGAGATTGTTCCTTGGTATGTGACTCCTCCATTGGTCCAATTAGTTTTTGTTCTAGTGCTTTATTCATTGCAAAGTTTTGCTGCTTAGGTGACCCTGTTCTTGAGCTTGCATGTCAAATTTATATGGTCAAAAGTAGTTTTGATGTATGATATAGGCCCTAGGCACTTGTAGGAGTAGTTGCTATCAATATTATTGAGTTTGGTTTACTTTTATTTTGAAGTTACTAAAAAAATTCAGAATTTTTTAGAGGAAGAAATATGCTTAGGAAAATGTTCCAAGGTGGTTCTTCAAGGAAGCAAGGACCCAGGCTTGCAATGTGTGACGCTGATGAAGAGCCACCAAGAGACGCTTCAGTGCGTCCTTGTGAGTGGCCTTCTAAAAATTTTATGGATCGTGTAGGAATTAAAGAAGAATTTAACGCATATTTGCGTAATGCCGGTCTTGAGGACTTTGAGGCAGGCAAATGCCCCTAGTATCATGAGCTCACAAGCTCTTTTATGAGGAGGTTTGAGTATTCATCTTCGCGTAATTCTCCTTCAGTCATGTTTGATCTTTATGACAAATCTTATACCATGGACTTAGAGGATTTCACTTTTGCTTGCAAACTTCCACAATGGGGTAGTGTTAGGGATCCACCAAAATATGAATTTAGAAACTTTCTTGCTACTATAACTGTAGGGGAATCTAGAGATATAACGCAAGCTACCATAGGGAGCATTCACTTTCCTGCTATACATTATTTTGCTATCTTCATTGGTAGGTGCATAAATGCTAAGGATGAAGCATGTCACATGTGTGTCCCTGACCTTAGCATTCTCAGGAGTGCTGTGTCAGGAGACCAATCTTATCATATGGGAGCCATTGTAGCTCGTATGTTGCATCATAATAGACATAATGGAGATTTCTTTGGAGGAATTTATGCAACCCGCTTAGCAAAATTTCTTGAGATAGACGTTCGTGAAGGAGACATGGAGTTGCCTATTGCTTATTTAGATTTTGATTCTATGGTTTCCCACCATTTTGTCGAGAGGAACGAATCGCCTCTCCAGTATCGACTAATCTTTGACAGACGCCGTGCCATCCATATTACTCTCCCTGCTCCTGCTTTCTTTGATAATCAGGTAAGAGGAGGATATACCATTACCAGAGAGGAGGCAGATGAGTACGGGAGGAGAGCGGAGGCCGCTCGTCGCCACACTGTAGCTCAGGAGGCGATAGCCGCTGCATTGCAGTACGACCCCAACAACTATTATTATGGATATCCGCTAGGCCAGCCATGGCCATAGACCAACTTAGGCCAAAAGCCTAAGCTTGGGGGAGTACGTATTTCTCACCGACATTACATTTATGTTCACACACACTCATTGCTAGATGTCGGTGCTCATACTTTTTCATTGTATCATCCATGCTAGTTTATTTTCCTTTTTATGCTTTCTTCTTGTGTGTTTAATAAACCTTAATAAAAACCAAAAAAAGTTAGTTGTAGCTTTTAATCAGTTTACTTGTCATGCTTGTAGTAGTAATTAAAAAGAAAACCCAAAAATATTTCCTGTTCTTCTTTTGCTTGTTGGGAGCTTTCCCGTGTAAATAGTTTTATTTCTTTTCTTTCTTTGGGGGTCAGTAGGAGAAGACCATAATTAAATTGTTGAAATGCCTCTCATATGAATTATTGTTTACCTGACAAAAGAGCCCATATTGCTTTGTCTTCTCCTGTTTATTGAATGCTCGCAGATTCCAGCTTAGTCCAATGCACGTGCACTCTTATTATTATTCACATCATTCGGTCGTGCAAGTGAAAGGCAATTATGATGATATATGATGGACTGACTGAGATGAGAAAAGCTGGTACGAACTCGACCTCTTTTGTTTTTGTAAATATGATGAGTTCATCGTTCTTGATTCAGCTTGTTATGAATAAACATGTTTGCAATGACAATTAGAGATCATAGTTGCTTGTGCCATGCTTGATTAGCTATGAGTTATAATGGTTTACCTTGCGTGCCAACATGCTATTAAAATGGTTTTGATGTGGTATGATAGGGTGGTATCCTCCTCTGAATGATTTAAGTGACTTGACTCGGCACATGTTCACGCATGAGTAGAAACAAATCAACATAGCCTTCACGATATTTATGTTCATGGTGGATTATATCCTACTCATGCTTGCATCCAATGTTTATTAATTTTAATGCATGTACATGACTGTTGTCGCTCTCTAGCTGGTCGCTTCCCAGTCTTTTGCTAGCCTTCACCTGTACTAAGCGGGAATACTGCTTGTGCATCCAATCCCTTAAAACCCCAAAGTTATTCCAGATGAGTCCACTATACCTTCCTATATGCGGTATCTACCTGCCGTTCCAAGTAAATTTGTATGTGCCAAACTCTAAACCTTCAAATAAATATCCTGTTTTGTATGCTCAAATAGCTCATGTATCAACTAGGGATGTCTGTATCTTCCATGTTAGGCGGGTTATTCTCAAGAGGAGTGGACTCCGCTCCTCACTCACAAGATAAATGGCTGGTCACCGGGATGCCCAGTCCCATGCTTTATGCAAACTAAATCAAAATAATTGCAAACAAAACTCCCCCTGGGACCTGATGTATGTTGGAGGCACTCGTTGTTTCGAGCAAGCCATGGATTGATGTTTGTTGGCGGAGGGGGAGTATAAACTTTACCATTCTGTTTGGGAACCGCCTATAATGTGTGTAGCATGGAAGATATCGCCATCTCTTGGTTGTTATGTTGACAATGAAAGTATACCGCTAAAAATGTTATTCACCTCTATTTCAAAACCGAGCTCTGGCACCTCTACAAATCCATGCTTCCCTCTGCGAAGGGCCTATCTATTTACTTTTATGTTGAGTCATCACCCTCTTATTAAAAAGCACCAGTTGGAGAGCACCGATGTCATTTGCATTCATTACTGTTAATTTATATTGGGTGTGACTATGATTGGATCTCTTTTACCATGAATTACAATGTCTAGTCAGTCCTTGATCTTTAAAGGTTCTCTGCATTTATGTTTTGCGGCCTCAGAAAGGGCTAGCGAGATACCATCTTGTTATATCATATTATGATTGTTTTGAGAAAGTGTTGTCATCCGAGTTTTATTATTATGGCTCGCTGGTTGATTATGGTATTGATATGAGTAAACATGAGACCTGAGAATTATTGCAAATGTGGTTAGTTATAATCTTTGCTGAAAACTTGAATGCTAGCTTGACATATTTACAACAACAAGAGCAAACAGAGTTTGTAAAAGTTTTTCTTTATTTCTTTCAGTTTATCAACTGAATTGCTTGAGGACAAGCAAGGGTTTAAGCTTGGGGGAGTTGATACGTCTCCGTCGTATCTACTTTTCCAAACACTTTTGTCCTTGTTTTGGACTCTAACTTGTATGATTTGAATGGAACTAACCCGGACTGACGCTGTTTTCAGCAGAATTGCCATGATGTTGTTTTATGTGCAGAAAACAAAAGTTCTCGGAATGACCTGAAACTCCACGGAATATCTTACAATAAATAATAAAAAATCCTTGCCAAAGATCAAGACCAGGGGGCCCACACCCTTCTCACGAGGGTGCGGGGCGCCCCCCTAGGGCGCGCCCCCTACCTCGTGGGCCCCCTGGAGACCCCCCGACTCCAACTCCAACTCTATATAACTGCTTTCAAGGAGAAAAAAATAGGAGAGAAGAAATCATCGTGTTTTACGATACGGAGCCGCCGCCAAGCCCTAAAACCTCTCGGGAGGGCTGATCTGGAGTCCGTTCGGGGCTCCGGAGAGGGGGATTCGTCACTGCCATCATCATCAACCATCCTCCATCACCAATTTCATGATGCTCACCGCCGTGCGTGAGTAATTCCATTGTAGGCTTGTTGGACGGTGATGGGTTGGATGAGATTCACCATGTAATCGAGTTAGTTTTGTTAGGGTTTGATCCCTAGTATCCACTATGTTTTGAGATTGATGTTGCTGTGACTTTGCTATGCTTAATGCTTGTCACTAGGGCCCGAGTGCCATGATTTTAGATCTGAACCTATTGTGTTTTCATTAATATATGAGAGTTCTAGATCCTATCTTGCAAGTCTATAGTCACCTATTATGTGTTATGATCCGTTAACCCCGAAGTGACAATAATCGGGATACTTACCGGTGACGACCGTAGTTTGAGGAGTTCATGTATTCACTATGTGTTAATGCTTTCTTCCGGTTCTCTATTAAAAGGAGGCCTTAATATCCCTTAGTTTCCGTAAGGACTCCGCTGCCACGGGAGGGTAGGACAAAAGATGTCATGTGATAACCCACAAGTATAGGGATCGCAACAGCTTTCGAGGGTAGAGTATTCAACCCAAATTTATTGATTTGACACAAGGGGAGCCAAAGAATATTCTCAAGTATTAGCAGCTGAGTTGTCAATTCAACCACACCTAGAAACTTACTATCTGCAACAAAGTGTTTAGTAGCAAAGTAATATGATAGTGATGGTAACGGTAACAAAAGACTAATGAAAGCAAAGCAATGTTTTTGGTAGTTTGTAGTGATTGTAACAATAGCAACGGGAAAGTAAATAAGCATAAACCAGTATATGGAAAGCTCGTAGGCATCGGATCAATGATGGATAATTATGCCAGATGCGGTTCATCATGTAACAATCATAACATAGTGTGGCACAGAACTAGCTCCAGTTTGTCAATGTAATGTAGGCATGTATTCCGAATATAGTCATACGTGCTTATGGAAAAGAACTTGCATGACATCTTTTGTCCTACCCTCCCGTGGCAGCATGGTCCTTACAGAAACTAAGGGATATTAAGGCCTCCTTTTAATAGAGAACCGAAACAAAGCATTAACAAATAGTCAATACATGAACTCCTCAAACTACGGTCATCACGGGTAAGTATCCCGATTATTGTCACTTCGGGGTTAACGGATCATAACACATAATAGGTGACTATAGACTTGCAGGATAGGATCTAGAACTCTAATATATTGATGAAAACATAATAGGTTTAGATCTGAAATCATGGAACTCGGGCCCTAGTGACAAGCATTAAGCATAGCAAAGTCATAGCAACATCAATCTCAGAACATAGTGGATACTAGGGATCAAACCCTAACAAAACTAACTGGATTACATGGTGAATCTCATCCAACCCATCACCGTCCAGCAAGCCTACGATGGAATTACTCACACACGGCGGTGAGCATCATGAAATTGGTGATGGAGGATGGTTGATGATGACGACGGCGACGAATCCCCCTCTCCAGAGCCCCGAACGGACTCCAGATCAGCCCTCCCGAGAGGTTTTAGGGCTTGGCGGCGGCTCTGTATCGTAAATCGCGATGATTTCTTCTCTCCTATTTTTTTCTCCCCAAAAGCAGTTATATAGAGTTGGAGTTGGAGTCGAGGGGTCTCCAGGGGGCCCACGAGGTAGGGGGCGCGCCCTAGGGGGGCGCCCCCCACCCTCGTGAGAAGGGTGTGGGCCCCCTGGTATTCATCATTGGCGAGGATTTTTTATTATTTATTGTAAGATATTCCGTGGAGTTTCAGGTCATTCCGAGAACTTTTGTTTTCTACACATAAAACAACATCATGGCAATTCTGCTGAAAACAGCGTCAGTCCGGGTTAGTTCCATTCAAATAATACAAGTTAGAGTCCAAAACAAGGGCAAAAGTGTTTGGAAAAGTAGATACGACGGAGACGTATCATCATGCAAGTTCTTTTCCATAAGCACATATGACTATATTCGGAATACATGCCTACATTACATTGACGAACTGGATCTAGTTCTGTGTCACCCTATGTTATGACTGTTACATGATGAACCGCATCCGGCATAATTATCCATCATTGATCCAATGCCTACGAGCTTTCCATATACTGGTTTACGCTTATTTACTTTCCCGTTGCTATTGTTACAATCACTACAAAATACCAAAAACATTACTTTGCTTTCATTACTCTTTTGTTACCGTTACCATCATTATCATATTACTTTGCTACTAAACACTTTGCAGATACTAAGTTTCTAGGTGTGGTTGAATTGACAACTCAGCTGCTAATACTTGAGAATATTCTTTGGCTCCCCTTGTGTCGAATCAATAAATTTTGGTTGAATACTCTACCCTCGAAAGCTGTTGCGATCCCCTATACTTGCGGGTTATCACAACCCACGATTTAACTACTCGCATGCGCGCAGTGGAGTAATAATGTCTTTCTTCCGCCCTCACATCCACTCAATTTGCATGCGCTGTATTAATTGACCATCAATGAAGTGAACGACTTTACACGCGTCAAATTATCACATGGGGTGGATCTTGGTACAAAATTGCGTCCGCACGTGTACCCGCGTGTGCGTGCGAGGGAATGAGTGCATGCGTGGTGTGCGTGCACATCTTCGCTTCGTGCATGTACCGCCAGTATGGCTCAGGGAGGACGAGTACATTCTTCTGGAACCAGCAGCACGTCACTGTGATCAATCCACGCAAGGAGGTCGCGACAACGCCTCCACATGTGCCATGTGACTTCATGAACTGTAAGAGAGACACTGTGTAGCGTGCCATTGGTATTCTAATTTACGTGTTTTGCACATACTCGAAGTACTAGTAAGGTACACGTGCATTGCACGCATCAGATTTTGCAACGAAATTATGAATAAATACCACACTATAGCATGTAAGCTCTGAGTCATATATGCCTGATGTAGCCCTTCGTTTAATTCTTATAGTTCATCTCATTAAAAATCAATTAGTTTTTATAAAAAAAGCTAAGAACGCGGGAATAGGGAAAACATGGGATTATAGTGGAATGTCGTCTTGAATCCTACAGGATTGTACGAGTGTTTGATTGTGCATAGAAAAAATGCAGAATTCTTTCAAAGAGGTTTGAGTGGATGGGATGTTTCCTATGAAATCTAGTGCAAATGAATCATATGGAAAAATTCCTATGGTTTACAATCCTACAAATCAAACAACCAAGATAGGAAAAATTCCTAATGATTAGAATCCTCCAAAATTCCTTTGAGAATCCTTTGAATCAAAGAAGCCCTTAATCTATTTTATGATTCATGGAATTGTGCGTTGTAAATCATAAAGTAAAAAACAAATAATGGAAATTCAACTAGAAAAAAAGTTTGGGCAGTTATGATACGGAAGATTCTAGAACAAAAGAGAACCACTGTTGTTTTGAGGTTTGTGCATTATGCTTAAGTTCAACCATGGAGTCTGCTAGATTGTACATGTGGCAAAATCCGGTGGGGGGCTAGAAGATGGTGCGAGGGGCCGAGTGGAGGGAGACTATGAAGGAATGCACAAGTGCGAGATCGATATTTAGAGAGAGAGGGCGAACACGTGCACTGTTGCGCGCAGTGGCGGAGCCATGAAAAATAAATGAGCTACGGGGACAAGCATTGCTAATCCTTTACGAGGAGGGTCAATTCATGAACTTAAAACATTTTTAGCAGCAATTGTCTAATGATCACATTCATATTAGCCTCGATATATAGTGATGTTAGGGGGGAGGGGGCAGGGCCCTTACTGCCCCCTGTCTTCGCCATTGTGCACGCGTCTGAGAGATGAAGCGGAAGGCATGGATGATGAGAGGGGGACATTGGATATATAATTAATGTGGGTGTATTAGCTATATATGTTAATCCTATATAGAGAGGTATAGATTGATCGATGTGGACATGGGAAAGAGGGTGAGACCTCACTGGATATATCGATTGATCGGTTTGTGTGGAAAACTATGAAAGACCTCGCTATATACACACATACATAGAGGAACATCGATCGTTGCGCATGCATGCGTGAGAGATAAAGAATGCCCGATATGATGGAGAGGGGGATGTGTGTGGGTGTTGATACGTCTCCAACGTATCTATAATTTTTGATTGCTCCATCCTATATTATCTACTGTTTTGGACATTATTGGGCTTTATTATCCACTTTTATATTATTTTTGGGACTAACGTATTAACCGGAGGCCCACCCAGAATTGCTGCTTTTTGCCTCTTTTAGGGTTTCGAAGAAAAGGAATATCAAACGGAGTCCAAACGGAATGAAACCTTCGGAAACGTGATTTTCTCATCAGATAAGATCCAGGAGACTTGGACCCTCCATCAAGAAAGCCATGAGGCTGTCGCGAGGGGGGAGGGCACCCCCCTAGGGCGCGCCCCTTCCTCGTGGGCCCCTCGAAGCTCCACCGACGTACTTCTTCCTCCTATATATATCCACGTACCCCAAACGATCAGATACGTAGCCAAAAACCAAATTCCACCGCCGCAACTTTCTGTATCCACGAGATCCCATCTTGGGGCCTGTTCCGGAGCTCCGTCGGAGGGGGCATCGGTCACGGAGGGCTTCTACATCATCATCCAAGCCTCTCCGATGAAGTGTGAGTAGTTTACTTCAGACTTACTGGTCCATAGCTAGTAGCTAGATGGCTTCTTCTCTCTTTTTGGATCTCAATACAATGTTCTCCCCCTCACTCGTGGAGATCTATTCGATGTAATCTTCTTTTTGCGGTGTGTTTGTTGAGACCGATGAATTGTGGGTTTATTATCAAGTCTATCTATGAATAATATTTGAATCTTCTCTGAATTCTTTTATGTATGATTGGTTATCTTTGCAAGTCTCTCCGAATTATCGGTTTGGTTTGGCCTACTAGATTGGTTGTTCTTGCCATGGGAGAAGTGCTTAGCTTTGGGTTCGATCTTGCGGTGTCCTTTCCCAGTGACAGAAGGGGCAGCAAGGCACGTATTGTATCGTTGCCATCGAGGATAACAAGATGGGTTTTTTTTATCATATTGCATGAAACTATCCCTCTACATCATGTCATCTTGCTTAAGGCGTTACTCTGTTTTTAACTTAATACTCTAGATGCATGCTGGATAGCGGTCGATGAGTGGAATAATAGTAGTAGATGCAGAATCATTTCGGTCTACTTGTCTCGGACGTGATGCCTATATACATGATCATACCTAGATATTCTCATAACTATGTTCAATTCTGTCAATTGCTCAACAGTAATTTGTTCACCCACCGTAGAATACTTATGCTCTTGAGAGAAGCCACTAGTGAAACCTATGGCCCCGGGTCTCTTTCTCATCATATCAATCTCCATCACTTTATTATTGCTTTGCTTTTACTTTACTTTGAATCTCTATCCCAAAAATACCAAAAATATTATTTATCATCTCTATTAGATTTCACTTTCGTAAGTGACCGTGAAGGGATTGACAACCCCTAAGCGCGTTGGCTGCGTTGAGCTATTGTTTTTGTGTAGGTACGAGGGACTCGTGCATAGACTCCTACTGGATTGATACCTTGGTTCTCAAAAACTGAGGGAAATACATACGCTACTTTGTTGCATCATCCTCTCCTCTTCGGGGAAATCCAACCCAGTGCTCAAGAGGTAGCAAGAAGAATTTCTGGCGCCGTTGCCGGGGAGTCTGCGCAAAAGTCAACATACCTAGTACCCACCACAATCCCTATCTCCTGCATTACATTATTTGCCATTTGCCTCTCGTTTTCCTCTCCCCCAATTCACCCTTGCCGTTTTATTCGCCCTCTCTCTCTCTATCCTCTCTCTCTATCCTCCCTCTCTTTCTCTATTTGCCTCTTTTGCTTGTGTGCTAGTTTGCTTGTTTGTCACGATGGCTCAAGATAATACTAAATTGTGTGACTTCACCAATACCAACAACAACGATTTCCTTAGCACTATGATTGCTCCTCTTACCGATGCTGAATCTTGTGAAATTAATACTGCTTTGTTGAATCTTGTCATGAAAGATCCGTTCTCCGGCCTTCCTAGTGAAGATGCTGCTACCCATCTTAATAGCTTCGTTGATTTGTGTGACATGCAAAAGAAGAAAGATGTCGATAATGATATTGTTAAATTGAAGCTATTTCCTTTTTCGCTTAGAGATCGTGCTAAAGCTTGGTTTTCGTCTTTGCCTAAAAATAGCATTGATTCATGGAACAAGTGCAAAGATGCTTTTATCTCTAAGTATTTTCCTCCAGCTAAGATCATCTCTCTTAGAAACGATATTATGAATTTTAAGCAACTTGATCATGAACATGTTGCACAAGCTTGGGAGCGAATGAAATTAATGATACGTAATTGCCCTACTCATGGTTTGAACTTGTGGATGATTATACACAAATTTATGCTGAATTGAATTTTGCTTCTAGAAATCTTTTAGATTCGGCCGCGGGAGGCACTTTTATGGAAATCACTTTAGGAGAAGCTACTAAACTCTTAGATAATATTATGGTTAATTATTCTCAATGGCATACTGAAAGATCTACTAAAAAGGTGCATGCGATAGAAGAAATTAATGTTTTGAGTGGAAAGATGGATGAACTTATGAAATTATTTGCTAATGAGAGTGTTTCTTCTGATCCTAATGATGTGCCCTTGTCTACTTAGATTGAGAATAATAGTGAATCTATGGATGTGAATTTTGTTGGTAGGAACAATTTTGGTAACAACGCGTATAGAGGAAATTTCAATCCTAGGCCTTATCCTAGTAATCCGTCTAATAATTATGGTAATTCCTACAACAATTCTTATGGAAATTATAATAAGATGCCCTCTTATTTTGAATCTAATATTAAAGAATTTATTTCTTCGCAAAAGAATTTTAATGCTATGATTGAAGAAAAATTGCTTAATATTGATGATTTGGCTAGGAACGTTGATAGAATTGCTCTTGATGTTGATTCTTTGAAACTTAGATCTATTCCACCTAAGCATGATATCAATGAGTCTCTTAAAGCCATGAGAATTTCCATTGATGAGTGCAAAGAAAGAACCGCCAGGATGCGTGCTAAGAAAGTTACCTTTATAAAATCGTGTTCTTCTAGTTCCTATGAAAATAATGATGAAGATCTAAAAGTTATTAATGTGTCCCCTATTAAATCTTCGTTTTGCAATACGAATCTTGATAATGATGGGACTGAATATGATCCACCTTTACCTAGAAGGCGTTCCAATAATTCTGAATCTTTTGATCTTGATGCTAAATTTGATAAAAGTGGGATTGAACAAATTAAAACCCTTGATATTACTAAACCCACTATTATGGATTTCAAGGAATTTAACTATGAAAATTGCTCTTTGATTGATTTATTTCCTTGTTGCAATCCGTGCTAAAATCTCCTCACGCTTATAGTCAAAATAAAGCGTTTACTAAACATATCGTTGATGCCTTGATGCAATCTTATGAAGAAAAACTTTATGATGAGTGGGAACCAACTATTAAAATTAAAATTAAAGATCATGAGTTTTATGTTTTGTGTGATTTGGGTGCTAGTGTCTCTGCTATTCCCAAAACTTTGTGTGATTTGCTAGATTTCCGTGATTTTGATGATTGCTCTCTAAACTTGCATCTTGCGGATTCCGCTATTAAGAAACCTATGCGAATAATTAATGATGTTCTTATTGTTGCAAATAGGAATTATGTGCCTGTAGATTTTATTGCTCTTGATATAGATTGCAATCCTTCTTGCCCTATTATTCTCGGTAGACCTTTCCTTAGAACGGTTGGTGCAATTATTGATATGAAGGAAGGGAATATTAGATTTCAATTTCCATTAAAAAAGGGCATGGAAAACTTCCCTAGAAAGAAAATAAAATTACCATATGAATCTATCATGAGAGCCACTTATGGATTGCCTACCAAAGATGGCAATACCTAGACCTATTCTTGCTTGGTATGCCTAGCTAGGGGCGTTAAACGATAACGCTTCTTAGGAGGCAACCCAATTTTATTTTTATTCCTTTCTTTTTGCTCCTGTTTAGTAATAAATAAATTATTTAGCCTCTGTTTTGGTTGTGTTTTTTGTGTTTAATTAGTGTTTGTGCCAAGTAGAACCGTTGGGAAGACTTGGGGAAAGTCTTGTTGAACTTGCTGTAAAAAACAGAAACTTTACCGCTCACGAGAACTGCTGTCATTTTTATTTGAAGAGTGATATTTAGTTAATTCTTTTTGTAGATGATTAATAGATAAATTCGTCATGTCCCGAAATTTATTTTAGAATTTTTGGGGTTCCAGATCTTGCGCTAGCTACAGATTACTACAGACTGTTCTGTTTTTGACAGATTCTGTTTTCCGTGTGTTGTTTTCTTATTTTGATGAAGCTATGGCTAGTAAAATAGTTTATAATCCATAGAGAAGTTGGAATACAGTAGGTATAACACCCATATAAATAAAGAATGAGTTCATTACAGTACCTTGAAGTGGTCTTTTGTTTTCTTTCGCTAACGGAGCTCACGAGTTTTCTACTTTAAATTTTGTGTTGTGAAGTTTTCAAGTTTTGGGTAAAGATTTGATGAATTTTGGAACAAGGAGGGGCAAGAGCCTAAGCTTGGGGATGCCCATGGCACGCCCAAGATAATCTAAGGACACCTAAAAGCCAAATCTTTGGGATGCCCCGAAAGGCATCCCCTCTTTCGTCTACTTCTATCGGTAACTTTACTTGGAGCTATATTTTTATTCACCACATGATATGTGTTTTGCTTGGAGCATCTTTTATAATTTCAGTCTTTGCTTGTTAGTATACCACAATCATCCTTGATGTACACACCTTTTGAGAGATCCATACATAATTTGGAATTTGATAGAATACTCTATGTACTTCACTTATATCTTTTGAGTTATATAATTTTGCTCTAGTGCTTCACTTATATCTTTTAGAGCACAGTGGTGGATTTGTTTTATAGAAACTATTGATCTCTCATGCTTCACTTAGATTATTTTGAGAGTCTTAATAGCATGGTAATTTGCTTAATAATAATATGCTTGGTATTCATGATTTGTAAAACTTTCTTTTGAGTGCGTTGAATACTAAGAAAAAAATTGATGCTTGATAATTGTTTTGAGATATGAGGATGGTGATATTAGAGTCATGCTAGTTGAGTAGTTGTGAATTTGAGAAATGCTTGTGTTAAAGTTTGTGATTCCCGTAGCATGCACGTATGGTGAACCGTTATGTGATGAAGTCGGAGCATGATTTATTTATTGATTGTCTTCCTTATGAGTGGCGGTCGGGGACGAGCGATGGTCTTTTCCTACCAATCTATCAACCTAGGAGCATGCGCGTAATACTTTGCTTTGATAACTTCTAGATTTTTGCAATAAGTATATGAGTTCTTTATGACTAATGTTGAGTCCATGGATTATACGTACTCTCACCCTTCCACCTTTGCTAGCCTCTCTAATACCGCACACTTTTCGTCGGTATCATACAGCCACCAAATACCTTCCTCAAAACAGCCACCATACCTACCTATTATGGCATTTCCATAGCCATTCCGAGATATATTGCCATGCAACTTTCCACCGTTCCGTTCATTATGACACACTCCATCATTGTCATATTGCTAGCATGATCATGTAGTTAACATCGTATTTGTGGCAAAGCCACCGTTCATAATTATTTCATACATGTCACTCTTGATTCATTGCATATCCCGGTACACCACTAGAGGCATTCATATAGAGTCATATCTTGTTCTAAGTATCGAGTTGTAACTGTTGAGTTGTAAGAAAAATAAAAAGTGTGATGATCATCATTTTTAGAGCATTGTCCCAAGTGAGGAAAGGATGATGGAGACTATGATTCCCCCACAAGTCGGGATGAGACTCCGAACAAAAAAAAAAGAGGCCATAAAAAAAGAGAAGGCCCAAATAAAAAAATGAGTGAAAAAGAGAGAAGGGACAATGTTACTATCCTTTTACCAGACTTGTGCTTCAAAGTGGCACCATGATCTTCATGATAGAGAGTCTCTCATGCTGTCACTTTCATATACTAGTGGGAATTTTTCATTATAGAACTTGGCTTGTATATTCCAATGATGGGCTTCCTCAAAATGCCCTAGGTCTTCATGAGCAAGCGAGTTGGATGCACACCCACTTAGTTTCTTTTGTTGAGCTTTCATATACTTATAGCTCTAGTGCATCCGTTGCATAGCAATCCCTACTCACTCACATTGATATCTATTGATGGGCATCTCCATATCCCGTTGATACACCTAATTGATGTGACACTATCTTCTCCCTTTTTGTCTTCTCCAGAACCACCATTCTATTCCACATATAGTGCTATATCCATGGCTCACACTCATGTATTGCGTGAAGATCGAAAAAGTTTTGAAAATGTCAAAAGTATGAAACAATTGCTTGTCTTGTCATCGGGGTTGTGCATGATTTAAATACTTTGTGTGGTGAAGATAGAGCATAGCCAGACTATATGATTTTGTAGGGATAGCTTTCTTTGGCCATGCTATTTTGAGAAGACATAATTGCTTTGTTAGTATGCTTGAAGTATTATTATTTTTATGTCAACATGAACTTTTGTCTTGAATCTTTTGAATCTGAATATTCATACCACAATTAAGAAGATTTACATTGAAATTATGCCAAGTAGCACTCCGCATCAAAAATTCTGTTTTTATCAATTACCTACTCGAGGACGAGCAGGAATTAAGCTTGGGGATGCTTGATACATCTCCAACGTATCTATAATTTTTGATTGCTCCATGCTATATTATCTACTGTTTTAGACATTACTGGGCTTTATTATCCACTTTTATATTATTTTTGGGACTAACCTATTAACCGGAGGCCCAGCCCAGAATTACTATGTTTTGCATGTTTTAGGGTTTCGAAGAAAAGGAATATCAAACGGAATCCAAACGGAATGAAACCTTCGGAAACGTGATTTTCTCATCAGATAAGATCCAGGAGACTTGGACCCTCCGTCAAGAAAGCCACGAGGCGGTCACCAGGGTGGAGGGCGCGCCCCCTGCCTCGTGGGCCCCTCGAAGCTCCACCGACGTGCTTCTTCCTCCTATATATATCCACGTACCCCCAAACGATCAGATACGGAGCCAAAAACCTAATTCCACCGCCGCAACTTTCTGTATCCACGAGATCCCATATTCGGGCCTGTTCCGGAGCTCCACCGGAGGGGGCATCAATCACGGAGGGCTTCTACATCATCATCCAAGCCTCTCCGATGAAGTGTGAGTAGTTTACTTCAGACCTACAGGTCCATAGCTAGTAGCTAGATGGCTTCTTCTCTCTTTTTGGATCTCAATACAATGTTCTCCCCCTCTCTCATGGAGATCTATTTGATGTAATCTTCTTTTTGTGGTGTGTTTGTTGAGATTGATGAATTGTGGGTTTATGATCAAGCCTATCTATGAATAATATTTGAATCTTCTCTGAATTCTTTTATGTATGATTGGTTATCTTTGCAAGTCTCTTCGAATTATCAATTTGGTTTGGCCTACTAGATTGGTTGTTCTTGCCATGGGAGAAGTGCTTAGCTTTGGGTTCGATCTTGCGGTGTCCTTTCCTAGTGACAGAAGGGGCAGCAAGGCACGTATTGTATCGTTGCCATCGAGGATAACAAGATGGGTTTTTTTTTATCATATTGCATGAAACTATCCCTCTACATCATGTCATCTTGCTTAAGGCGTTACTCTCTTTTTAACTTAATACTCTAGATGCATGCTGGATAGCGGTCGATGAGTGGAATAATAGTAGTAGATGCAGAATCATTTCGGTCTACTTGTCTCGGACGTGATGCCTATATACATGATCATACCTAGATATTCTCATAACTATGTTCAATTCTGTCAATTGCTCAACAGTAATTTGTTCACCCACCGTAGAATACTTATGCTCTTGAGAGAAGCCACTAGTGAAACCTATGGCCCCGGGTCTCTTTCTCATCATATCAATCTCCATCACTTTATTATTGCTTTGCTTTTACTTTACTTTGAATCTCTATCCCAAAAATACCAAAAATATTATTTATCATCTCTATTAGATTTCACTTTCGTAAGTGACCGTGAAGGGATTGACAACCCCTAAGCGCGTTGGCTGCGTTGAGCTATTGTTTTTGTGTAGGTACGAGGGACTCGTGCATAGACTCCTACTGGATTGATACCTTGGTTCTCAAAAACTGAGGGAAATACATACGCTACTTTGTTGCATCATCCTCTCCTCTTCGGGGAAATCCAACCCAGTGCTCAAGAGGTAGCAAGAAGAATTTCTGGCGCCGTTGCCGGGGAGTCTGCGCAAAAGTCAACATACCTAGTACCCACCACAATCCCTATCTCCTGCATTACATTATTTGCCATTTGCCTCTCGTTTTCCTCTCCCCCAATTCACCCTTGCCGTTTTATTCGCCCTCTCTCTCTCTATCCTCTCTCTCTATCCTCCCTCTCTTTCTCTATTTGCCTCTTTTGCTTGTGTGCTAGTTTGCTTGTTTGTCACGATGGCTCAAGATAATACTAAATTGTGTGACTTCACCAATACCAACAACAATGATTTCCTTAGCACTATGATTGCTCCTCTTACCGATGCTGAATCTTGTGAAATTAATACTGCTTTGTTGAATCTTGTCATGAAAGATCCGTTCTCCGGCCTTCCTAGTGAAGATGCTGCTACCCATCTTAATAGCTTCGTTGATTTGTGTGACATGCAAAAGAAGAAAGATGTCGATAATGATATTGTTAAATTGAAGCTATTTCCTTTTTCGCTTAGAGATCGTGCTAAAGCTTGGTTTTCGTCTTTGCCTAAAAATAGCATTGATTCATGGAACAAGTGCAAAGATGCTTTTATCTCTAAGTATTTTCCTCCAGCTAAGATCATCTCTCTTAGAAACGATATTATGAATTTTAAGCAACTTGATCATGAACATGTTGCACAAGCTTGGGAGCGAATGAAATTAATGATACGTAATTGCCCTACTCATGGTTTGAACTTGTGGATGATTATACACAACTTTATGCTGAATTGAATTTTGCTTCTAGAAATCTTTTAGATTCGGCCGCGGGAGGCACTTTTATGGAAATCACTTTAGGAGAAGCTACTAAACTCTTAGATAATATTATGGTTAATTATTCTCAATGGCATACTGAAAGATCTACTAAAAAGGTGCATGCGATAGAAGAAATTAATGTTTTGAGTGGAAAGATGGATGAACTTATGAAATTATTTGCTAATGAGAGTGTTTCTTCTGATCCTAATGATGTGCCCTTGTCTACTTAGATTGAGAATAATAGTGAATCTATGGATGTGAATTTTGTTGGTAGGAACAATTTTGGTAACAACGCGTATAGAGGAAATTTCAATCCTAGGCCTTATCCTAGTAATCCGTCTAATAATTATGGTAATTCCTACAACAATTCTTATGGAAATTATAATAAGATGCCCTCTTATTTTGAATCTAATATTAAAGAATTTATTTCTTCGCAAAAGAATTTTAATGCTATGATTGAAGAAAAATTGCTTAATATTGATGATTTGGCTAGGAACGTTGATAGAATTGCTCTTGATGTTGATTCTTTGAAACTTAGATCTATTCCACCTAAGCATGATATCAATGAGTCTCTTAAAGCCATGAGAATTTCCATTGATGAGTGCAAAGAAAGAACCGCCAGGATGCGTGCTAAGAAAGTTACCTTTATAAAATCGTGTTCTTCTAGTTCCTATGAAAATAATGATGAAGATCTAAAAGTTATTAATGTGTCCCCTATTAAATCTTCGTTTTGCAATACGAATCTTGATAATGATGGGACTGAATATGATCCACCTTTACCTAGAAGGCGTTCCAATAATTCTGAATCTTTTGATCTTGATGCTAAATTTGATAAAAGTGGGATTGAACAAATTAAAACCCTTGATATTACTAAACCCACTATTATGGATTTCAAGGAATTTAACTATGAAAATTGCTCTTTGATTGATTTATTTCCTTGTTGCAATCCGTGCTAAAATCTCCTCACGCTTATAGTCAAAATAAAGCGTTTACTAAACATATCGTTGATGCCTTGATGCAATCTTATGAAGAAAAACTTTATGATGAGTGGGAACCAACTATTAAAATTAAAATTAAAGATCATGAGTTTTATGTTTTGTGTGATTTGGGTGCTAGTGTCTCTGCTATTCCCAAAACTTTGTGTGATTTGCTAGATTTCCGTGATTTTGATGATTGCTCTCTAAACTTGCATCTTGCGGATTCCGCTATTAAGAAACCTATGCGAATAATTAATGATGTTCTTATTGTTGCAAATAGGAATTATGTGCCTGTAGATTTTATTGCTCTTGATATAGATTGCAATCCTTCTTGCCCTATTATTCTCGGTAGACCTTTCCTTAGAACGGTTGGTGCAATTATTGATATGAAGGAAGGGAATATTAGATTTCAATTTCCATTAAAAAAGGGCATGGAAAACTTCCCTAGAAAGAAAATAAAATTACCATATGAATCTATCATGAGAGCCACTTATGGATTGCCTACCAAAGATGGCAATACCTAGACCTATTCTTGCTTGGTATGCCTAGCTAGGGGCGTTAAACGATAACGCTTCTTAGGAGGCAACCCAATTTTATTTTTATTCCTTTCTTTTTGCTCCTGTTTAGTAATAAATAAATTATTTAGCCTCTGTTTTGGTTGTGTTTTTTGTGTTTAATTAGTGTTTGTGCCAAGTAGAACCGTTGGGAAGACTTGGGGAAAGTCTTGTTGAACTTGCTGTAAAAAACAGAAACTTTACCGCTCACGAGAACTGCTGTCATTTTTATTTGAAGAGTGATATTTAGTTAATTCTTTTTGTAGATGATTAATAGATAAATTCGTCATGTCCCGAAATTTATTTTAGAATTTTTGGGGTTCCAGATCTTGCGCTAGCTACAGATTACTACAGACTGTTCTGTTTTTGACAGATTCTGTTTTCCGTGTGTTGTTTTCTTATTTTGATGAAGCTATGGCTAGTAAAATAGTTTATAATCCATAGAGAAGTTGGAATACAGTAGGTATAACACCCATATAAATAAAGAATGAGTTCATTACAGTACCTTGAAGTGGTCTTTTGTTTTCTTTCGCTAACGGAGCTCACGAGTTTTCTACTTTAAATTTTGTGTTGTGAAGTTTTCAAGTTTTGGGTAAAGATTTGATGAATTTTGGAACAAGGAGGGGCAAGAGCCTAAGCTTGGGGATGCCCATGGCACGCCCAAGATAATCTAAGGACACCTAAAAGCCAAATCTTTGGGATGCCCCGAAAGGCATCCCCTCTTTCGTCTACTTCTATCGGTAACTTTACTTGGAGCTATATTTTTATTCACCACATGATATGTGTTTTGCTTGGAGCATCTTTTATAATTTCAGTCTTTGCTTGTTAGTATACCACAATCATCCTTGATGTACACACCTTTTGAGAGATCCATACATAATTTGGAATTTGATAGAATACTCTATGTACTTCACTTATATCTTTTGAGTTATATAATTTTGCTCTAGTGCTTCACTTATATCTTTTAGAGCACAGTGGTGGATTTGTTTTATAGAAACTATTGATCTCTCATGCTTCACTTAGATTATTTTGAGAGTCTTAATAGCATGGTAATTTGCTTAATAATAATATGCTTGGTATTCATGATTTGTAAAACTTTCTTTTGAGTGCGTTGAATACTAAGAAAAAAATTGATGCTTGATAATTGTTTTGAGATATGAGGATGGTGATATTAGAGTCATGCTAGTTGAGTAGTTGTGAATTTGAGAAATGCTTGTGTTAAAGTTTGTGATTCCCGTAGCATGCACGTATGGTGAACCGTTATGTGATGAAGTCGGAGCATGATTTATTTATTGATTGTCTTCCTTATGAGTGGCGGTCGGGGACGAGCGATGGTCTTTTCCTACCAATCTATCAACCTAGGAGCATGCGCGTAATACTTTGCTTTGATAACTTCTAGATTTTTGCAATAAGTATATGAGTTCTTTATGACTAATGTTGAGTCCATGGATTATACGTACTCTCACCCTTCCACCTTTGCTAGCCTCTCTAATACCGCACACTTTTCGTCGGTATCATACAGCCACCAAATACCTTCCTCAAAACAGCCACCATACCTACCTATTATGGCATTTCCATAGCCATTCCGAGATATATTGCCATGCAACTTTCCACCGTTCCGTTCATTATGACACACTCCATCATTGTCATATTGCTAGCATGATCATGTAGTTAACATCGTATTTGTGGCAAAGCCACCGTTCATAATTATTTCATACATGTCACTCTTGATTCATTGCATATCCCGGTACACCACTAGAGGCATTCATATAGAGTCATATCTTGTTCTAAGTATCGAGTTGTAACTGTTGAGTTGTAAGAAAAATAAAAAGTGTGATGATCATCATTTTTAGAGCATTGTCCCAAGTGAGGAAAGGATGATGGAGACTATGATTCCCCCACAAGTCGGGATGAGACTCCGAACAAAAAAAAAGAGGCCATAAAAAAAGAGAAGGCCCAAATAAAAAAATGAGTGAAAAAGAGAGAAGGGACAATGTTACTATCCTTTTACCAGACTTGTGCTTCAAAGTGGCACCATGATCTTCATGATAGAGAGTCTCTCATGCTGTCACTTTCATATACTAGTGGGAATTTTTCATTATAGAACTTGGCTTGTATATTCCAATGATGGGCTTCCTCAAAATGCCCTAGGTCTTCATGAGCAAGCGAGTTGGATGCACACCCACTTAGTTTCTTTTGTTGAGCTTTCATATACTTATAGCTCTAGTGCATCCGTTGCATAGCAATCCCTACTCACTCACATTGATATCTATTGATGGGCATCTCCATATCCCGTTGATACACCTAATTGATGTGACACTATCTTCTCCCTTTTTGTCTTCTCCAGAACCACCATTCTATTCCACATATAGTGCTATATCCATGGCTCACACTCATGTATTGCGTGAAGATCGAAAAAGTTTTGAAAATGTCAAAAGTATGAAACAATTGCTTGTCTTGTCATCGGGGTTGTGCATGATTTAAATACTTTGTGTGGTGAAGATAGAGCATAGCCAGACTATATGATTTTGTAGGGATAGCTTTCTTTGGCCATGCTATTTTGAGAAGACATAATTGCTTTGTTAGTATGCTTGAAGTATTATTATTTTTATGTCAACATGAACTTTTGTCTTGAATCTTTTGAATCTGAATATTCATACCACAATTAAGAAGATTTACATTGAAATTATGCCAAGTAGCACTCCGCATCAAAAATTCTGTTTTTATCAATTACCTACTCGAGGACGAGCAGGAATTAAGCTTGGGGATGCTTGATACATCTCCAACGTATCTATAATTTTTGATTGCTCCATGCTATATTATCTACTGTTTTAGACATTACTGGGCTTTATTATCCACTTTTATATTATTTTTGGGACTAACCTATTAACCGGAGGCCCAGCCCAGAATTACTATGTTTTGCATGTTTTAGGGTTTCGAAGAAAAGGAATATCAAACGGAATCCAAACGGAATGAAACCTTCGGAAACGTGATTTTCTCATCAGATAAGATCCAGGAGACTTGGACCCTCCGTCAAGAAAGCCACGAGGCGGTCACCAGGGTGGAGGGCGCGCCCCCTGCCTCGTGGGCCCCTCGAAGCTCCACCGACGTGCTTCTTCCTCCTATATATATCCACGTACCCCCAAACGATCAGATACGGAGCCAAAAACCTAATTCCACCGCCGCAACTTTCTGTATCCACGAGATCCCATATTCGGGCCTGTTCCGGAGCTCCACCGGAGGGGGCATCAATCACGGAGGGCTTCTACATCATCATCCAAGCCTCTCCGATGAAGTGTGAGTAGTTTACTTCAGACCTACAGGTCCATAGCTAGTAGCTAGATGGCTTCTTCTCTCTTTTTGGATCTCAATACAATGTTCTCCCCCTCTCTCATGGAGATCTATTTGATGTAATCTTCTTTTTGTGGTGTGTTTGTTGAGATTGATGAATTGTGGGTTTATGATCAAGCCTATCTATGAATAATATTTGAATCTTCTCTGAATTCTTTTATGTATGATTGGTTATCTTTGCAAGTCTCTTCGAATTATCAATTTGGTTTGGCCTACTAGATTGGTTGTTCTTGCCATGGGAGAAGTGCTTAGCTTTGGGTTCGATCTTGCGGTGTCCTTTCCTAGTGACAGAAGGGGCAGCAAGGCACGTATTGTATCGTTGCCATCGAGGATAACAAGATGGGTTTTTTATCATATTGCATGAAACTATCCCTCTACATCATGTCATCTTGCTTAAGGCGTTACTCTCTTTTTAACTTAATACTCTAGATGCATGTTGGATAGCGGTCGATTAGTGGAGTAATAGTAGTAGATGCAGAATCATTTCGGTCTACTTGTCACGGACGTGATGCCTATATACATGATCATACCTAGATATTCTCATAACTATGCTCAATTGTGTCAATTGCTCAACAGTAATTTGTTCACCCACCGTAGAATACTTATGCTCTTGAGAGAAGCCACTAGTGAAACCTATGGCCCCCAAGTCTCTTTCTCATCATATCAATCTCCATCACTTTATTATTGCTTTGCTTTTTCTTTACTTTGCATCTCTATACCAAAAATATTATTTATCATCTCTATCAGATTTCACTTTCATAAGTGATCGTGAAGGGATTGACAACCCCTAAGCGTGTTGGTTGCGTTGAGCTATTGTTTTTGTGTAGGTACAAGGGACTCGTGCGTAGCCTCCTACTGGATTGATACCTTGGTTCTCAAAAACTGGGGGAGATACTTACGCTACTTTGTTGCATCATCCTCTCCTCTTCGGGGAAATCCAACGCAGTGCTCAAGAGGTAGTAGGTGTGTGCCTTCATGGGAGACCGACCTGAAGAAAAAGATTGCATGCGTGCGATGGATAATGCCGACTGGTAGTGTGTGTGCATGCATGCACGAGAGAAAGTTAGTGGTACAATTATAAAGAGAAGACTACTGTGTGGGTGTAAAAGAATAGGTGAGGTCATAATCAATGTAAAGTTGAATTCAAATATTTGAATAAGAGATCATGATGTTTGAAACCCATGCATGCATGAATATAACGGAGATCTGCGCGGTGTGGTTTGGAAACGAGCATGTTGTAATGTATACACATTGAACAAGGTCAGACTGATTTGAAATTGAGATACCAATGGTAGACATCATTTGGCCACGTCGCATCCGTGCATGGACACACTATTCTAATTGGAGATGATGGGCGGCTTTCGCATCACTTATCTATATCTATACCCATATATATATATAATATTATATTTTATATTATGTGCGGGTAACTTTAACTTTGAAAGATGGTCGTTGGATGAGGCGAATCTGATGGTCCAAAGATGGCAAATTTGAGCACTACTGGCCGTTGGATATCATCTAGATTCCACCAGATTTCGCCACATGTATAATCTAGAAGACTCCATGGTTGAACTTAAGCATAATGCACAAACATCAAAACACAGGCACTTCTTATTTGTTCTAGAATCTTCCGTATCAGAATTGCCCAAATGTTTTTCTACATGATTTGCCATTATTTGTTTTTACTTTATGTCTTACGACGCACAATTCCATGAATCTTAAAATAGATTAGCTTTCTTATAAAAACTAGATGATTTTGAATGAAATGAACTATAAGAATTAAACGAACATCTACATCATGCATATATGACTCAAAACTTGCATGCTATAATGTGGTATTTATTCATAATTTGGTTGCCAAATCTCATGCGTGCAATGCACGTGTACCTTACTCTAGTCTAAATGGTGTTTGTGTGTGTGTTGTGCATGTTGAGGTGCAAATTGTCTTTTTTTGGGTACACGTTAAGCTTGTTCTTCCAAAATTTCAAGCCGCGCCTTGTTATGCCGAAAATTCAAGCTAGCGTCTCTGTCTATCGTGCTGCGAAACTCCCACCTCTTCAACCCGCGCCTTGTTAGCCCCAAATATTTAAGATATATCTTTGTCTCATTGTGCTCCGACAACTCCCTCCATCTCAACCCGCGCGTTGCTATTCTGAAATTACAACGCACGTGAAAACTCCCACCTCCTGTGAAATCCCGACATGTGAAATGCCCGTGGTACCCCTGAACCGAAAGAACCGCCTCAAATTGGTGGGGGTACTTTCGTAACTTACCCCACATTTCGGACAAGCGCGTCTCTAAGCCATGGTTCCCCACTGCCATCCCATCCGCCCACCCATTCGTACACGGAGGCCGCAAAAACCCGCGATGAAACCCCACACCCTGCTCCGTCCGCCACCCAGCCAGAGCCTCTTCCCTGACGACGCCGTCCACAGCAACACCTCGACGTCCCTCATTGACCATACCGGATGAGGATCTGTCGTCGATCTCATTGTCTCGCCGGTTCAGCCACCCCGTCCTCCACCTCCAAGGAGCTGCCTCGACGTTCCCCTCATCTTTTGCGCCACCTCCATTCCCACACCGCCGTCTTCACCTGCACCACCGGAAGAGCATCATCATCACTGTTTCCTCTGATGAAGCTGTGGCCTAATCGGCGCCACCAAAGAGGTTGTACACTAATTGTCGCATTTTCTTCTTGATTCGATCTCACGGTGGTGCCGGCGCTCGGTCCCGAGCCGACACGGCACGGCTCCATCCACGGCGGCGTCGCCGGCCACTTCCTCCACGGCGTCGGTCCCTCGGCGGTGACGTCCACATCAGTAGGAGCTGCTGCTGCTTTAGCTCTCACTCGCTCTGCTGCTCTGCTCTTGCTCTCGGTCCCCTGCCTGGTCTGCTCTTGCTATAGCTCTTGCTCGCGCTGCTGCTCTCGCTCTTGCTCTTGCTTGTGATGCTACTCCGATTTAGCTACACTTCAGTCGACTGAATCGACTTTTGGGTCAGTCGATTTTCAGGGGGTGGGGGGCTCGCAGGGGTGAAGGAAGAACTAGCCGCAGCGGGGAGGGGGCTTGCCGGAGAGGTACCCAACTATCTCTCTTAGGGTTCAGGATGGGGGCGGTGGTCGCCGGCGGTGGCGGGGCGGTGGCGTGGGGATCGCCGGAGAAAAAGCTCGACATGGGGGGCCTAGAGGGATGGCCGGGGCGGCGGCGGACCGGCGGTGGGGAGTGTTTTTGGGGCGGGCGGGGTGGCGCACCGCCGGCCGCGGGGGGCTGCTGCTTGGCCGGTGGTGGCTGGCGGCTCGGGGGGGTGGAGGTTGAAAATGAACCGCAGGCCCTTGATTTCGTATCCAACGGCTGCAAAATCGACTGACCAAAGATGAAAAAGTCAGTCGACCGACGTGTAGCCTCACCTTGCTAGTGCATTCAGTTTCGGCAGCAAAATTCAGTTTCGACAGCAAAATTCAGTTTCGACAGTTAAGTTCAGTTTCGACTGTTAAATTCAGTTTCGACAGTTAAGTTCAGAGATGAGCGGTTGATGTATTTTACATCTAGCACTTTGTGGTTATGTATTTTACGTCATGTATTGGAGATTCTATTAGAATTCCACTCAGGTTAACGTTGTTCATTGTCTCTCTTGTCCTGCTTCAGCCTCGGTGTCGTACAACTCACCGGAGCTGCTCCAACGACGAAACCCTCCATCACAGCGGAGCAGTACCTCGGGCTCCATCTCCAGACGCCTAAGATCTTATTCCCCTCCTCCGACAGCAAAGTCAGCCGGAGCATCCTCACCGGCCAACGCAATCACGCTGAGATCGACATGGCTTCGCCAAAGAGGTTGTACACTTGTTGCATCTCTTTTTTACTCTACATGTTATATATACTGTCCACTGAGTACTCGTAGTAATGGGAAATACGATTATTTTATCCTACTATATGGCAAGCAGTGAGGTACCAGACAACTTAGCTATCCGTGATGGAATCTCTTGAACACCATCATTATTTATCTCTGCGTGTTTGAGCTGTGCATTTGTCGATGTGCCTGGGAGTTGAGCTAGTATGGTAGTGGCCTGGGTCCAAAGTAATAGAAGTAGCATAAAAACATTTTTTTAGTGTAGGATTTTCCTTGCTCAAGCCTGCCTACTAGAATCGCCAGTCCTTGAAAGGAAAAGTGAATGAAAAACATCGGAATTGGAAAGTTTCCTATGGTACTACTTTTCATGAATTTGGTGCAAAGGAATGGAGCAAAGGAAAACTATAGGATTTGTTCCTTTAGTGTCTCCTTGAAAGAAAAACCGTAGGAATTCTAATTTCCACTTCTCCTCCTTTTCATATTCCTATTCATCAAGCACAAGACTAAGAGATAGTAGCATAATAGCATTACAACCATACATTTTCTTGTGGTTTGACTTAATCTCACCATGCTTTTTTGCATCCTGTGATCTTCCAATTATTGTGAATCAAACACCCAGATTGGCAGAAATCCTGTGTTTTTAAATTCTCTGTTTTGCACGTGCATTCCTATCCTATTCCTATCTATTTCCTATCCCTGCATTGTTAGAATCCTCAAATTCAAACAAGCCCTTACTCAATTACTTCTGTTACAGATATGTGTCAAAGAAAACCTTGTGTGGTTTGTCCTGCTCCTGCGGTGCTGTGTTCCACCCCAGCTCAGCTGCTCCAACGACAAAAGGGTTCACCACAGCAGGGATCCGCTCTCCAGACTGTCTTTCACCGCCTCAGATCTTCTTCCCCGCCGCCGGCTGCCACGACAACTGCATTACCATCATCAACTGAGCAGATGACCTTGAGGACTACACGGGTCCGCAAGAGAGGTCGCACTCTTCCGTGTCTGCTTACGTTATGCATCGCTTAATATGATGACATGCTACATTATCGTCGTGTTCACGTATTAGACTCCGAGTCAGGTCCAAACTAATGCGGAAACTTGAGTTTTTAAATGGTTGTGGGGTACATATTGGGGCAGCAATCAGTACTATCTGTCTACTATCTGGTTAATCTCCGGTGTCTACTATGAGTTTCATGTTGGGTGCAAACAAACATTAAAGGAGCCATTATCTGTATTTTTTAACTAAAGCTATTATCTGCCTGCTATCATTGGTTTTGGGTCTATCCATAGTTTGCTACCATCACTCTGGATTTGTGCATGCACTCCTTACATAATCTCACTATGTTTTATTCCTATGCATGCCAGTTATTTTACACAATAGAACTGATCATGTAGAGCAAAAGAGATGAGCCTTGCATGGCAATAAAATTTCATGCAAACGTTGTTCCATGGTGGGCGCAAAGGCAGCCCCCCTCCACCCATTCCAGATCATAATCAAGAGGAAGATAACTGTTCTGAGGGGGATTCAGAAGGAGAAGACCACTCCTATTTACCCTATGAGGTCTTCTCTCTAACTTGGCATGCTGATGTTGGTAATATCATGCATATGGTTCCTCGCATTGCTTACTGTATACATTAAAGATGTCATCTGCTTAGTTTAGACATGCTTTGTGTCAATGTCATCTGTTTAGTTTCTTTATCATATATGTGAATCATGTAATGCCATCTTGTCTAGCCAGGCATCATATATGTGAATTTTGCAATGCCACCCTCATTAGCCACTCATCTTATATGTGAATTATATCATGCCATCATTTTTTTATTACGTGTTAAATTTGTCAACAATTTTAGTACATTCAATTACTCTTCCTGTGCATCAGCCATTCGGCATGGTCATGGAAAAATCTGGAGTGGAAACAAGGTATTCAGAGCAGACAATGCTATCTGACGAAGCGCATGTCTTGCTGGTTACCGGTAGCTCCTCAGAGGAGGATTCAGAGATAGATGACCATTCATATCCCCCCCCCGATGTGCATGCCCTAACTTGGTAGGGTTATGTTGCTCATATCGTGCGTATGGTATCTTGCATTGCTATGTCATTTGCTTAGTTTAGACATGCTTTGTGTGAATGCCACTTGTTTAGTGTCTAATTACCATATATGTGAATTATGCAATGCCATCTTGTTGCAAGACATTATATATGTGAATTATGCAATGTTATCTTGTTGCAAGGCATTATGTATGTGAATTATGCAATGCCATGCTGTTTAGGCAAGCGTCATATATGTGAATTATATCATGCCATCCTTTTTTTGTATTTCTCATTGCTTTTGTCGACAATGTTTGTATATTCAACTGCTCTTCATGTGCATCAGCCATTTGAATTGGTGATGGAGAAATCTGGAGTGAAAACAAGGTCTTCAGAGCAGACAATGCTACCTGCTGAAGCAGATATCTTGCTGGTTATAGATAGCTCTTCAGAGGAGGATTCAGAGGCAGATGACCAGTCCTATTATCCCCCTGAGGTGTATTCTCAAACTTGGCAGGGTTATATTACTCATATAATGCATATGTTGTATTGCAATGCTTAGTTTTTACATCATATACACAATATTGAATGACATCTCCTTAGTTGACACATCATATATGCGATTGCCCTCTGCTCACTTCCTTAGTATATAAATCATGTGTTTGAATTATGCCATGCCATGATGTTTACATAGACAGCATGTATCGGAATTATGGCATGCCAACCCATTTTCTAAAGACATAATATAGTTATATCATCTCATCCTGTTTACATAGTTGTCATATTTTAAATTATGTCATTCTATCCGTGAATTGTATCATGCCATCATGTTTCCATCGATGGTATGTTTGTGATTTATGGCATGCCAACCACTTTAATAGACACATCGTATAGTTATATCATGTCATCCTGTTTACATAGTCATCATATTTTGAAGTATGTCATTCTATCCTGTTTAGTTAGCCATCATACATGTGAAATTGTGTCATGCTATCCTGTTTAATTAGCCATCATATATCTAAAATTATGTCATGTTATTCTGTTTGCTTAGACAACATAAATGTGAATTATTTCATGCCCTGTTTTCTTCCCTACTATCCATTGCACCTGTCTATCTTACAATGTCTGTACATTCAATTACTTTTCTTGTTTATCAGCCATTTCAATTGGAGGGAGTGATGGCAGTATCTGTGGGAGTAAAAACACGGCCTTCAGAAAAGATTGTGCTACCTGTCGATGCAGATAGAACCACAGTTGTACTTACCCAAGAACCAGCCCCACCACACATAACCCACACTCATGCAGATTGTACCCCTACCCAGTTGGACAGAGAACCAGCTACACCCCTTCTAACCCCAACCCCAGCAGATAGACACCCAGTTGCCGTTGACACAACACCGTCTCCACCACAGAGCACCCAAACACGAGCAGTTAGTAAGGCAACTGCAGTGCCCAAATCACGAGGACCACCACTCCGAACCCGAAGTCAATGCTTAAAGTAGAAGAAGAATTGTTCTCAGGTCAGGTTCCGTAGCTAATTTGAAGGATGCAATTGAAACTCCAATGGCGCAACAGGTATGTTTTAAACCTGTTTCTTCAACGTGTTTGGCTGTTTGCTGTTGTAACTTTCTCTATGTTGATTTCAGCTTCAATTGAATAAATAGTTATGTTCTCATGCCATGCACATTACAAGTGTTGTTATTGCTGTGTAGTTTCCCACACTTATATTCTGTCTATGCTGCTTTGTCTTAAATAGATATGATTCGAACTGTATCTATCTTGATTTGGCAACATAAACTAGAATGATATAGACCATACAGTGACCATACTACATAGATATATGTTTGTTTCATGCTGTTATCCTGTCCACCTTACTACTGAACTGGTTTACCAAAATGAGTTTCATATACTACATTGTAAACCTGAGATGTGTTTGTGTGTTTCTCTTTTAGAACGTGGATAAAATATTGGAGAAGAGTACCCTGTTATGCAATGGTAAAGGAAGTAATGCAGATAAGGTTCAAGATAGTGAGACATCCCTGTTGGTCTCCAAGAAAGCTGATAAAAACTATATTGAAGACACTGAGACAACCCCAAAGTCCTGTCTTGATGTAGTGTTCGAGTTACTGGCTACAACTGCTGGCACCAGCTCTTCGAACTCGTTGCCTAAATCAGTTCGGCTTCTTGAGTCTCAACTTCAAGTTGAAAGACATCGATCAGATGTTATGCGACAGGAAGCCGAAGAACTGAGGAAGTCCCTGCAGAATTCAGATGCATACTTTCTGGTGCAACAGCAAGCGCTGGAGGACTTAAGCGCCAAACAAGAGAAAGTTAATAAGCTTGCTAAGCATCTTGCCAGCATTATGGGTACCCAGGATATTGTTTCTCGAGCTCTTCTGAAGTGGTTTCAGTTCTGGACTTGTTCTGTTGCGGCGTTTATATGCTGTTGTGTTCCCTATATTTGCACTGGTGGCGAACTTTGATGCCCAGTGGATGTAATATGTGTAATAGCCGTGATAGCCTAGTGTAAGTTGCTTGCTTATTTATTTATTTCCTTGTTGTCTTATTTATTTGTTTGCTTGTAGTCAGTGCAATTCTTTTTCTGCAGTTTGCTAGTGGCTGCAATAACCTATTTTTTAAAACTAGGCCACAATAACCATGGGCTAATATTTACTGTAGTGACACTGGGCCTCCTACGGGCTGTAGAAATAGTGGGCCTTCTACGGGCCGTATAAACAGTGGGCCTTCTACGGGCCATAGAAACAGTGGGCCTTCTACGGGCCGTAGAAACAGTGGGCCTTCTACGGGCCGTATCATCAATGGGCATTATACGGGCCGTATGATCGGTTGGCCAAACATGGGCCAAACAGACCGCATTCTGGTCGTAAACGGGCTAGAGTTGGAATCGTCCGTTCATGGGCCGACCATAACGGGCCATCGTTAATAGGCCGTATTTGATGACGCTATGAAAATGACCCAACATATTAACGGACCACAAACGGGCCGACTGTAACCACGGGCTGAATTTGGCCCACAAGTAGAAAATGACAGTCACGGGCCGTAAGTAAAAGAATGCTGGAAAATAGCCCAAGAATAAATGGGCTCTGAGAAGGCCGAAAGATAACATGGGCTGGAAACGGCCCAACGGAATAACGGGCCGTTAATGGGTATAAAGTGATACACTGTTCTTTACGGGCCAGTTTCACCACGGGCCGTTAATGGGTGTAAAGTGATACACTATTCATTACGGGCCAGTTTCACCACGGGCCGTTAATAGGCCAAGAGTTACATAGGGCCTCATATGGGCCGAAAGACGCCATGGGCCATACATGGGCCAGAAGTGAAAACGGGCTGGAATCATATTGGATGGCCCAGATGACGCTACTGGGCCTAATTCGAATAGGGCCGGGCCTTGGGTTAGCGGGCTGTAAATGGGCTATATGCGAACAGGCTGTTAACAGGCTTTCCATGGGCCGGCCCGCCACCTTTTGACCAAGTCAAACGGGCCGGCCTTTTCACAGGAATGGGCCTCTGTTGGGCCATGCCACGTGTCGACGTATCATAGGCGCCTTCTGTCCAATGAGTGGATGACATCTGTCCCAGCGATGAGTCGACACGTGTTTCCTCCAGCCAATGATGATTTTACACATGGAAAATCCCCATTGGTCGGGGCTGTTAACGGGTTATCGGATCCAAAACCCAACCCGATAGCTTAACGGCGTTCCGTTACGGTGTATGTCACGTGTCGGTCACCCTTGATGAAAGCACTTCTGTGACGCGCGATTTATCACCATGGAAGTGGACACTTCCGTGATGATAATTTTGGTAATGTCATGGAACACTTCTACGAAAGCACAGGTATGACTATCTTGATTCTGTCATAAAATTGTCATGGATGTACATGCATGACAGAAAACGCGACCTACTGTGACAAACACGTATCATCACGGAAGTGTATTTTTTTGTAGTGATTGCCGTTAGGTGTAATGCACGTATCCTCCCAACGTGGATCTAGTATAGGAATGTAAAGACAATACCCAGTTTAACACCTTCCTTGACCATTTATCCATAAGTAATGTTATTCATCGCAATTTGTAATATTGTCTTGCTCTGTGCCATACTTTCTAGCTTCCTCCTAATAAGACTCACATTCTTTTTTCAACAGATGAGGTTCAAGTTGGATCCAAAAGATGATGCAACTAAACAAGCATGCACTCATGTTTTTCAGTCTGCTCTGCGACAGTATCGGTACCACCTTAGAAAATCTCACTTTGAAGGCAAGGCTAACAATGAAATCGCCCAAACATCCCCAGTGGAATATATTACAGATGAAGACTAGACAACTCTTGTTAAACACTGGTCTGATCCAAAGTATCAGGTAGGGTATATGTATTTGATCATACCACATATTGAACTTGTATTTATGTATGTGCCTTACAAGTGTATCTTCTTCTAGGCTAACTGTTTGAAGAACAAGACCAACTATTCTAAAGTGAAATTCCAACAAACAACAGGATCTCGTAGCAATATTGCACACTGCGAGGCTCTTGTAAATAACTGCTACTTCCTTCTTTTTTCTGTGCCATATTATCGTATCTATATTGTTGTTCCAAATACAGAGGAAAACCTGTGCGGACCAAAAAGAACCTGAACCAAATGTAGTGAAAATCTTCAAGGATTGCCACACCAGCAAGATGAAGGGCATGAGCACACTAGTTCTAGCCGCTATTGTAAGTCCTTACTCCTCCTGCCTTTGAACTGAGTGGTACTGTGATGTGTTCATTTAACTGCTTGGTTTGCATCCAATGTCAGTTACTCTATTCACTTTTATACATAGTTGTCTTAACGTATCATTTCACCTTACATGGTTTAAAAGAGATGAAGGATATTCTTTTGGTCTTGATCTGTAATCTAGTTGTGATGTTCACGTGCGCACACAATGATAGAATAGCATGTTTGTTTTATATCTGCTTGCCCATGATATGAATAATGTCATACTATGTTCATCCTACTTTAAACCATGTCTCTTTATCCTTAGATGTCAACGAATGTGAGGAAATAGACAATACAGTAGGCATGCTACATGGACATATGTTCCGAAAGTGATTTTATTATGTAGTTGGCACTACAATACATGCTAATGTATTATAGTAGTTCACCAAAATAAGTTATGTATAAACGTGAAACCTACTTTGTTTGTTTTTGTCTCATTAGTAACTTATCTGGTACACTAATCTACAAGTTCAAACTTTCAGCAACCTATGGAACAAATGATTGAACAGCCACAACCACCTGAAGGTGACGAGGCTACCACAGGCACAATGTCACCTCTTGTTGCAGTGCGTCAGTATCTCTCCACTAACAGTGCAAAAAGCACCTTCCCGCGTAATTCTGGGTTGGTTGTCAAGGTAACCTCGTCCAAATCGCCTACTGAACAAAATCTTCTGGCTAGACAGAGTGATATATCTGTGCTCCAAACACAAGTCCAATCCCTAATGGACGTTGTGTCGGAAACAAAAATAGTGGTTGACAAATGTCGTGAAGATATGAATGGTTTTGAAACCAGACTATCAGGCATTTGCTTCGTTGTTCAAGAGCAATGGAGGAAAAAGGGGAAGACCGTGCTGCTCCATCAGATTCTACAGCCTGAAACATAAGCACTCATGTCAAATGATATGTGCTTCTATACATCTGATGGTGCTTTTATCTGCAAGGACTGTAAACTTTATGCCAATAGGCCTTTTGTTGTATGGTTGGAATTTATTTTGTTGTGATACAGCATTTATGATGCTGCCAAAGGCTGCAGTAATTATGATGCTATTTTTGTATAGTGTAGGTTTATCTTAGTAATGTATTTGGCCGAAAGCTTCGTAGGAGCCCAACATGCCAACATTTGTCGGGCCCATTCCAATTGGGCTAAAAAAAATTCTGGGTCGAATTTGCATGTAGCCCACTAAAAATATCTGGGCCTAAATCAGCATAAGCTTTCATATTTTTCTCGTAGACCTATGCCCATAGTGGGCCTTTAACAGGCCTAAATATAATTTGGGCCCTCAGTAATAATAGGCCATTTACATGTGTAAATAACTCGAGCCCATAAAAACATGGGCCTCTAATAGGCTGAAAGTAAGATTGGGCCCTGATTGTGCCAAATAACCCACTGGTCTTAGCAGGCCAAAATGGTGGCCCATTTACAATGCGGATCGTCCACAAGCCAAAATTCAGAAGGGCAGTAAATGTGCCGACCTACTACATGGGCCTTTAATAGGCCGGAAGTTTGGTCGGGCTTGATTAGTGTCATTTTTATATGGGCCGTTAGTAGGCCCGATGTGGCGTTGGGCCACATATGGCCCATGGATTTCGTCCAACGTTAACAGGCCGAAAGTCACAACAGGCTGAAAGTGGCCCAAATCTGTAGTGGGCCTCTAACAGGCCGAATGTCAAACATGGCCGAATATGACCCATATCCTTCACGGTCGTTTATGGGCCGAAAGTTTCAATGGCCTATAAATGGGCCCAAATGAAGCAGGACCTTTAATAGGATGGAAACACACCGGGTCGTAATTCAGCCCAAATTCTTAGCAGACTGTTAACTGGCCAGAAGTGACCATGGGCCGCGATGATGACAAGTTTAGGACGGGCCGTTGACGGGCCGATTTGACACTAGCCGGATGGGCCTTAACTGAGAATGTTGGGCCTTCAGCTGGGCCGACCCATTATGGTGTACAAAATCTTGTGGGCCTTTAGCTGGGTCGGCCCATTATGGCCCGCTAAATCTTATGGGCCTTTAGTTGGGCCGACCCATTTAATCTTTATGGGCCACTTTTGGGCCGGTCCATGTGTCAACGTATCATAGGCGCATCTCGCCCATTGGATGAGTGACACCTGTGCCAACATGGAGCCGACACATGGTTCCGTCAGCCAATGAGAATTTTACACATGGAAAATCGACATTGGTCGTGGCTGTTAGCGGGTTATCGAATCCAAAACCGGACCCGATATCTTAATGGCGTCCCGTTATGGTGGATGCCACATGTCGGTCACCTTTGACGAAAGCACTTCTATGACGCGCGATTTATCATCATGGAAGTGGACACTTCCGTGATGATAATTTTGGTAATGTCATGGAACACTTCTACGACAGCACAGGTATGACAATCTTGATTCTGTCATAAAATCGTCATGGATGTACATGCATGACAAAAAACGTGGCCTACTATGACAAAGACGTATCATCAAGGAAGTGTCTTTTTTTTGTAGTGAAATCATACACTAATCATACACGCAAACGTGTACGATCAAGATCATGGACTCACGGGAAGATATCACAACACAACTCTAGACACAAATTAAAATAATACAAGCTTTATATTACAAGCCAAGGGCCTAGAGGGCTCGAATACATAAGCTCGAATACACAAGAGTCAGCGGAAGCAACAATATCTGAGTACAGACATAAGTTAGACAAGGTTTGCCTTAAGAAAGCTAGCACAAAAGCAACAACGATCGAAAAGACAAGGCCTCCTACCTGGCAGCCTCCTAACTACTCCAGGTCGTCAGCGGCCGTCATGTAGTAGTAGGCAGCCTCGGGGTAGTAGTAATAGTAGTCATCAGTGGTGTCATTTGGCTCCTGGGATACGTCATCTGGTCGCAACAATCGGGTATGGGGGGAAAAGAGGTAGCAAAGCAACCGTGAGTACTCATCCAAAGTACTCACAAGACTTACATCATATCTAAACTAAGTATGCATCTGTATCAAAGGAATGGGTTGTATATGTGGACTAAACTGTGGAATGCCAGAAGAGAAGGGGAAAGGCTAGCCTATCGAAGACTAGCATCTTCAAGCAGCTCCAAGCATCTTGCAGCATCAGAAGAGATAAGAGTGGCATATTATAATATTCATAAGCATGTTGTAACATTGCCCCGAGATCACTTCCTCGACTCTCTACGAGGAAACAACCTCGGAGCCATCATATCCATTACATGCCTCAGCATCCAGTATCCAGTTCTAGTTGTATCGATCGGGATACAACTCCGAGCATCCGTTACCGTAGGACAGGCTATCGATAGATGTTTTCTTCCCTGCAGGGGTGCACCAACTTACCCAACACACTCGATCAACTCCGTCCGGACACACCATCAGGTCATGACCGGCCTCGGCCAATCAACACACCGTAGTCCTACCAAGGCTCAACAGAGAGGCCAGTGTTGGGAACGTAGTAATTTCAAAAAAAATCCTACGCACACGCAAGATCATGGTGATGCATAGCAACGAGAGGGAAGAGTATCGTCCACGTACCCTTGTCGACCGTAAGCGGAAGCATTATGAGAACAGGGTTGATGTAGTCGAACGTCTTCACGATCCGACCGATCCAAGTACCGAATGCACGGCACCTCCGAGTTCAGCACACATTCAACTCAATGACGTCCCATGAACTCCAATCCAGCAGAGCTTCACGGGAGAGTTCCGTCAGTACGACGGTGTGATGACGGTGATGATGTTGCTACCGACGCAGGGCTTCGCCTAAGCACCGCTACGATATGATCAAGGTGGATTATGGTGGAGGGGGGGGTACCGCACACGGCTAAGGGATCAATGATCAACTTGTGTGTTCTAGGGTGCCCCCTGCCCCCGTATATAAAGGAGCAAGAGGGGGAGGCCGGCCGGCCCTGTAGGGCGCGCTAGGAGGAGGAGTCCTCCTCCTAGTAGGAGTAGGACTCCCCTTTCCTACTCCTACTAGGAGGAGGAAAAGAAGGAGGAGAGGAAGAAGGAAGGAGAGGGAGGAAAGGAGGAAAGGGGGCCGGCCCCCTAGTCCAATTCGGCTTGGGCTAGGGGGCCACGCACCCTTCCTTGCCTTGCCTCCTCTCTTCCACCACTTGGTCCATGAGTCCCAATACTTCTTCCCCCGTATTCCCGTAACTCCCCAGTACTCCAAAAAAAATATCTGAATCACTTGGAACCTTTCCGATGTCCGAATATAGTCGTCCAATATATCGATCTTTACATCTTGACCATTTCGAGACTCCTCGTCATGTCCCCGATCTCATCCGGGACTCGGAACTACCTTCGGTACATCAAATCACATAAACTCATAATACCGATCGTCACCGAACGTTAAGCGTGCGGACCCTACGGGTTCGAGAACTATGTAGACATGACCGAGACACGTCTCCGGTCAATAACCAATAGCGGAACCTGGATGCTCATATTGGTTCCTACATATTCTACGAAGATCTTTATCGGTCAAACCACATAACAAGATACGTTGTTCCCTTTGTCATCGGTATGTTACTTGCCCGAGATTCGATCGTCGGTATCTCAATACCTAGTTGAATCTCGTTACCGGCAAGTCTCTTTACTTGTTTCCGTAATGCATCATCCCGCAACTAACTCATTAGTTGCATTGCTTGCCAGGCTTATAGTGATGTGCATTACCGAGAGGGCCCAGAGATACCTCTTCGACAATCGGAGTGACAAATCCTAATCTCGATCTATGCCAACTCAACAAGTACCATCAGAGACACCTGTGGGGCACCTTTATAATCACCCAGTTACGTTGTGACGTTTGGTAGCACACAAAGTGTTCCTCCGGTATTCGGGAGTTGCATAATCTCATAGTCAGAGCAACATGTATAAGTCATGAAGAAAGCAGTAGCAACAAACTAAACGATCATCGTGCTAAGCTAACGGAATGGGTCAAGTCAATCACATCATTCTCTAATGATGTGATCCAGTTAATCAAATGAAAACTCATGTCTATGGCTAGGAAACTTAACCATCTTTGATTCAACGAGCTAGTCAAGTAGAGGCATACTAGTGACACTTTGTTTGTCTACGTATTCACACATGTACTAAGTTTCCGGTTAATACAGTTCTAGCATGAATAATAAACATTTATCACGATATAAGGAAATAAATAATAACTTTATTATTGCCTCTAGGATATATTTCCTTCAGTCTCCCACTTGCACTAGAGTCAATAATCTAGTTCACATCTTTATGTGATTAGTTCACATCTCCATGTGACTAATACCCAAAGGGTTTACTAGAGTCAATAATCTTGTTCACATCGCTATGTGATTAACACCCAAAGAGTGATCATGTTTTGCTTGTGAGAAAATTTTAGGCTATGGGTCTGCAACATTCAGATCCGTATGTATTTTGCAAATTTCTATGTCTACAATGCTCTGCACGGAGCTACTCTAGCTAATTGCTCCCACTTTCAATATGTATCCAGATCAAGACTTAGAGTCATCTAGATCGATGTAAAAAGCTTGCATCAACGTAAATCTTTACGATGAACTCTTTTTATTACCTCCATAACCGAGAAATATTTCCTTAGTCCTCTAAGGATAATTTTGACCGCTGTCCAGTGATCTACTCCTGGATCACTATTGTACTCCCTTGCCAGAGAGATGCTAAGGTATACAATAGGACTGGTAAACAGCATAGCATACTTTATAGAACCTATGACTGAGGCATAGGGAATGACTTTTCATTCTCTTTCTATTTTCTGTTGTGGTCGGGTTTTGAGTCTTTACTCAACTTCGTACCTTGCAACACAGGCAAGAACTCCTTCTTTGACTGTTCCATTTTGAACTACTTCAAAATCTTGTCAAGGTATGTACTCATTGAAAAAACTTATCAACCGTCTTGATCTATCTCTATAGATCTTGATGCTCGATGTGTAAGCAGCTTCATCGAGGTCTTTCTTTGAAAAACTCTTTTCAAACACTTCTTTATGCTTTCCAGAAAATTCTACATTATTTCTGATCAACAATATGTCATTCACATATACTTATCAGAAATGTTGTAGTGCTCCCACTCACTTTCTTGTAAATACAAGCTTCACCACAAGTCTGTATAAAACCATATGCTTTGATAACTTTATCAAAGCATATATTCCAACTCTGAGGTGCTTGCACCAGTCCATAGATGGATCGCTAGAGCTTGCTCACTTTGTTAGCACCATTAGGATCGACAAAACCTTATGGTTGCATCATATACAACTTTTCTTTAAGAAATCCAATAAGGAATATAGTTTTATCATCCATTTGCCAGATTTCATAAAAATGCGGCAACTGCTAACATGATTCGGACAGACATTTAAGCATCGATACGAGTGAGAAAATCTCATTGTAGTCAACACCTTGAACTTGTCGAAAACATTTTGCGACAATTCGAGATTTGTATATAGTAACACTACTATCAGCGTCTGTCTTCCTCTTGAAGATCCATTTATTCTTAATGCCTCATCGATCATCGGGAAAGTCAATCAAAGTCCATACTTTGTTCTCATACATGGATCCCATCTCAGATTTCATGGCCTCAAGCCATCTCACGGAATTTGGGCTCATCATCGCTTCTTCATAGTTCATAGGTTCGTCATGGTCTACTAACATGACTTCCAGAAAGGATTACCGTACCACTCTGGTGTGGACCATACTCTGTTTGTCCTACAAGCTTCGGTAGTAACTTGATCTGAAGTTTCATGATTATCATTGATACGTCTCCAACGTATCTATAATTTTTGATTGCTCCATGCTATATTATCTACTGTTTTGGACTATATTGGGCTTTATTATCCACTTTTATATTATTTTTGGGACTAACCTATTAACCGGAGGCCCAGCCCAGAATTGTTGTTTTTTGCCTGTTTTAGGGTTTCGAAGAAAAGGAATATCAAACGGAGTCCAAACGGAATGAAACCTTTGGGAACGTGATTTTCTCATCAGATAAGACCTGGGAGACTTGGACCCTCCGTCAAGAAAGCCACGAGGCGGTCACGAGGGTGGAGGGCGCCCCCCCCTAGGGCGCGCCCCCTGCCTCATGGGCCCCTCGAAGCTCCACCGACATACTTCTTCCTCCTATATATATCCACGTACCCCCAAACGATCAGAACAGGAGCCAAAAACCTAATTCCACCGCCGCAACTTTCTGTATCCACGAGATCCCATCTTGGGGCCTGTTCCGGAGCTCCGCCGGAGGAGGCATCGATCACGGAGGGCTTCTACATCATCATCCAAGCCTCTCCGATGAAGTGTGAGTAGTTTACTTCAGACCTACGGGTCCATAGTTAGTAGCTAGATGGCTTCTTCTCTCTTTTTGGATCTCAATACAATGTTCTCCCCCTCTCTTGTGGAGATCTATTCGATGTAATCTTCTTTTTGCGGTGTGTTTGTTGAGACTGATGAATTGTGGGTTTATGATCCAGTCTATCAATGAATAATATTTGAATCTTCTCTGAATTCTTTTATGTATGATTGGTTATCTTTGCAAGTCTCTTCGAATTATCAGTTTGGTTCAGCCTACTAGATTGGTTGTTCTTGCCATGGGAGAAGTGCTTAGCTTTGGGTTCGATCTTGCGATGTCCTTTCCCAGTGACAGAAGGGGCAGCAAGGCACGTATTGTATCATTGACAACGAGGATAACAAGATGGGGTTTTTATCATATTGCATGAAACTATCCCTCTACATCATGTCATCTTGCTTAAGGTGTTACTCTGTTTTTAACTTAATACTCTAGATGCATGTTGGATAGCGGTCGATGAGTGGAGTAATAGTAGTAGATGCAAAATCATTTCGGTCTACTTGTCTCAGACGTGATGCCTATATACATGATCATACCTAGATATTCTCATAACTATGCTCAATTCTGTCAATTGCTCAACAGTAATTTGTTCACCCACCGTAGAATACTTATGCTCTTGAGAGAAGCCACTAGTGAAACCTATGGCCCCCGGGTCTCTTTATCATCATATCAATCTCCATCACTTTATTATTGCTTTGCTTTTACTTTGCATCTCTATACCAAAAATACCAAAAATATTATTTATCATCTCTATCATATCTCACTTTCATAAGTGACCGTGAAGGGATTGACAACCCCTAAGCGCGTTGGTTGCATTGAGCTATTGTTTTTGTGTAGGTACAAGGGACTCGAGCGTAGCCTCCTACTGGATTGATACCTTGGTTCTCAAAACTGAGGGAAATACTTATGCTACTTTGCTGCATCATCCTCTCCTCTTCAGGGAAATCCAACGTAGTGCTCAAGAGGTAGCAAGAAGAATTTCTGGCGCCGTTGCCGGGGAGTCTGCGCAAAAGTCAACATACCAAGTACCCATCATAATCCCTATCTCCCGCATTACATTATTTGCCATTTGCCTCTCGTTTTTCTCTCCCCCACTTCACCCTTGCCGTTTTATTCACCCTCTCTCTCTCTATCCTCCCTCTCTATTTGCCTCTTTTTCCCGTTTGCTTTTTGTTTGCTCGTGTGTTGGATTGCTTGTTTGTCGCGATGGCTCAAGATAATACTATATTGTGTGACTTCACCAATACCAACAATAATGATTTCCTTAGCACTTCGATTGCTCCTCTTACCGATGCTGAATCTTGTGAAATTAATACTGCTTTGCTGAATCTTGTCATGAAAGATCCATTCTCCGGTCTTCCTAGTGAAGATGCCGCTACCCATCTTAATAGCTTCGTTGATTTGTGTGACATGCAAAAGAAGAAAGATGTCGATAATGATATTGTTAAATTGAAGCTATTTCCTTTTTCGCTTAGAGATCATGCTAAATCTTGGTTTTCATCTTTGCCTAAAAATAGTATTGATTCATGGAACAAGTGCAAAGATGCTTTTATCTCTAAGTATTTTCCTCCCGCTAAGATCATCTCTCTTAGAAACGATATTATGAATTTTAAACAACTTGATCATGAACATGTTGCACAAGCTTGGGAGAGAATGAAATTAATGATACGTAATTTCCCTACTCATGGTTTGAATTTGTGGATGATTATACAAAAATTTTATGACGGATTGAATTTTGCTTCTAGAAATCTTTTAGATTCGGCTGCGGGAGGCACTTTTATGGAAATCACTTTAGGAGAAGCTACTAAACTCCTAGATAATATTATGGTTAATTATTCTCAATGGCATACTGAAAGATCTAATAAAAAGGTGCATGCGATAGAAGAAATTAATGTTTTGAATGGAAAGATGGATGAACTTATGAAATTATTTGCTAATAAGAGTGTTTCTTCTAATCCTAATGATATGCCCTTATCTACTTTGATTGAGAATAATAATGAATCTATGGATGTGAATTTTGTTGGTAGGAACAATTTTGGTAACAACGCGTATAGAGGAAATTTCAATCCTAGGCCTTATCCTAGTAATCCCTCTAATAATTATGGTAATTCCTACAACAATTCTTATGGAAATTATAATAAGATGCCCTCTGATTTTGAATTTAATATTAAAGAATTTATTTCTTCGCAAAAGAATTTTAATGCTATGATTGAAGAAAAATTGCCTAAGATTGATGATTTGGCTAGGAACGTTGATAGAATTGCTCTTGATGTTGATTCTTTGAAACTTAGATCTATTCCACCTAAGCATGATATCAATGAGTCTCTCAAAGCCATGAGAATTTCCATTGACAAATGCAAAGAAAGAACCGCTAGGATGCGTGCTAAGAAAGATGCCTTTATAAAAGCGTGCTCTTCTAGTTCCTATGAAAATGATGATGAAGATCTGAAAGTTATTGATGTGTCCCATATTAAATCTTTGTTTTGCAATATGAATCTTGATAATGATGGGACTGAATATGATCCACCTTTACCTAGAAGGCGTTCTAAGAATTAAGAATTTGTTGATCTTGATGCTAAATTTGATAAAAGTGGGATTGAAGAAATTAAAACCCTAGATGTTGCTAAACCCACTATATTGGATTTCAAGGAATTTAATTATGAAAATTGCTCTATAATTGATTGTATTTCCTTGTTGCAATCCGTGCTAAAATCTCCTCATGCTTATAGTCAAAATAAAGCGTTTACTAAACATATCGTTGATGCCTTGATGCAATCTTATGAAGAAAAACTTGAATTGGAAGTTTCTATCCCTAGAAAACTTTATGATGAGTGGGAACCTACTATTAAAATTAAAATTAAAAATTATGATTTTTATGCTTTGTGTGATTTGGGTGCTAGTGTCTCTACTATTCCCAAAACCTTGTGTGATTTGCTAGATTTCCGTGATTTTGATGATTGCTCTCCAAAATTGCATCTTGTGGATTCCACTATTAAGAAACCTATGGGAAGAATTAATGATGTTCTTATTGTTGCAAATAGGAATTATGTGCTCGTAGATTTTATCGTTCTTGATATAGACCGCAATCCTTCTTGCCATATTATTCTCGGTAGACCTTTCCTTAGAACGGTTGGTGCAATTATTGATATGAAGGAAGGGAATATTAGATGTCTATTTCCATCAAAAAAGGGCATGGAACACTTCCCTAGAAATAAAATAAAATTACCATATGAATCTATCATGAGAGCCACTTATGGATTGCCTACCAATGATGGCAATACCTAGATCTATTCTTGCTTGGTATGCCTAGCTAGGGGCGTTAAACGATAGCGTTTGTTGGGAGGCAACCAAATTTTATTTTTATTCCTTCATTTTTGCTCCTGTTTAGTAATAAATAAATTATTTAGCCTCTGTTTTGGTTGTATTTTTTGTGTTTAATTAGTGTTTGTGCCAAGTAGAACCGTTGGGAAGACTTGGGGAAAGTCTTGTTGAACTTGCTGTAAAAAACAGAAACTTTAGTACTCATGAGAACTGCTGTCATTTTTATTTGGAAAGTGATATCGAGTTAATTATTTTTGAAGATGATTAATAGATAAATTCCTCACGTCTAGAAATTTATTTTAGAATTTTGGGGGTTCCAGATCTTGCGCTAGCTACAGATTACTACAGACTGTTCTGTTTTTGACAGATTCTGTTTTTCGTGTGTTGTTTGCTTATTTTGATGAATCTATGGCTAGTAAAATAGTTTATAATCCATAGAGAAGTTGGAATACATTAGGTTTAACACCAATATAAATAAAGAATGATTTCATTACAATACCTTGAAGTGGTCTTTTGTTTTCTTTCGCTAACGGAGCTCACGAGATTTTCTACTTTAAGTTTGGGGATGCCCATGGCACCCCCAAGATAATCTAAGGACAGCTAAAAGCCAAAGCTTGGGGATGCCTCGAAAGGCATCCCCTCTTTTTCGTCTACTTCTATCGGTAACTTTACTTGGAGCTATAATTTTATTCACCACATGATATGTGTTTTGCTTGGAGCGTCTTTTATGATTTGAGTCTTTGCTTGTTAGTCTACCACAATCATCCTTTCTATACACACCTTTTGAGAGAGCCATACATGATTTAGAATTTGATATAATACTCTATGTACTTCACTTATATCTTTTGAGCTTTATAATTTTGCTCTAGTGCTTCACTTATATCTCTTAGAGCACGGTGGTGGATTTGTTTTATAGAAACTATTGATCTCTCATGCTTCACTTAGATTATTTTGAGAGTCTTATTAGCATGGTAATTTGCTTAAAATCCTAATATGTTTGGTATGCAAGATTAATAATAAAACTTTCGTATGAGTGTGTTGAATACTAAGAAAAGTTTGATGCTTGATGATTGTTTTGAGATATGGAGGTAATAATATCAAAGTCATGCTAGTTGAGTAGTTGTGAAAATGAGAAATACTTGTGTTGAAGTTTGCAAGTCCTGTAGATGCACGTATAGTAAACGTTATGCAACAAATTTGAAACATGAGGTGTTATTTGATTGTCTTCCTTATGAGTGGCGTTCGGGGACGAGCGATGGTCTTTTCCTACCAATCTATCCCCCTAGGAGCATGCGTGTAGTGCCGAGGTTTTTGATGACTTGTAGATTTTTGCAATAAGTATGTGAGTTCTTTATGACTAATGTTGAGTCCATGGATTATACGCACTCTCACCCTTCCATCCTTGCTAGCCTCTTCGGTACCGTGCATTGCCCTTTTTCACATTGAGAGTTGGCGCAAACTTTGCCGGTGCATCCAAACCCCATGATATGATACGCTCTTTCACACATAAACCTCCTTATATCTTCCTCAAAACAGCCACCATACCTACCTATTATGGCATTTCCATAGCCATTCCAAGATATATTGCCATGCAACTTTCCATCATTCCGTTCATCATGACACATTCATCATTGTCATATTGCTTAGCATGATCATGTAGTTGACATAGTATTTGTGGCAAAGCCACCGTTCGTAATTCTTTCATACATGTCACTCTTGGTTCATTGCATATCCCGGTACACCACCGGAGGCATTCATATAGAGTCATATTTGTTCTAGTATCGAGTTGTAATCATTGAGTTGTAAATAAATAGAAGTGTGATGATCATCATTATTAGAGCATTGTCCCAAGTGAGGAATAAAAAAAGGCCATAAAAAGGCCATAAAAAAAGAGAAGGCCCAAAAAAAGAGAAAGGCCATAAAAAAGGGAAAGGCCATAAAAAAGGGAAAGGCCCAAAAAATGAGAGAAAAAGAGAGAAGGGACAATGTTACTATCCTTTTTCCACACTTGTGCTTCAAAGTAGCACCATGATCTTCATAGTAGAGAGTCTCTCATGTTATCACTTTCATATACTAGTGGGAATTTTTCACTATAGAACTTGGCTTGTATATTCCAACAATGGGCCTCCTCAAGTGCCCTAGGTCTTCATGAGCAAGCAAGTTGGATGCACACCCACTAGTTTCTTTTGTTGAGCTTTCATACATTTATAGCTCTAGTGCATCTGTTGCATGGCAATCCCTACTCCTTGCATTAACATCAATCGGTGGGCATCTCCATAGCCCATTGATTAGCCTCGTTGATGTGAGACTTTCTCCTTTTTTGTCCTCTCCACATAACCCCCCTCATTATATTCTATTCCACCCATAGTGCTATGTCCATGGCTCGCGCTCATATATTGCATGAAATTTTATAGGTTTGAGATTACTAAAGTATGAAACAATTGCTTGGCTTGTCATCGGGGTTGTGCATGATGAGAGCATTCTTGTGTGACGAAAATGAAACATGACTAACTATATGATTTTGTAGGGATGAACTTTCTTTGGCCATGTTATTTTGAGAAGACATAATTACTTAGTTAGTATGCTTGAAGTATTATCATTTTATGTCAATATGAACTTTTGTCTTGAATCTTTCGGATCTGAATATTCATACCACAATTAAGAAGAATTACATTAAAATTATGCCAAGTAGCACTCCGCATCAAAAATTCTGTTTTTATCATTTACCTACTCGAGGACGAGCAGGAATTAAGCTTGGGGATGCTTGATACGTCTCCAACGTATCTATAATTTTTTATTGCTCCATGCTATATTATCTATTGTTTTGGACTATATTGGGCTTTATTTTCCACTTTTATATTATTTTTGGGACTAACCTATTAACCGGAGGCCCAGCCCAGAATTGCGGTTTTTTTGCCTGTTTTAGGGTTTCGAAGAAAAGGAATATCAAACGGAGTCCAAACAGAGTCCAAACGGAATGAAACCTTTGGGAACATGATTTTCTCATCAGATAAGACCCATGAGACTTGGACCCTCCATTAAGAAAGCCACGAGGCAGTCACGAGGGTGGAGGGCGCGCCCCCCCTAGGGCGCGCGCCCAGCCTTGTGGGCCCCTCGAAGCTCCACCGACGTACTTCTTCCTCCTATATATATCCACGTACCCCCAAACGATCAGAACAGGAGCCAAAAACCTAATTCCACCGCCGCAACTTTCTGTATCCACGAGATCCCATCTTGGGGCCTGTTCTGGAGCTCCACCGGAGGAGGCATCGATCACGGAGGGCTTCTACATCATCATCCAAGCCTCTCCGATGAAGTGTGAGTAGTTTACTTCAGACCTACGGTCCATAGTTAGTAGCTAGATGGCTTATTCTCTCTTTTTGGATCTCAATACAATGCTCTCCCCCTCTCTTGTGGAGATCTATTCGATGTAATCTTCTTTTCCCGGTGTGTTTGTTGAGACTGATGAATTGTGGGTCTATGATCCAGTCTATCTATGAATAATATTTGAATCTTTTCTGAATTCTTTTATGTATGATTGGTTATCTTTGCAAGTCTCTTCGAATTATCAGTTTGGTTTGGCTTACTAGATTGGTTGTTCTTGCCATGGGAGAAGTGCTTAGCTTTGGGTTCGATCTTGCGGTGTCCTTTCCCAGTGACAGAAGGGGCAGCAAGGCATGTATTGTATCGTTGCCATCGAGGATAACAAGATGTTTTTTTATCATATTGCATGAAACTATCCCTCTACATCATGTCATCTTGCTTAAGGCGTTACTCTGTTTTTAACTTAATACTCTAGATGCATGCTGGATAGCGGTCGATGAGTGGAGTAATAGTAGTAGATGCAGAATCGTTTCGGTCTACTTGTCTCGGACGTGATGCCTATATACATGATCATACCTAGATATTCTCATAACTATGCTCAATTCTGTCAATTGCTCAAGAGTAATTTGTTCACCCACCGTAGAATACTTATGCTCTTGAGAGAAGCCACTAGTGAAACCTATGGCCCCCGGGTCTCTTTATCATCATATCAATCTCCATCACTTTATTATTGCTTTTCTTTTACTTTGCATCTCTATACCAAAAATACCAAAAATATTATTTATCATCTCTATCAGATCTCACTTTCGTAAGTGACCGTGAAGGGATTGACAACCCCTAAGCGTGTTGGTTGCATTGAGCTATTGTTTTTGTGTAGGCACGAAGGACTCGAGCGTAGCCTCCTACTGGATTGATACCTTGGTTCACAAAAACTGAGGGAAATACTTACGCTACTTTGCTGCATCATACTCTCCTCTTCGGGGAAATCCAACGCAGTGCTCAAGAGGTAGCAATCATCATTACCTTCCTCACTAATTGGTGTAGAGATCACTAGAACTGATTTCTGTGATGAACTACTTTCCAATTCGGGAGCAGGTACAGTTACCTCATCAAGTTCTACTTTCCTCCCACTCACTTCTTTCGAGAGAAACTTCTTCTCTAGAAAGGATCCATTCTTAGCAATGAATGTATTGCCTTCGGATCTATGATAGAAGGTGTACCCAACTGTCTCCTTTGGGTATCCTATGAAGACACATTTCTCCGATTTGGGTTTGAGCTTATTAGGATGAAATTTTTGCACATAAGCATCACAACCCCAAACTTTAAGAAACGACAACTTTGGTTTCTTGCCAAACCACGGCTCATATGGTGTCGTCTCAACGGATTTAGATGGTGCCCTATTTAACGTGAATGCAGATGTCTCTAATGCATAACCCCAAAATGATAGTGGTAAATCGGTAAGAGACATCAGAGGTTGCACCATATCTAATAAAGTACGGTTACGATGTTCGGACACACCATTACGCTGTGGTGTTCCAGGTGGCGTGAGTTGCGAAACTATTCTGCATTGTTTCAAATGAAGACCAAACTCGTAACTCAAATATTCGCCTCCGCGATCAGATCGTAGAAACTTTATTTTCTTGTTACGATGATTTTCCACTTCACTCTAAAATTCTTTGAAATTTTCAAATGTTTCAGACTTATGTTTCATTAAGTAGATATACCCATATCTGCTCAAATCATCTGTGAAGGTTAGAAAATAACGATACCCACCGCGAGCCTCAACACTCATCGGACCGCATACATCAGTACGTATTATTTCCAATAAATCAGTTGCTCGCTCCATTGTTCTGGAGAACAGAGTCTTAGTCATCTTGCCCATGAGGCATGGTTCGCAAGCATCAACTGACTCATAATCAAGTGATTCCAAAAGCCCATTAGCATGGATTTTCTTCATGCGCTTTACACCAATATGACCTAAACGGCAGTGCCACAAATAATTTGCACTATCATTATTAACTTTGCATCTTTTGGCTTCAATATTATGAATATTTGTATCACTATGATCGAGATTCAATAAACCATTCACCTTGGGTGTATGACCATTGAAGGTTTTATTCATGTAAATAGAACAACAATTATTCTCTGACTTTAAAAGAATAACCATATTGCAATAAACATGATCAAATCATATTCATGCTTAACCCAAACACCAAATAACATTTATTTAGGTTCAACACTAATCCCGAAAGTATAGGGAGTGTGCGATGATGATCATATCAATCTTGGAACCACTTCCAACACACATCGTCACTTCACCCTTAACTAGTCTCTATTCATTCTGCAACTCCTGTTTCGAGTTACTAATCTTAGCAACTAAACTAGTATCAAATACTAAGGGATTGCTATAAACACTAGTAAAGTACACATCAATAACATGTATATCAAATATACCTTTGTTCACTTTGCCATCCTTCTTATCCGCCAAATACTTGGGGCAGTTCCGCTTCCAGTGACCAGTTCCGCTTCCAGTGACCAGTTCCTTTGCAGTAGAAGCACTCAGTCTCAAGCTTAGGTCCAGACTTGGGTTCCTTCACTTGAGAAGCAACTTGCTTGCCATTCTTCTTGAATTTCCCCTTCTTCCCTTTGCCCTTTTCTTAAAACTAGTGGTCTTGTCAACCATCAACACTTGATGCTTTTCTTGATTTCTACCATCGTCGATTTCAGCACCACGAAGAGCTTGAGAATCGTTTCCGTTATCCCTTTCATATTATAGTTCATCACGAAGTTCTAGTAACTTGGTGGTAGTGACTAGAGAACTCTGTCAATCACTATCTTATCTAGAAGATTAACTCCCACTTGATTCAAGTGATTGTAGTACTCAGACATTCTGAGCACATGCTCACTAGCTGAGCTATTATCCTCCATCTTGTAGGCAAAGTGCTTGTCAAAGGTCTCATACGTTTCGACATGGGCTTGAGTTCGAAATACTAATTTCAACTCTTGGAACATCTCATATGCTCTGTGGCGTTCAAAACGTCTTTGAAGCCCCGATTCTAAGTCGTAAAGCATGGTGCACTAAACTATCAATTAGTCATAATATCGAGCTCGCCAAACGTTCATAGCGTCTGCATCTGCTCCTGCAATCGGTCTGTCACCTAGCGGTGCATCAAGGACATAATTCTTCTGTGCATCAATGAGGATAATCCTCAGATCACGGATGCAATTCGCATCATTGCTACTAACATCTTACAACTTAGTTTTTCTCTAGGAACAAAATAAATGGGGAGCTACATCGCGAGCTATTGATCTACAACATAGTTATGCAAATACTATCAGGACTAAGTTCATGATAAATTAAAGTTCAATTAATCATATTACTTAAGAACTCCCACTTAGATAGACATCCCTCTAGTCATCTAAGTGATCACGTGATCCAAATCAACTAAACCATGTCCGATCATCACGTGAGATGGAGCAGTTTTCAATGGTGAACATCACTATGTTGATCATATCTACTATATGATTCATGCTCGACCTTTCGGTCTTAGTGTTCCGAGGCCATATCTTCATATGCTAGGCTTGTCAAGTTTAACCCGAGTATTTCTACGTGTGCAAAACTGGCTTGCACCCGTTGTATGTGAACGCAGAGCTTATCACACCCGATCATCATGTGGTGTCTCGGCACGACGAACTTTGGCAATGGTGCATACTCAGGGAGAACACTTGTACCTTGAAATTTAGTGAGAGATCATCTTATAATGCTACCGCCGAACTAAGCAAAATAAGATGCATAAAGGATAAACAACACATGCAATCAAAATATGTGACATGATATGGCCATCATCATCTCGTGCCTTTGATCTCCATCTCCAAAACACCGTCATGATCTCTATCGTCACCGGCATGACACCATGATCTCCATCATCTTGATCTCTATCAATGTGTCGTCACATGGTCGTCTCACCAGCTATTGCTTTTGCAACTATTGCTATCGCATAGTGATAAAGTAAAGCAATTACATGGCACTTGCATCTTATGTAATAAAGAGACAACCATAAGGCTCCTGCCAGTTGCTGGTAATTTTAACAAAACATGATCATTTCATACAACAATTTATATCTCATCACGTCTTGACCATATCACATCACAACATGCCCTGCAAAAACAAGTTAGACGTCCTCTAATTTGTTGTTGCAAGTTTTACGTGGCTGCTACGGGCTGAGTAAGAACAGTTCTTACCTACACATCAAAACCACAACGATATTTCATCAAGTTAGTGTTGTTTTAACCTTCAACAAGGACCGGGCGTAGTCACACTCGGTTCAACTAAAGTTGGAGAAACTGACACCCGCTAGCCACCTGTGTGCAAAGCACATCGGTAGAACCAGTCTTGCGTAAGCGTACACGTAATGTTGGTCCGGGCCGCTTCATCCAACAATACCGCCGAACCAAAGTATGACATGCTGGTAAGTAGTATGACTTGTATCGCCCACAACTCACTTGTTTTCTACTCGTGCATATAACATCTACGCCTAAACCTGGCTCGGATGCCACTGTTGGGAACGTAGTAATTTCAAAAAAAATCCTACGCACACGCAAGATCATGGTGATGCATAGCGACGAGAGGGAAGAGTATCGTCCACGTACCCTCGTAGACCGTAAGCGGAAGCGTTATGAGAATGTGGTTGATGTAGTCGAACGTCTTCACGATCCGACCAACCCAAGTACCAAACGCACGGCACCTCCGAGTTCAGCACACGTTCAGCTCGATGACTTTCCATGAACTCCGATCCGGTAGAGCTTCACGTGAGAGTTCCATCAGCACGACGGCGTGATGACGGTGATGATGTTGCTACCGACGCAGGGCTTCGCCTAAGCACCGCTTCGATATGATCGAGGTGGATTATGGTGGAGGGGGGTACCGCACACGGCTAAGGGATCAATGATCAACTTGTGTTCTAGGGTGCCCCCTGCCCCCGTATATAAAGGAGCAAGAGGGGGAGGCCGGCCGGCACTATAGGGCGCACCAGGAGGAGGAGTCATCCTCCTAGTAGGAGTAGGACTCCCCTTTCCTACTCCTACTAGGAAGGAGGAGAGGAAGAAGGAAGGAGAGGGAGGAAAGGAGGAAAGGGGGCCGGCCCCCTAGTCCAATTCGGTTTGGGATAGGGGGGCCGCGCACCCTTCCTTGCCTTGCCTCCTCTCTTCCACCACTTGGCCCATGAGGCCCAATACTTCTTCCCCCGTATTCCCGTAACTCCCCGGTACTCCAAAAAATACCTGAATCACTTGGAACCTTTCCGATGTCCGAATATAGTCATCCAATATATCGATCTGTACGTCTTGACCATTTTGAGACTCCTCGTCATGTCCCCGATCTCATTCGGGACTATGAACTACCTTTGGCACATCAAATCACATAAACTCATAATACCGATCGTCACCGAACGTTAAGCATGCGGGCCCTACGGGTTCGAGAACAATGTAGACATGACCGAGACACTTCTCCGGTCAATAACCAATAGTGAAACCTGGATGCTCATATTGGTTCCAACATATTCTATGAAGATCTTTATCGGTCAAACCGCATAACAACATACGTTGTTCCCTTTGTCATCGGTATGTTACTTGCCCGAGATTCGATCATCGGTATCTCAATACCTAGTTCAATCTCGTTACCGGGAAGTCTCTTTACTCGTTTCCATAATGCATCATCCCGCAACTAACTCATTAGTTGCATTGCTTGCAAGGCTTATAGTGATGTGCATTACCGAGAGGGCTCGGAGATACCTCTCCGACAATCGGAGTGACAAATCCTAATCTCGATCTATGCCAACTCAACAAGTACCATCGGAGACACATGTAGAGCACCTTTATAATCACCCAGTTACGTTGTTACATTTGGTAGCACACAAAGTGTTCCTCCGGTATTCGGGAGTTGCATAATCTCATAGTCAGAGCAACATGTATAAGTCATGAAGAAAGCAGTAGCAACAAACTAAACGATCATCGTGCTAAGCTAACGGAATGGGTCAAGTCAATCACATCATTCTCTAATGATGTGATCCCGTTAATCAAATGACAACTCATGTCTATGGCTAGGGAACTTAACCATCTTTGATTCAACGAGCTAGTCAAGTAGAGGCATACTAGTGACACTTTGTTTGTCTATGTATTCACACACGTACTAAGTTTCCGGTTAATACAATTCTAGCATGAATAATAAACATTTGTCAGGATATAAGGAAATAAATAATAACTTTATTATTGCCTCTAGGGCATATTTACTTCAGCCAACACGCCGGTCTACATCCTAAATGCGATGGGGTCATGGGCCAATCATCCTTTGCAATCCAGCGTGATGCGAGGGCGGCCGGTGAGCAGACCTGGCAACCTCCTTAAAAAGGCAGGTGCTTACGCAGTCCAACCCGGCGCACACCGCTGCATTGCTGACGTCAGTGAGCTTTCGGCTGATACATACGATGCAGAGTGCCCATACTTATTCCCACGTGGTGGTCAGTGCGAAAAGGCCATAGTCCTACTCTGTAACATCCCAAATTTTCAATTTGGATTGTTATACATAGGTCATTCATGCATAGCATATTTTATTTGTATTTTGTTTTGCGATCCTCGAAATTCTAAGCAACTCAAGGACCCTTGAAGAGAGTTGGGGATTTCACTGTTTTCATATTTCGATTTTATCAAATATTGAAACAAGGATTATTGGTTTTAATTATTTTTCTCTCCGAAAATATTTCATATTAAAATATATGAGAGGAGATAATATGATTTCTTCAAAATAAATGAAATATTGGAGGAAAATATTAAAATCAAATATTTGCTTTTATTCGGATTTTACTGCTATTTTGTTTGCATAGAAAAAATATGCATTTTTCAAAAATTGCATTTTAGGCCAAGAAAATGTTCACCCTATTCTAAATATTTTATTTAGACGGTGAAAATTTGTTCTGGTATTTTTAGATTTTTATTTATTTTTGTAGGATTTCTTTTTGGCGGAATCTGTTTAAAAAAAGAGAAGCCGCCGGACTGAACTGGGCCGAGGCCCAGTTGGCCCAGCCTCCCCGCGTCGCCGTCTCCCTCGCGGAGACCGCGACCGCCACGCCGCCGCTCGCCGTGGCCGAGTCGGCCACGCCTCCCCACCCCCTCCTGCAAGCCACCTCTCCCCCCTTCAAAAGCCGACCTGGGGCCCCCCTGGAGCCCCAAGCCGCCGCCGCCCGCAAGCCGCTGCTGCCGCCGCCGCCGAGCCGCCCCGCGCCACCCTCTGTCGCCCCGCGCCGCACCCCGCCGTCGCCCGTGCCGGAGTTCGCAAATCTCGCCGTCCATTTTTCCGGTTTAGGTAAAAACCGTTGGGTTTTTTAAAACCCTAGTTTCGGTTTTTTTAGATCGGTTCGCCGTTTTTCTCGGTTTAGTTATTTAGCGGACGTTCATCCGTACATTCATTTTAATGAACGGTTTTCGCCCATTAGTCACAGACAATGAACGTTCGTTCGTTAGCTTGTTTGTCAGTTTGTCTTTTTTCTCGGATTTTTCGCGATTATTTTCGATTGTGATTCCTGATCCGGTTTTTGTTTTAGTTTATCTTTTCGCTCGTTTATCAGAATCAGGCGATTCAAGTGCCTAGATCTTCGTCTCGAAGCCCTATTTCCGTTTAACCAACTTGAACAAGATTTTGGTACTGTAAAATTTGACTTCAGTCCAGATTAGTAATCGGATCTTGTTTCTTTCGCAGTTTGAGTTTCGTTGCTCCGTTTGATTTGATTCTTTTTGCAAACCGAAGTTCTTAAGTTGAACTTTCTGGTTAGATCTTCTTATTCGTGTTTTACCTGTGCTTCTTTGCTTGTTTGCTTATGTATGCTATTGTTTGTTTGCGATAGAACACCCGGAGCATGAAGCGTGCTACTACGAGTCTCTGGGTTTTACAGATCATCAGCAAGGCAAGTAACACTTTGACCATACCCCTTTATCACCTAGTTTTTCTGCATTAGTTCCAATCCTCAAACATTGCATGGGTGGGTTGTGATATAACATGTGGGGTTGGGAAGTTGTTGATGAGGTAGAACCTATTGCCCTGTTATTATCAAACCCTTGGGAGTTACTTCTACGTATTGCTTATATTGCCATGCTATGCTCGTAGACGTGGTTTGGGTGAGTGAATCCATGACAGATGTGAGATTGTTAATTAATGGTTCAACATAAGGTGGCAACTTTAATACACATCTGGGTGGATTTCTTGTCGGGCACCTGGAGAATCCAGTGTTGTCCTAGGATATCCCGGAGTACCCGTTGATAATCCTAAGGTCCGCCACCCAGGCTCAAAGGGAACTAAGATATTTCATGCTAGAAACTTCCGTGTGCAGCCACAAGCTATTATGGGCTCTAGCATAGTTGAGTAAGTTGCATGACCTCTTCCAGTGGTAGGCTAACAGATGTAGAGGGATGTAGGTTGGTACTTCTACCCGGGGTTAGAGTTAATGCTTCTGAAAGACTGTGTCTCGGTCATCCGTTTCTCAAACACCGTGTAGCGAGAAATCCAACGGAGGAGATCGAGTCTTGTGGGGAAAAGTGCGTAAACCTCTGCAGAGTGTATAAACTAATCATGGTTAGCCGTGTCCCCGGTTATGGACATCTTGAGTATCTAGTACTTGGATTATCGTATGTATCTCATCACTCTAACTTAATATTGTTGGGTTGATAATTACTTTTAATTAGGATTGAATTGGAGGAACCTTCTCAATGATGTTTCAACTACCATGATAGTTAAATAAAATCTATTCCTTTCTTGTAGGGAAAAATTGGCTTTTCGCCAAACTATAACCATAGAGCCTTTCCACCAGCCAAATATGCATGTAGTGATAGCATTATTCTGTTCTTGCTCTATTGTGTTATATTGCCAGCATATTCCATGTGCTGACCCGTTTTCGGGCTGCAACGTATTATGTTGCAGACTTTTCAGACGAGGAGTAAGGTTCGTTAGGTCATTGCCGTGCAGCTCAGCTATGTAGTTGGAGTTGATGGACTCACTTTATCTTCCAAGCCTTTCGCTGTTATCGTATTAGATGGCCTTAAGCCATATTCATTGTAATAAGTTCTCTTTTGAGACATTCGATGTAATAAGTGTGTGATTGCTACTCTGTTATAAATCCTTCGAGTACTATGTGTGTCAGCATTACTGATCCAGGGATGACACTGAAGCACGGAGACTTGACCGTCTGAGGTCGGGTCGCTGCATACTCGGATCAAATATCCGAACCGTTGGTGTCTTGGTAGAGTGAGGTAACGATCAATGATCCACGATATGTGGTCCTGTCGCCCCATCTCACGGACTTGCAGCAAGGGCTAAGAATGCCCGCCTACGCTGCTGGAAAACTTGCGGGTATCCTCCAGACCAACCCGACTTCACATCACTCGCGGGTACCCCTCAGGGCCGACCCGATGTCATTATGGTTCTGTGGTAAGTAAAAGTAACTGTGTGTCTGAAACAGCAAGGGGGAAATCTGAGGAACCACCCTCGATGGTTCCCACTCAATGTACGTCAAGGTGGACTTGGAGGAATCACCCTCGTTGGTCCACACTTGAGGGGTTGCATGACAGAGTCATTGTCGGGAGTGGTCAAGGAGGAATCACCCTCGATGACCATGACCGAATAGCTACACTACAGGGTTAACATCAGAAGTGCTGATGAGGTACCACCCTCGACACTCGATAGTAACTATGCAGAGTTGTACAACTAAGGGGGTGATGTGCGGTGTTGGGGCCTGGACGTCGATCATGTTGATCGAGTCATCGAACATAAAGTAGGGGAAACTTGGACAAGGTGGGGGTCACTGATGGATCTCTAACCAACCTATACTAAGCAGTTTAGAATAAGCAGGTAAGGTATGAAAGCAGGCAACAAAAACAGGCTATGCATCAGAGTAGGATCATACAAAAAGTAGTAGCAGTTCTAATGCAAGCATAAAAGAGAAGGGAATGGGCGATATCGGAATGATCAATGTGGGTTTGCTTGCCTGGAAGCTCTGCTGGAAAGGAAGAAGTGTCGTTGACGTAGTCGATCACAGGGGCATCATCGATCTCAGGGGCTACTGAAGAGAAGAGGGGTAAGAAACAGTAAATACAGAGCAAACAGATGCATCAGTAAGCATGACATGATAAAACGACGTGTCGGGTGTGACCTAACGTACGTCCACAAAAATAGGTGAAGGGGGAATTCAACCGAGAATGTTTTCCCGGTTCCGAACCTGTGTCAGACAGATGACCGGAGGGGGAATGTTCCATGTTCACATAAGCATACAACAGGTAAACATACCGCGTATTCGGATTCGTCTCGTTTTTCTGAGCAACTTTCATGTAGAAAACATTTTCATCCGAGTTACAATTTATTTTCTATGAATTTTTAAAGATTAAACCATTTGTAGATTTATTTATATTAACTGAAATGGAGTTATGACATCAGCAGAGTGTCAGCATGACATTAGCAGGTCAATAGACCTGCTGACTTGCCAAACTAACCAGTGGGTCCCAACTGTCATAGACAGAGGGGCTAACAGCGTTTTATTTTAACTAAGCAGAGTTAATTAGCTACTCGACCCCACCTGTCAGTGACTCATTAACTAACTAATTAATTTTAATTATAAAAAATGTTTTAGTTAAACTAATTATGCGGTGGGGACCGCATGTCAGTGACACTGGCTGCCCGGTCAGCACATTGACTGGGTCAACCCAGTCAACATGGCCCCAGGGCCCACTGGCAGCGAGCCAGGGGTGGGCCCGCCTAGCCACATCAGCGTCCGACGCTGGAATTGCTCCGATGACCCAAAACGCGATGGCGCGCTCGGGCTATGGCCGGAAATCGGTTGTGGTGCTCTATTTGGACCACCGCGAGCATCAACGGGACCAGAGCGACGGCATGAAGCGATCTGGGGGTAGCAGCATCGACGGGGATGGCCGGAAAAGTGACTACGGAGAGCTCTAGCGGCGGCTGGAGCGCGAAGGTTTCAGGCTCGAGTCCAGAGGCTCGCCCGTGAAGAAAAACAATGCGTGCGCACTGCCTGGGAATCCCAGAATCACGGCGGTGTCCTTGGTTAGGCGCGGGGTGAACGAGGGCAATGACTACGAGTTCTTCGGTGGAAGCAAGGGCACGGCCATGGCAAAGGCTACCCACGGCTCAAATCCGAGCAAGACAGAGGGGAGGGAGGATGTGGAGCTCACCACGGGGACACAAGGTGGTCCGGTGAGTGCTTAGAAGAGCAGAGGCGGAGGAGATCGAGGCGATGTCGTGGCACTGGTTGGAGAAGGGGATCGGGTCATCGGAGTTGCTGCGCTGCTACCCGACTTGATCCAACGGCACCGGACGAAGGGGTCGACGGTGCTGAGGCTCCCGGACAGATCGGTGGGGTCGGAGGGGCTCGGTGGCCGCGGGGTCGACAGAGATGTGGCGGCGGCCACGCTCGGTTGCGCTCAGCAGAGAGAAGGGAGGAGTGGGCGAGCTCCAGGGAGAGGGAGAGGGGAGTGGGGTGGCAGAGGAGCAAGCTGAGTGGAGGCGGGGATCAAGGAGGCGGGGAGGCGCGGGGCCTTATCCCCTCGCCGGCGACGGCGAGTGGGTTCGGCGGGGCTACGCCCCTGTTCCGACCCCGGTCGGGGGAACAGGGAAGGGGATGGGCAGGGGGTCTGGGCTGGCTCGGGTGGGGCAGGTGGGCTGGCCCAGGTGGGTTAGGTCCAGGGGGCCTTTTCTTTATTTTGCTTTTCTTTTTTTTCAGCAGCTTTTGCATTTTTCTTTTAGTCACTAAAGACTTTGCAAAAATTTGCCATTGTCCAAAACAATTTCAAAGAATTAATGTGCACTGCCACAAAAAGATTGTGAGACTTTTAAAGAAGTTTGCAAATTTTATAAATTACAAAGGCATTTAATTTATTGCCTAGGTCATTGTTTTAAGTAGTTTAGGCCACTTAAACACTTTGCAAAAAAGTTGGTTCACCACCAATATTAGTTGTGGATTATTTGGCACATGATGAACATTTTAGTTTTCATGTTTGAGCAATTTTGAATTTCACTTAGAATTTGAAATTGAATTCAACTAGAATTTGAAATGAGAGAGAACCAAAGATGATCAAACACTTGTTTAGGAAAATTATTAACTTAACCCTAGGGGTTACTGTAGCATCATTATACCGGGGTGTTACAACTCTCCTCCTCTAAAAGAAATTCTCGTCCCGAGAATTAAGGTAGAAGGGAGCAGGTCGGGGCATTCAGCCCAGATGTTATCTTCGGATTCCCAAGTGGCTTCATCTTTAGTATGATTCAACCATTGCACCTTGAGGAACTTGGTAACCTTCTGGCGGGTTCGACGTTCATCTTCTTCAAGAATGCGGATCGGATGCTCTTTATAACTGAGATCATATTGCACTTCAATCAATTTCGGATCCACCTCACGTTACGGGTCCTTGAAGCAACGACGAAGTTGCGACACGTGGAAGACGTCATGGATGTGAGAGAACTGAGGTGGCAACTCTAGTTGATAAGCCACCAGTCCATGACGGGCCAGAATGTGGAAAGGACCAATGATTTCTCTTCTGACGCAGAGCTAGCTTACCCTTGACTTCGAATCGATGGGTGCCTCTCAAAGGAGTGACACGCAGATAAGCCTGTTCACCAGGTTGATAAGTTGAACCCCAGTGTTTACGATCATAATTGCTCTTCTGACGGGATTGGGCCGCCTTGAGATTATCCCGGACAATGTGAACCTTCTCTTCGGCATGTTGAATAATGTCTGGACCAATGAGCATCCGTTCCCCAGTTTCTGACCAATTCAGAGGGGTTCGGCACTTACGTCCATATAGAACTTCGAAGGGTGCCATTTTCAAGCTGGCTTGATAACTGTTGTTATAAGAGAACTGCGCATAAGGGAGAGATTCTTCCCACTTCTTGACAAAAGAAATAACACAAGCTCGAAGCATGTCTTCAAAAATTTGATTGACTCACTCGACTTGGCCTTTGGAATGGGGGTGATAAGCAGTGCTCCAGGTAATATGAGTTCGCATTACCTCTTGGAAGCTATCCCAGAACTTTGAAGTGAATATACTGTCGCGGTCTGAACTGATCTCCTTTGGAATGCCATGGAGTGACACAATTCTGGATATATACAGGTTTGCCAATTGACTAGCAGTGATTGTCTCCTTGAATGGCAGAAAGTGAGCAACTTTCAAGAATTGGTCGATGACGACAAAGATAGCATCGTTACCCTTCTGAGACTTGGGAAGGCCAGTGACGAAGTCCATCTGAATCTTATCACATTTCCATTCAGGAATAGGGAGAGGTTGCAGAAGTCTAGCCGGTTTTGATGTTCTGCTTTGACGCGACGACAAACGTCACATTCTTCGATATATCGGGCAATGTCTTGCTTCATCTTGGACCATGAATACTTCTGACGAATGTCTAAGTACATCTTGGTACTTCCCGGATGAATAGAGAGAGGGGTGTCATGTGCTTCTTTCATCACCTTCTCTATCATAAGCTCGATCCGGGGTACTATAATATGATCTCTAAAGTATATGGTTCCATCTTCACCAAGTGAGAAATCTCTGGATTTCTCTAAGGCGGGATCCTTTTTCATCAAATCAATGTGAGCATCTTTGGCTAGTGCAGACTTAATAGCTTTGAGAAGAGTTGGTTCCAGGACAAGGTTATTCAGAGAACCCTGTGGAACTAGTTGAAGGTTCAGCTTGCATAGCTCTTCATAAAGGCGGGGTTGAGCTTTGTAAACCATGTGATTTTTGCAATAAGATTTATGGCTCAGGGCATCGGCCATTACGTTAGCCTTGCCAGGGGTATAGGATATACCGCAGTTGTAGTTAGCAATAGCTTCCATCCATCGCTGCTGATGGAGGTTCAGATCTGGGTGAGTAAACAAGTACTTCAGACTCTGATGATCAGTGAAGATCTTGCAATGATTACCGAGAAGGTACTGTCGCCATAGCTTCAGTGCAAAGATAACCGCAGCAAGCTCGAGGTCATGAACTGGGTAGTTCTTGTTGGAAATATGCCCTAGAGGCAATAATAAATTAGTTATTATTATATTTCCTTGTTCATGATAATCGTTTATTATCCATGCTAGAATTGTATTGATAGGAAACTCAGATACATGTGTGGATACATAGACAACACCATGTCCGTAGTAAGCCTCTAGTTGACTAGATCGTTGATCAATAGATGGTTACGGTTTCCTGACCATGGACATTGGATGTCGTTGATAACGGGATCACATCATTACGAGAATGATGTGATGGACAAGAACCAATCCTAAGCCTAGCACAAGATCGTGTAGTTCGTTTGCTAAAGCTTTTCTAATGTCAAGTATCATTTCCTTAGACCATGAGATTGTGCAACTCCCGGATACCGTAGGAGTGCTTTGGGTGTGCCAAACGTCACAACGTAACTGGGTGGCTATAAAGGTACACTACAGGTATCTCCGAAAGTGTCTGTTGGGTTGGCACGAATCGAGACTGGGATTTGTCACTCCGTGTAAACGGAGAGGTATCTCTGGGCCCACTCGGTAGGACATCATCATAATGTGCACAATGTGACCAAGGAGTTGATCACGAGATGATGTGTTACGGAACGAGTAAAGAGACTTGCTGGTAACGAGATTGAACAAGGTATCGGGATACCGACGATCGAATCTCGGGCAAGTATCGTACCGCTAGACAAAGGGAATTGTATACGGGATTGATTAAATCCTTGACATCGTGGTTCATCCAATGAGATCATCGTGGAGCATGTGGGAGCCAACATGGGTATCCAGATCCTGCTGTTGGTTATTGACCGGAGAGTTGTCTCGGCCATGTCTGCATGACTCCCGAACCCGTAGGGTCTACACACTTAAGGTTCGATGACGCTAGGGTTATAGGGAAAGTATGTACGCGGTTACCGAATGTTGTTCAGAGTCCCGGATGAGATCCCGGATGTCACAAGGAGTTCCGGAATGGTCCGGAGGTAAAGATTAATATATAGGAAGTATGGTTTTGGCCACCGGAAGTGTTCCGGGCATCACCGGTAGTGTACCGGGACCACCGGAGGGGTCCGGGGGTCCACCAGGTGGAGCCACCAGCCCCGGAGGCCTACATGGGCCAATAGTGGGAAGGGACCAGCCCCTAGGTGGGCTGGGGCGCCTCCCACTAAGTCCCAAGGCGCCTCCAAGAGGGGAGGGGGGCAAACCCTAGGGCAGATGGGCCCTAAGGCCCACCTCAGGTGCGCCTCCCCCTCTCCCCCTTGTGGCTGCCACCCTAGATGGGATCTAGGGCTGCCGCCACCCCTAGGGAGGAAACCCTAGGTGGGGGCGCAGCCCTCCCTCTCCCCCTATATATAGTGGAGGCAAAGGGGCAGCCCAACACATGAAGTTCCTCCCCTGTTGGCGCAGCCCTACCCCTCTCCCTCCTCGTCTCTCGTAGTGCTCGGCGAAGCCCTGCTGGAGTCCCGCGCTCCTCCACCACCACCACGCCGTCGTACTGCTGCTGGATGGAGTCTTCCCCAACCTCTCCTTCTCCCCTTGCTGGATCAAGGCGTAGGAGACGTCACCGGGCTGTACGTGTGTTGAACGCGGAGGTGCCGTCCGTTCGGCACTAGGATCATCGGTGATTTGGATCACGACGAGTACGACTCCATCAACCCCGTTCATTTGGACGCTTCCGCTTAGCGATCTACAAGGGTATGTAGATGCACTCTCCTTCCCCTCATTGCTAGATTACTCCATAGATTGATCTTGGTGATGCGTAGAAATTTTTAAATTTCTGCTACGATCCCCAACAGTGGCATCATGAGCTAGGTCTATGCGTAGTTTCTATGCACGAGTAGAACACAAAGCAGTTGTGGGCATCGATATTGTCAATTTACTTGCCGTTACTAGTCTTATCTTGATTTGGCGGCATCGTGGGATGAAGCGGCCCGGACCGACCTTACACGTACTCTTACGTGAGACTGGTTCCACCGACTGACATGCACTGGTTGCATAAGGTGGCTAGCGGGTGTCTGTCTCTCCCACTTCAGTCGGATCGGATTCGATGAAAAGGGTCCTTATGAAGGGTAAATAGAAATTGGCATATCATGTTGTGGTTTTCGCGTAGGTAAGAAAACGTTCTTGCTAGAAACCTATAGCAGCCACGTAAAAACTTGCAACAACAATTAGAGGACGTCTAACTTGTTTTTGCAGCATATGCCTTGTGATGTGATATGGCCAAAAGGATGTGATGAATGATATATGTGATGTATGAGATTGATCATGTTCTTGTAATAGGAATCACGACTTGCATGTCGATGAGTATGACAACCGGCAGGAGCCATAGGAGTTGTCTTAATTTATTTATGACCCACGTGTCAACATAAACGTCATGTAATTACTTTACTTTATTGCTAAAGCGTTAGCCATAGTAGTAGAAGTAATAGATGACGAGACAACTTCAAGAAGACACGATGATGGAGATCATGGTGTCATGTCGGTGACAACGATAATCATGGAGCCCCGAAGATGGAGATCAAAAGGAGCAAAATGATATTGGCCATATCATGTCACTATTTGATTGCATGTGATGTTTATCATGTTTTACATCTTATTTGCTTAGAATGACGGTAGCTTAAATAAGATGATCCCTCACTAAAATTTCAAGAAAAGTGTTCCCCCTAACTGTGCACCGTTGCGAAGGTTCGTCGTTTCGAAGCACCACGTGATGATCGGGTGTGATAGATTCTAACGTTCCAATACAACGGGTGTAAGCCAGATTTACACACGCAATACACTTAGGTTGACTTGACGAGCCTAGCATGTACAGACATGGCCTCGGAACACGGAAGACCGAAAGGTCGAGCATGAGTCGTATAGAAGATACGACCAACATGAGGATGTTCACCGATGTTGACTAGTCTGTCTCACGTGATGATCGGACATGGCCTAGTTGACTCGGATCATGTTTCACTTAGATGACTGGAGGGATGTCTATCTGAGTGGGAGTTCATTAAATAATTTGATTAGATGAACTCAATTATCATGAACATAGTCTAAATTGTCTTCGCAAATATGTTGTAGATAAATAGCTCATGTTGTAGCTCCCTGTTTCAATACGTTCCTAGAGAAAGATTAAGTTGAAAGATATTGTAAGCAATGATGCGGACTAGGTCCATAGTCCGAGGAGTGTCCTCACTGCCACACAGAAGGCTTATGTCTTTGATGCACCGCTCGATGTGCAAACCCCTACAACGTCGTCTGTGGATGTTGTGAACACCTGACAGACACATCCTGATGACTACATGATAGTTTAGTGCACCATACTTTACGGCTTAGAATCGGGATTCCAATGACGTTTTGAACGCCATAGAACATATGTTCCAATAGCTGAAATTGGGATTTTAGGCTCATGCCCGTGTTGAGAGGTGTGAGACCTCTGACAAGTTCTTTTGCCAACAAGATGGAGGAGAATAGCTCAGCTAGTGAGCATGTGCTCAAAATGTCTGGGTACTACAATCACTTAAATCAAGTGGGAGTTAAACTTCCAGATAAGATAGTGATTGATAGAGTTCTCTAGCCACTATCACTAAGCTACTAGATCTTCATGATGAACTATGACATGCAAGGGATGGAGTTGATCCCGGAGCTGTTCGCGGTGCTTAAGACCGCAAAAGGTAGAAATCAAGAAGGAGCATCAAGTGTTGATGGTTTGACAAGACCACTGGTTTCAAGAAGGGCAAGGGCTAGAAGGGAAACTTCATGGATGGCAAACCAGTTGCCGCTCCAGTGAAGGAACCCAAGGTTGAACCCAAACCCGAGACTAGGTGCTTCTATTGTAAGGGGAACGGTCACTGGTAGCAGAATTACCCCAAATGCATGGTAGATTAGAAGGCTGGCAACTTCAAAGTATATACGTGTTATTAATGTGTACCTCACTAGTACTCCTGGTAGCACCTAGGTATTGGATACCGGTTCAATTGCTATTATTGGTGACTTGAAGCAAAAGCTACGGACTAAAAGGAGACTGGCTAAGGGCGAGGTGATGATGTGTGTTGGAAGTGTTTCCAAAGTTGATGAGATCACCATCGCACGCTCCAACTGCCTTTGGGATTAGTATTGAACCTAGATAAATGTTATCAGGTGTCTACGTTGAGCATGAATATGATTAGATCTTGTTCATTGCAATACGGTTATTCATTTAAATTAGAGAATAATGGTTATTCTGTTTACATGAATGATACCTTTCATGGTCATGCACCCTATGTGAATGGTTCATTGAATCTCGGTCGTGGTAATACACATGTTCACGCCAAAAGATGTAGAGTTAATAATGATAGTACCACTCTCTCGTGGCATTACCGCTTAGGTCATATTGGCGTAAGATGCATGAAGAAACTCCATGTCGATGGATGTTTGGAGTCACTTGATTTTGAATCACTTGACACATGCGAGCCATGCCTCATGGACAGGATGACTAAGACCCCATTTTCAGGAACAATGAAACGGGCAAGTGACTTGTTGGAAATCATGCATGCTGATGCATGTGATCCAATGAGAATTGAAGCGTGCGGTGGATATCGCTATTTTCTCATCTTCACTGATGATTTGGGTAGATATAGGTATATCTACTTAATGAAGCACAAGTCTGAAACGTTTGAAAAGTTCAAGCGATTTCAGAGTGAAGTTAAGAATCATCATAACAATAAGATCATGTTCCTACGATCTGATCAAAAGGGGATTTTCTGAGTTATGAGTTTGGCAATCACTTAAGACATTGTGGAATTGTTTCACAGTTGAAGCCACCTGGAACACCACAAGGTAATGGTGTGTCCGGACGTCGTAATCGAACACTATGAGATATGGTGCGATCTATGATGTCTCTTACCAATCTACCGTTTTCATTTTGAGGTTATGCGTTAGAGACAGCTGCATTCACTTTAGATAGGACACCATCTAAGTCCGTTGAGACGACGTCGTATGAACATTGGTTTGGCAAGAAACCAAAGTTGTCGTTTCTTAAATGTTTGGGGATGCGATGCTTAGGGCTTCAACTGGAGAAGCTCGAACCCAAAGCGGACAAACACATCTTCATAGGATACCCAAAGGTGACAGTTGGGTACACCTTCTATCTCAGATCCGAGGGTAAATTGTTTGTCACTAAGAACGGGTCCTTTCTCGAGAAGGAGTTTCTCTCGAAAGAATTGAGTGGGAGGAAGATAGAACTTAATGAGGTTGTCGAACCTTTACTTCAACCAGAGAGTGATGCAACACAGAAAGATGTTTTCTGTGGCGCCTACGTCTGTTGAAGAGGAAGTTAATGATTGTGATCATGAAGCTTCGGATCAAGTTGCTATCGAACCTCGTAGGTCGACAAGGATATGTACTACTCCTGAGTGGTACGGTAATCCTGTCTTAGATATCATGTTGTTAGACAACAATGAACCTACGAGCTATGGAGAAGCAATGGTGGGCCCGTATTCCGACAAATGGTTAGAAGCCATGAAATCCGAGATAGGATCCATGTATCAGAACAAAGTATGGACTTTGGTTGACTTGCCCGATGATCGGCAAGCCATTGAGATAAATGAATCTTTAAGAAGAAGACAGACGTGGGCGGTAATGTGACCGTCTATGAAGCTCGACTTGTGGAAAAGAATCTTTTCACAAGTTCAAGGAGTTGACTACGATGAGAATTTATCACCCGTAGCGATGCTTAAGTCCGTCGGAATCATGTTAGCATTAGCTGTATTTTTCGATTATGAAATCTCACAGATGGATGTCAAAACAAGTTTTCTTACCAAGTTTTCATAAGAAAAGTTGTATGTGATACAATAAAAGGTTTTGTCGATCCTAAGGATGCTAAAAGGTATGCTGGCTCCAGCAATCCTTCTATGGACTAGAGCAAGCATCTTGGAATCGGAATATATGCTTTGATAGAGTGATCAAAGCTTTTAGGTTTATACAATGTTTGCTAGAAACTTGTATTTACAAGAAAGTGAGTGGGAGCACTACAACATTTCTGATAAGCATATGTGGATGACATATTGTTGATCCGAAATAATGTAGAATTTCTGGAAAGCATAAACGGTTGTTTGAAGAGTGATTTTCAAAGGAGGACCTGGATAAAGCTTCTTGCATATTGGGCATCAAGACCTATAGAGATAGATCAAAACGCCTGATGATACTTTCAAAGAATGCACACCTTGACATGTTTCTGAAGGAGTTCAAAAGGGCTCAGTCAAAGAAGGGGTTCTTTCCTGAGTTGTAAGGTGTGAAGTTGACCACGGCAGAAGAAAGAGGAAGGACGAAGGTCGTCCCCTATGCTTTTGTCATAGGCTCTATACGGTATGCCATGCTGAAGTACCGCACCTGATGTGTGCCTTGCCACATGTCTGGCAAGAGGGTACAAAGGTGATCTAGGAGTAGATCACTGGATAGTGGTCAAAAATTATCCTTAGAGGAATAAGGAAATGTTTCTCGGTTATGGAGGTGATAAAGAGTTCGACGTAAAGAGTTACATCGATGCAAGCTTAACACCTATCCGGATAGCTCTGAGTAGAGATACCGGATACGTATAATGGAGCAACAATTTGGAATAGCTCCAAGTGGAACGTGGTAGCAACATCTACGACATAAAGTTTTGCGAAATACATAGGGATCTGAATATGGCAAGACCCGTTGACTACAACCTCTCTCACAAGCATAACATGATCAAACCCAGAACTCTTTGAGTGTTTATCACATAGTGATGTGAACTAGATCATTGAGTCTAGTAGACTCTTGGATGTTGGTCACATGGCGATGTGACCTATGAGTGTTAATCACATGGCGATGTGAACTAGATTATTGACTCTAGTGCAAGTGGGAGACTGTTGGAAATATGCCCTAGAGGCAATAATAAATTGGTTATTATTGTATTTCCTTGTTCATGATAATTGTTTATTATCCATGCTAGAATTATATTGATAGGAAACTCAGATACATGTGTGGATACATAGACAACACCATGTCCCTAGTAAGCCTCTAGTTGACTAGCTCGTTGATCAATAGATGGTTACGGTTTCCTGACCATGGACATTGGATGTCGTTGATAACGGGATCACATCATTAGGAGAATGATGTGATGGACAAGACCCAATCCTAAGCCTAGCACAAGATCGTGTAGTTCGTTTGCTAAAGCTTTTCTAATGTCAAGTATCATTTCCTTAGACCATGAGATTGTGCAACTCCTGGATACCGTAGGAGTGCTTTGGGTGTGCCAAACGTCACAACGTAACTGGGTGGCTATAAAGGTACACTATAGGTATCTCCGAAAGTGTCTGTTGGGTTGGCACGAATCGAGACTGGGATTTGTCACTCCGTGTAAACGGAGAGGTATCTCTGGGCCCACTCGGTAGGACATCATCATAATGTGCACAATGTGACCAAGGAGTTGATCACGAGATGATGTGTTACGGAATGAGTAAAGAGACTTGCCGGTAACGAGATTGAACAAGGTATCGGGATACCGACGATCGAATCTCGGGCAAGTATCGTACCGCTAGACAAAGGGAATTGTATACGGGATTGATTAAATCCTTGACATCGTGGTTCATCCGATGAGATCATCGTGGAGCATGTGGGAGCCAACATGGGTATCCAGATCCTGCTGTTGGTTATTGACCGGAGAGTTGTCTCGGCCATGTCTGCATGACTCCCGAACCCGTAGGGTCTACACACTTAAGGTTTGATGACGCTAGGGTTATAGGGAAAGTATGTACACGGTTACCGAATGTTGTTCGGAGTCCCGGATGAGATCCCGGACGTCACAAGGAGTTCCGGAATGGTCCGGAGGTAAAGATTAATTTATAGGAAGTATGGTTTTGGCCACTGGAAGTGTTCCGGGCATCACCGATAGTGTACCGGGACCACCGGAGGGGTCCGGGGGTCCACCAGGTGGAGCCACCAGCCCCGGAGGCCTACATGGGCCAATAGTGGGAAGGGACCAGCCCCTAGGTGGGCTGGGGCACCTCCCACTAAGGCCTAAGGCGCCTCCAAGAGGGGAGGGGGGCAAACCCTAGGGCAGATGGGCACTAAGGCCCACCTCAGGTGCGTCTCCCCCTCTCCCCCTTGTGGCCGCCACCCTAGATGGGATCTAGGGCTGCCGCCACCCCTAGGGAGGAAACCCTAGGTGGGGGTGCAGCCCTCCCTCTCCCCCTATATATAGTGGAGGCAAAGGGGCAGCCCAACACATGAAGTTCCTCCCCTGTTGGCGCAGCCCTACCCCTCTCCCTCCTCGTCTCTCATAGTGCTTGGCGGAGCCCTGCTGGAGTCCCGCGCTCCTCCACCACCACCACGCTGTCGTGCTGCTGCTGGATGGAGTCTTCCCCAACCTCTCCTTCTCCCCTTGCTGGATCAAGGCGTAGGAGACGTCACCGGGCTGTACGTGTGTTGAACGCGGAGGTGCCGTCCGTTCGGCACTAGGATCATCGGTGATTTGGATCACGACGAGTACGACTCCATCAACCCCGTTCACTTGAACGCTTCTGCTTAGCGATCTACAAGGGTATGTAGATGCACTCTCCTTCCCCTCGTTGCTAGATTACTCCATAGATTGATCTTGGTGATGCGTAGAAATTTTTAAATTTCTGCTACGATCCCCAATAGTTCTCTTCATGAGGACGCACTTGACGGGAGGCATAAGCAATCACTCTGCGCTCTTGCGTTAGGACACAACCTAATCCTTGTCGTGAAGCATCGCAATAGATGACGAAGTCCTTGCGAGAATTGGGGGGAGCAAGCATTGGGGTAGATGTCAGCTTGTCCTTGAGTGCCTGGAAACTTTCCTGACACTTTTCAGTCCAATCAAACTTAACGCCTTTGTGTAGCAGATTGGTCAGTGGCTTGGCGATCTTGGAGAAGTTCTCGACAAAGCGGTGACAATAGTTGGCTAGTCCAAGAAAGTTTCTACTTGCTTGACGATCTTCGGAGGGGTCCAGTCAAGAATAGCCTGAACTCGCTCTGGGTTGACAGCAATACCATCCTTGGAGATGACATGCCCAAGGTAGGTTACTTTGGGAAGCCAGAATTCGCACTTGGAATACTTGGCATAAAGTTGATGCTCTCGAAGCTTTTCCAGAACAAGACGGAGATGTTCAGCATGTTCTTCTTTATTCTTCGAATATACCAGAATATCATCCAGATAGACTACGATGAACTTGTCGAGGTAATCCATGAATATGCAGTTCATGAGACGAGAGAATGTGGCTGGAGCATTGGTCAAGCCAAAAGACATGACGGTGTACTCGTAAGAACCATAACGAGTGACGAATGCGGTCTTTGGAATATCCTCTTCAAGAACACAGATCTGGTGGTAACCCAACCTCAAGTCGAGTTTAGAGAATATCGATGAACCATCCAGTTGATCACACAGATCATTGATCCGAGGAAGGGGATATTTGTTATGGATTGTAGCTTGGTTGATAGGACGATAGTCTTGGACCAAACGGTTTGTCATCCATCTTCTTGACGAAGAGAGAAGGTGCTCCCCAAGTAGAGGAACTTGGACGAATGAAACCCTTGCGAAGAGATTTGTCAATTCCTCCTTAAGTTCAAGGAGTTCATGAGGTGGCATCTTGTAGGGTCATTTGGCGATAGGAACGGTGCCTAGTTTCAGGTTGATGACGAACTCGACAGCCTGAGCAGGGGGTATTCTTGGAAGTTCTTCTGGAAAGACGTCTATGAAGTTGCGAACAACTGGAATCATTTCAATTCCCTCAAGAAGTGCTGCGTTCAATGCATTCAAGGCATAAAGCCATGCTTCAGCATTTCTAACAAGTCGAGCATGATAGCTTACTATCTCATTAGAAGGATGTAGGAGGTGAACGGTTTTAGTGGCACAAAGCATAGAAGCGGTATGTGATTTCAACCAATCCATTCCCAGAATGAGGTCAATACTAGAAGACTTTAGGATAATGGGAGAGTCATGAAACTCTAATCCTTCAATCTCAATGAAGACGTCGTGGCTAACCATAGTGGTCCGATATTGGCCCGCGGGGGTGTTTACCACTAATGGAATGTGCATCTCTTCATATTTAATGCCATGTCTGAATGCAAAATCTTCTGATATGAAAGAATGTGATGCTCCGGTATCGAATAAAATAGCAGCTGGTACTGAATTAACAAGGAGAGTACCCATCATAGTAGCAGGCTGGTATTGAGCTTCATTCAGATCAATGTTGTTAGCCTGCCCACGACCATAAGGTCAGGCATTGTTGTTGCAGGGGTGATTGTTACCACGACCAGTAGCAGGAAGATCCAGTTGGTTCTAATTCTGAGAACAGTTCCTAGAGCAGTGACCTGGAAGGCCACACTTGAAGCATAGACCATCATTGGGGTTGGGAGCAGGAGCTTGTGGTGGTACAACTCGAAGAGGCTGCCTCTATGGTGGAGGAGGCAGACGAGGTGCAACATAGGATTGTATTGGTGCAGGTGCAGTTGGGCGGTACATGCTGTGGGGGATCCATATCCGATGCTTCTGCGCTGACGGGCCCGAAGATGAGCCAGTGTCACGGCTGTGCCTGAGGGATCCCTGGTGTTCCTGAAGACCAGTCTCAACTTGAATAGGCTTGTTCACTATGGTGGCGAAATCAGCAAAGTCATGCACCAGGAGCGCTAGCTTGATATCAGGGTGAAGTCCGTCACGGAACTTCTCTTGCTTACGAGAATCAGTAGCAATGTCTTCTTCAGCGTAACGGGACAAGTCCAAGAATTCCCACTGATAAGCATCTACAGACTTGTTGCCTTGGGTGAGGTTGCGGAACTCGCGCTTCTTCCTGTCCATGATTCCCTGAGGAATGAAACGAGCACGGAAGGCAACTTGGAAATCCGGCCAAGTGATGACCGTTCCAGCAGGTAGGGTACGCCTGTGGTTGTCCCACCATTGAGCAGCAGGACCCTTGAGGAAGAAGGATGCGAAGGTGACATAGCTTGTAGGGGCTATATCAACAGACTCCATCTCATAGGTGATATCACGAAGCCAGTCATCAACATCAAGGGGCTGAGTTGAGATGCGGTAAATAGTTGGGTTGAGGCGCATGAAGTCCTACAGAGTTACTGGGGTTGGCTGTTGATTCATGTTGGGGCGAGGAAACTGAGCCATCATTCCTTCCATGAATTGACGATTCAACTCAAACTATTGCATCATTCCGGCCATGAATTCAGGCAGTGGTGGAGCGTTGCCACCACGGCCATGACCAACGGGTCTAACCATCCTGCTAACACGTAACAGGGGTAGTTCAGCATCGAGCATTTGCAAAGACAAGGATCATTCATGATGAAACATGCATAATGAAAGAGGTATGATGGATACCACATAGTAGTTGTTGGATTTCGGGTTCCGGTAGACCCTTGAGGTTCGAACACTGGGGTGCGCGCGGAGATTTCGCCTCCTACCTACCTGCACCCCTCCGCCATGCTAGGATCTAAACTAACGAAAGAACAACACAAGAGACACAGGGTTTATACTGGTTCGGACCACCGTTGTGGTGTAATACCCTACTCCAGTGTGTGGTGTGTGGATTGCCTCTTGGGCTGATGATGATGAACAATACAAGGAAGAACAGCCTCACGAGGGTCTGTTCTTGGCTGAGGCGATGAACTGTTGGGAGGAGTTCAGCCACCTTTCTCTCTCTCTCTCTTTCTCTCTCTGCTCTCCTTTTTCCCGACCCTTCTAACGGGCCTCTTCCTTCCTATCTCTTTTTCGTCCTCCCCCCGGCTATGTGGGTGGTTGGTCCTATTTATAGAGGCCCTGGTCCTCTTCCCAAATATTGAGCGGGAAGGGAGCCAACAATGGCGGGCTAATTTGAAGGGGGACAGCAAGTATCAGCTATCCTGACAAAAGTAGTCTTCGCCTGCGCAAAGCTCTGGTGATGACGCCGTCTTGGGCTCCACGGTGACCTCCATCTCGTAGTCCTCCTGGTCTTGGTCTCGTTGCACCGAAATGGCAACCTTTGCCTGATGCCTTGGTACTCCGCGGTTGTGCTTGCCCCCTTTGCACCAAAGAGGAAAGGAGGACGTTGCGCGGGCTGGCACCCGCCTGGCGCCCTGAGTTGTCATGGCTTGCTTCATGGGCACCTCGTGAGGTACCCCGCCTTGATCTCTCCGCCTCCTCGTGAGCCAGCCTGACGAGGCCGTGCCTAAGGAAGCTTCGCGTCGTCCGCCCCACGAGGCTTGGCCCCTCGCGAGGGTCTTGGGTTTGTGTTGGTGAAGATGGGCCGTGCTGGGCCCTCCTTTGAGCCACGCCGCAGGCCGCAGGCAGGCAAGTCTGGGGACCCCCGTTCCCAGAACGTCGACAGTAGCCCCCGGGCCCAAGGCGCGCCCGGGCTTGGCCGTGCAGGGAGGCGGAAGGGCAAGAGCGAAGCTCCGCGGGCCCTAACAGCCTGCGGCCTTGGGGCCGCGTGGCGGTTGACTGGATGTGGGCGCCTCCACTTCCCCATGACGCCTCGGCAACTGCACTGACTGGACAAGTCCCTGCATGCAAAACGGGTCATGATTACCTGCGATCGTGGAGGTCGGCGGTTGGCCTCCGCCGGCTATAAGTACGGGACGGCGTGCGCCCTTCCGGTTCATCTCTCCTTGCTTCTCCTTCTTCCCGATCCTTGCTCCGTCTTGCTGCGATGGCTCCGATCCGCCGGTTCTCGACGGAAGAGAAGGGAAAGGCTCCCCGAGAGGGGCCAGACCCTCTCCCGCCGAAGAAACGGCTCATCCCCCGTGGCCCGGACGAAGGGGCCCTTCAGGTGGTGCCGAGGCCTTGGGGCGAGCGGGCGCCGCAGGGGTTCCTGCTTCCATTGTACGCCCACGTCGAGGGCCCCGAAGGAGCTGATGCTGACCGCCACGGGCGGCGCCGCCATCGGCACCGACGGGTCACGTAGGTGTGGGTCGTCCCCCCTGGGGTCCACACCGAGGGCTCTTCCCAAGAGTTCATGCTCCACGTCGCCATTCCTCTTCAGTCTTGGATTCGCCTGCCTCCCTTCTTCGCCTCCATCATCCCGCAGGGGGAGCCCCTGGAGCTCTGGCTGCAGCACGCCGGCTGCAGCACCCTCGCGACCGAGGCAGAGGTCGCGGTCGTCGCCCCGGGCGAGGTCTACATGACCCGGGGCTGAAGGGAGATCGCCCGGGTTTGCAGGACAAGGGGAGTCTTCACGATCCACTTGGACTACGACGGTGCTTCGGTGATGCTCTTCAAGGTCTTCGATGCGAGCGGGCGCCGACTGGAGTGCTGCCCCGGGGAAGGTGGCCAGGGCCCTGCTGTGACGAGGACTGGGCATGCCACCCACTCCCTTGGAGGCTCCTCAGGTGGTGGAGGCGTCGGAGGTTCCAGTGACTCCGGCGAGCTCTTCGCGACTCCGGAGACGAGCGACAACAGCTACGAGCCCCCGCGCCGGCGCCGCTCCTGGAGCAGGGCGGGCTCGTCAGGCCGCCGCCGACTCTGATCTGGATGGGGTTGGCGTCGGTGCTTGACGGCCCACTGTTGATGATGGCGTCTTTTGTAGGGACGCGCGTAGTTTGTGTCCCTTTAGGATCCGTTCCCTGCGAGGAATCAAAAACGCGTCCCGTAGGGGCTTGTAAGGTGCCTGTGATCCTGCCTTGTATATATAACACTTGTCGTAGAATTGCGCGAGTTGCTCATTCCATCTTAGCTCGGTCCTCCCTTTCGAACCTCACGAGGGCTTGGTGCTCTACGCCCACAGGTCCCAGTCCCAAGGCGTCTTCAGCCGTCGCTGGTATGCCAGGTCGCGATGCCGTGGTCAAGGCCAGGAGGTGAGCGACCCGGAGTCCGGTAAGAGCCCCTGAGTCGCGATGCTCAGGAGGTCCCCTTTGGCGCCCAAGCAGCCGTCGTTTGGTGAGAAAGGGGAGCGGCGTCGCTAACAAGGGATAGCATTAGGTGCGGGGATGGTGCCACGGCAGCTGGCGCTTCCAGGCGATAACTTATCTCGAGGATCAGGGGCCGCTCTCTGGTGTGTGGCCGGGCCCGTGCGTCGGCAGGAGCGGGGTTGCTTGGTAAGGTCCTCGTGTGTCTCCTCCCTCTCGCCTTAGCTCCCCTTTCTGCTCTACGTCCTCGGGTCCCGGCCCTCGAGCGAATCTCAGCCGTTGCTGGTATGCCAGGTCGCGATGCCGTGGTCAAGGCCAGAGGGTGAGGGCTGGAGAGCCAGTAGGAGCCCTGAGTCGCGATGCTCAGGCACCCCCCTTTAACGTGCAAGCGGTTCGCGCGGACGAAAGCGAAGGAAGCACAGCAAGAGCCTCGCCTGACGCAGCTCCTTCAGGAGGTCCTGCAGGTCCATCATAGAAAAAGCAAGGGGTTTCCATACAATTGACGGTCAGCCGTTGGTTGCTTCCGAGGGGTAGTGAGGCACTGAAGGCTTGACGAGGTGACGCTATGCGGGGCTGCCGCGGCCAAAGCTCAGCCATCCAGGTTTGTCGGCGTTGCAGGGACGGACCCATGCGCAAGCGTCGTGCCGTTCGGGAGCAGCTCCGTTAGTTGGCGTCAGCTGAGCAGGCAACTAGGTAAAACACATTAGCCGCGGAGGAGTGGATTCGTTCAAATAGATGCTAGGAATGCGGAGATCACTGGGTCAGGCCCGAGCGACTTGGGGGTGATGCAGCTCAAGTGGCGCCCCCAACAAGGTAAGCTAATCGACGCGAAATAAAAGGGATACACGCCGCAGGGACGGACCCACGCGGCCTGGGAATAATGCAACCCTAGGGGCGCTCCCAGCTGGAAGTAAAACTCGAAAGATGTCACCTGATGATGTTGAGGACGAAGGGGTGTTGGTGTAGCAGGCTCGGGGGGCTGCGGGAGCCGATCCTCACGAGCCCCCAGGCCCAGGGGCCTCGGGAGGCTCCGGAGGCGCTGGCGGCTCCTCGCGGGCCATCTCCATCTCTGCCAGGGCTGCGGAACGCCTGGCCTCTCGTGCCTCCGTGATGCCCCTCATGAGGCGCTGGTACGCGTCAGCCGCGTTCGGCAAGCCGTAAGGCATGCGAACGTAGCTGTGGGGTGGACCTCCGCAGCGCCCCACTCGCGAGGGCCAGAGGCGCTCCAGAGAGACGACTCGGTTGAGCCCTGGTATGTCGATGCAGACGTGCAGCCCACCATCCTCGCCTGGATGGGGGGCCACTGCTGGTAGGCGGCGGGAGCCTCTCATGACTCTTGACTCCTGTAGCTCCTGAATGGCCTTGCTGACGAACTCTTGTGGGTCTGGATCTCCTTGCCTTGCTCCTTCTTGAGGGAAGCGTGCTTCAAAACACGCCTCCATGTGGTGCCCAAGCGCCTCCCTCGTGACCCTAGCTAGGTCGGTGGCCCTCCAGGGGAGAGCCCCCGAGCCCTGCCTGGGGAGGGCACTGGGCGCGCTTTCCTATGCGATGGAAGGAGGTTCCCTTTGGGCAGGCGCGGGCCCTGAGGGGCCTGCCTCCTGAGGGGCCGGGCCGGACGATGTCTTCTTCTTCTTGGGGGCGGTCTCGGGAAGCCTCCTGCTTCCGCGATCCGGGTCTTCTAGTGATGCGGCCTGAAAGGCTCGTTCCAGGGAACACACCGCGTCCTTCTCTTCACAGGGCACCATGATGACTCCGCCACTTCCTGGCATCTTGAGGACGTTGTAGCTGTGGTGAGTTACGGCCATGAACTTGGCCAGCGCTGGGTACCCAAGGATGGCGTTGTACGGCAGGTGAATGTGAGCGACGTCGAAGTCGATGAGCTCGGTGCGGTAGTTGTCGCGTGCCCCGAAGGTGACAGGGAGGCGGACCTGCCCAATCGGGACCGTGGAGCCGTTAGTGATACCGAAGAAGGGCTTGGTTGGCTGAAGCTGGCTGTAGGGCACTTGGAGGTTGTTGAACGTCTCCACGGACAGGACGTTGAGCCCTGCCCCGCCATCGATGAGGGTCTTGGTGACCACCACGTTGCTAATGATTGGGGAACAAAGCATCGGGAGGACTCCGGCTGTTGCCGCACACTTGAGCTGATCTGCTGAGCTGAACGTGATGGCGCACGCCGACCACCTGAGAGGGCGTGTGGCTTCGAGTTTGGGGAGTACTGCGTTCACTTCACGGACGAACTGCTTGAAGATGCGCTAAGAGGCCGGGGCTTGTGCTCCACCCAAGATGCAGGCGATCGCGCGCGGCTCCTGAAAGCCCCCAGCCTCCTCGTCCTGATGGCGGTCATCGTTTCTCCTTGGCTGCGACGGCAGCGGTGGGAGGCCTGCGTTGCCTAGCAGGCGATCCTCGCGAGGCTGATCCCTCCAGTCTCCCTCGCGAGGCTGATCCCTCCATCCTCTCTCGCGAGGCGGGTCTTGCCAGCGATCCTCGCGAGGTTGGTCGCGCCACCCTTGGCGCGGCCCACGGTCTTCCCAGCGTCATGTGTTTCTTCCTCCTCCTCGACCGTAGCCCCGGTCACCGCGGTCGGGGCGACGGCCGATCCTTCCTTCACGCACGGCTCGGAGTTCTTGGCATTCGTTGGTGTTGTGGGTGTGGAGGTCGTGGTACACGCAGTACCGGCTGCCCTTGGGAGGTTCGGGCTGATCTCTGCCCCGCTTGGTGTCTGGTTCTGCCGCGAGCACTGCAGCCCCCTTGCGCTTCACATCCTTAGCCTTGAGCTTCTTCTCTTCTGGGTCTGCGGCAGGCAGCTCGAGGAGGGAGAGACGCCCCTCCTCAGCCCTGGCGCACTTGTTTGCCAAGTTGAACAGCTCCAAGGAAGTGCACAGGTCTTCATGCATCGCCAGCTCCTCCTTCATCTTGACGTCGCGCGCTCCGT